>NW_028288553.1:600000-900000 GCF_059628265.1 Tinamus guttatus | reverse complement strand
GCTGCCTATTTGCACGTCTCCCCCGCGCCGCTGGAATTTCAGAGATTTCTGCCTTTTAAAATATTTTTTTCATTCTGATCAAACCGATTTCCAAGTGTCAGCACTATTATTCACATGAAGCTGCTGAATTTTAATTACAGTGTAAATGAATATGGGTATTATGTAAAAATGGCTTGTGTTCAAATGACCCTATATTAAATCTTTGAAAGAGTAAACAAAACCTTTGTGGTTTTTTCTCTCCAGTAGGCTTTCCTAAAGTTCATATAACACAATGCCAGCAGTTAACTGGATAATAGACTCAAGATGAAGTTGGGCAGATTTCTACTCCAGATAGTTATATTATCTGATTATTTTAATCATGGTAAAAAATATTCTGCTGTGAAATGGTTTATAGGGCTTATCTTACAGAATGAAGAATAACTATTTGGCTGACTTCAGCAAACCCATACTGCAGAGCATATTGCTTTATCCAGCATCTACCATCTCCAAGACATTTCCAATTCTACCATGTCCTGAAGGTACATGTGGCCATTCAAATACAGTCTGAAAAAGCCCCTGTGCTTTCTCTTCCATAATCACTCTTTTCCTCCTAGCAAGACCACAGTAGGGAACATTTCCTCACATTCCTATTCATTTGGGACATCACAGACACCTTGGAGGAAAAGAAGTCATCACCAACAAGGCACAACCCTGATGAGCAATCACTTCTTCTCGCTACAACCATCCAACGGAACGGCAGGACTGTCTGTGCAGCCGAATTTCCTGCCAGTGCAAAAGAGCTCCCAAGGAAGATGACAGAGTGAATTGACTGGCTAAGATATTTCAAGGTACCAAGAGGTTGTGAGCTTGGAAGCTCCCAAAAGACGCATGAGGTTGAGCTTCCTGGAAGCTCACAGGCCACAGCACCATGGTTCAAGTCTCGATCTTCAGAGCTGCAGGTCCCACCTGTGAGGCTGGTCACAACCCCCAGAAAAAGGTTAGTAGCAGCAAAGCACCAACATGTGTAGGGATATTTTGTGATGTATAAACTGCCTACAAGTTTAGTTCTGATGTGTATGTATATACATGCACACACACATATACATATCTACACACACACTGTATCACAGATGGGTCCTCAGACAGCAGAGTCTTCTTGAAGAAATCAAAAAAATAAACAAATAAGAAGTGAAACGGCCAGAGGCGAGGATGTCAGCTTCAGCCCAGCCAAGCAACTAATAAAAATGTCAATGAACTTCTCCACAGGAGAACGAAGCGGGAGGAGCAGAAGGGCACTCACTGTTCTGGCACACAGAGGGAAAGCAGGATTCCAAGCGTGGATTTATCTGGGATGCTGCAGCGAGGACAGAGACCTAGCCTTTCCTAATGTGACCTCCCTTAAACAGAGATTAAGTAACACTTTCATCCAAACGAGCTGAATAAACTTAATTCGAGGTCTCGCAGGCTGCTGTCAGCAGAGACCACATCAGCTCAGGTGCTTTCCCTGGGGCTGTACAAGCATTTGCAGTGCACTGAGCACCCATTTACCCACCCCAAAACCAAATGCCCCAAAGAGGGGGACTGAAGCCACGCACGCGCGAGGGGCTTGGCCACTGCGGGGCTGCCCAGCGCCTGCACGAATGGCACACAGCTGGGCGCTGCGTGACGCACCGTGTGCCCGTGACTAACCCGAGAGCAGCACCGGCCCCATGGGCCCCCACTGTCACCAGCTCAGCGTTTAGATGGGGACAGGACCTCAAGCAAAGGCAAAGTCAGCATAACCCATGCAGGAACGTTTGCGCCAAGTCCTCGCGCAACATGGACGCATCCTTGCCCCGCGGCCAACACCTGAGCTCCTGTAGGGCTTTCCATTGGGAAAGCACTGCTTTCAGCTGAGGGACTAACACTCTTCTGCATGTGAAACTCAATAAAAGGAGAGGCACGTACTGAAATCCTGGTTTTCTTGTGTGCACACTGCTTTTCTGTTTTTCTGAATAGCAAACAGATGAACAGACTTGGCAACTTCTTTGGGGAGTCAAAAGAAAATCTCGTATGGCACAAGGAGCTCAGAGCAGAACACAGATTAAATGGGCTTCCTGGATGTCATCCACAGTCAAATTTCCCAGGTTGTTGATCTCGAAATATCCATCTCTGACAAAACTGGTATGACAGGTTATGTAACACACACACACAGACACAAGTACCCAGTGACAGAAAAGCAGCAACATTTTCTGCTCTGCTCATCGACTCCAAGGTGCTCTAGTTGATCTGCACAAGGCATATATTAGAAAAAGAAAAAAATCCCCTGAAAAAGAAATTAAGTCACACTAGCAGTGAACCACAACTTGCATTCAATTTTTATTCCTAGGAAGAGTTTTGTGGACTAAATCTGCAGACTTGACCTGTGCAGACAGAGATGCTGGTACAAACGTTGTGCCTTTAAATAACATAGAATTACCGCGGAGAAACATCATGGGGATAAAACCTCGCTAAAGCAGCCCTTGCAATTAAATTGCTTTTGCGAGACTGCCGAACCCGCCAAGAACAGGAGAGGGCAAGGACAACAGTTTTGTTCCGTGGAAAGCTGCAGGCTAGCAGCACACATGGACCTTCCCCCTGCTGTTTGAAGGGAACAAGCCTATTGCTCAGGAGGGCTGGGGATTGGCACGATTCCCCATTCCCAGGAAAGTTGCTTTGTCCCCCTCCCCGTGTCACTGCGCTGAGAAAGCACCGAAGTGCCGCGCGAGCCCCCGGCGCGGGTCTCAGCACCACAGGCAGCAAGAGCGACCGGTAACCAGGGCACAGATCCCGCCGGGCAGGTCCCCGCCGCATCGCGGAGCCCCAGGACACCGGGTACAGCCCCAGGTTCGGCGCTGTGGGAAACACGTCGGATCCCAGAGCAAACCCGCCGGCAAAAAAGACAGTGATGCATTTTACAACTTTTGGCTCAATAAAACTTAAAAACCTGCCAATATGTACTTTACTGCTAGGAGGCAGAGGAGATCCGGCCTCATAGCAGCACACGGCTCACGAGCCGCTCCGCATGCCCGGGGTCGGTCCCCCCTCTCCAGCACATCCCACCGGGCGCTTCCCTTTGGCGACAGAGCTAGAGGGAGGGAGGGAGCCACGGGCTCCCCAGCTGCTCCGCCGCACGGGGACACGTCCTCTTACCTTCTCCGCGTACTTGAACTTCACGTAGAACCAGCTGGACTTGATCATCCTCTCGTCTCCCGTTGGGAAGATTAAAAAAAAAAATCACAAAAAAAAGGGGGTGAAAAGCCCCCCCACAGCCTATTCCGCGGAGGAAATGCGGCGTGCCAGTACGCTTCCCAGCGGACCTATCGCTTTCCCCGGAGGAGCACGGTGCTTAAGGGAAGCATCAGAGTGGGAGAAGAAAAAATATATAATCAAAAAATATATAGAAAAAAGAGAAAAGAGGGAAAAAATCCGAGATGCTTCATTACCTTCCCTGCCAGGGCGTGCAGCAGCGGCCGCTCGGCCACGTCCCCCTTACGGCGCCTGCCCGCACTGCGCGCGAGCGCTCGTCACGCGCACGGGCAGCGGGAACGGCAGCCGCCCTGCACGGAGGCGGCCCCGCCACGCCGCCCCCGGCCCGCATGGGCACCTGCTGCTCCCCCGGGAGGCTCCGGCGGGAGCGAGCGCCGCTCGCCTCGAAGCCCCGGCGCTCCCCGGGCGCGCAGTGCCGGCTCCCCGCCGAAGGGGGGATTACAGTGCTATTTATAGGGGAGAAACAACAAAGCCTCTTAAGCATAAAGCAAATATCGCCTTGCCAAGGCTGCGCGGCGCTAATGCCGCCGTGTAACCGGAGCAAGGAATGCAGAGTTGGATTCTCCTCCGCTCCCTCTCCTTCCCTGTTCACTTAGGATGTCGTCAGCCCAGTATCGCCCAGCATCTCTAAAGGGACCAATACCAAAGCCAGGCAGCAAAAACAGGGGCTCTCCCCTACGCTGCAACTCGGCTTTTTGTCCTTTCCGCAAGGCTTGCAAGCCTTGTCTCAGCTACACGCCTCGCTTGTGGCTCGCTCTGCCTTTCCCTGCTCCGAGCACTCCTCGGCACAGGGAATATCAAGTTGCAAAGCACTGGACAAACCTCCTGGGTCACCTGGATTGCTGCCGCACACCAGAACGCTGTGCCGAAGCGCAGCAAAACTCCCTCCGGCCCTGCAGTGTCAACCTGGCCGAGCCCTGCGGGTGGCAGCTCTGGGGGCGCCCACCGCGGAGGGCGGCAGCGACGCTCATGCGCCCACAGCTACAGCTCCAAGTAGCCACCAGACCTTGGATTTTTTCCATGGCTCCTTCAGCATGTGGCAAGACCCATGGCTGCGGGGCCATGGAGCATGGGGCTGCGTCTTACTCCCAGGGAAAACAACAAGGACAGTCCTGGAGAGAGGTCCTTCGAGTGACAGGGGTGGGAGAGGCCCCATTTCCAGCCTTTGTGAACTCCAGCCCAGCAGGCAACAGCGGCTCCTTCCACAGGACCGCTCATTTTTTGCCTCATTGCCAGAAATGCCCATTTATCATTGACCATTGAGCAGCCAACAACCAGCGTGGTCACAGCCCAGATGTTCCTCAGAAGCACTAACAGCAATTTAGGTCTGTGCACGCACACGGAGCATGCAGCAGCTTTGTTTTAAAGGCAGCGTCTGTCTGCAGTTTAGTAAAATACACCGCCATTTATTTCAAAACTTGGTGCCTGAAATCTATGAGTTTCGTGTTTTATATGGCTCGTGTCTGTAGGGTGCATCGTGCAGTGGCTTCACGGCTCTTCAGCAGTTTGTCTTTGCTTGCTCTGGGAAGCACTGCCCTACAAGTGGTGCTCTGGTTAGGAATTCATCCCACAAAGCATTGCAGCATTCATGTCAAACCCATTTACTCCAAACTCTCCCTTGCCAACACCCACCAAGAGCATGCAGTAATCTGCTTTTCAGATCCTCATCTTGTACAACCAAAATTTCTTATTTTTTCCCCGCAGGAAGAAATAATATTTTGATAGGATATCAACAATTGCCCCCAAACAAACACGAACACCCAAGGGGCTGGAGTCCGGGCTTTGTGGCCAAGCAACACTGACCCCAGAGGGAGCGGAAGGGCCCTCACCTCATCGCGGGGAGCACGAGCTCCTGCGCACGCATGTTGTGTGCGGGGAAGGTGACAGATTTGCAGCAGGGGTTACCTCCACAAGGAGGTACATGTATATTGCCTAGGAGAACAAAAAAATAATCCTATTCCCTACTACAGCTTTCACACTTTTCAACCAGTAAAGTGAACTGTGGAGATGGTAAAAAAATAGAATACGAACAAATCAAGTACAGACAGCCAGTGAGATTCAGCCTCCAAAAAATGCTTACAGCCGTTTTGATAGTTACTCTGTGAAAAGGGAAAGCTGATTTGGACTGAGCGCCTGGATCCTGGAGTGGTTTTCAGGATGGCTCCAGCCAAAACCAGCGATCCCGGGAAGATGAGATGAACCTGAGAGCAAGAGTCGAGCGCGACAAGCCAACTGCAAGAGATGGTTTCTTCCCAAGGCTGGGGAAGCAAAGAGGAGTGTGGACTGAGTGAAGCACAGGCATTACAACTGCGTGTTCCTGCCAGCCCACGTGCCCAGCAGCACCAAGCCTGGAGCTTGGGAACAGATTCTCCTCCCAGAAGCCCTATTTCCCCTATTTCATTATCAGTGTTGCTATGCCACAAGTAACCCAGGACGACACCAAGCTCTGTTGACCAACTCCCTTGCGCACCTCAAAGATTCTTCAGTGCCAGGAGATGGGCAAATAGGGCCAAACCCAACAAAACCATGGAGACATCTCAAAACCCACATGCTAAACCCAGGCTCAGCTTGGGAGCCCACAATCTCCCACAGCGCTGGACATGCCAATTCCCATGGAGGCCAGGAGGGAGCCGTCATCTTGCAGGCCAACAGAAAGCACTGTGGGATTTGCTGCCTTGTTATTAACATGTTAACAGACCCATCTTGTACCTTATAACCCCGTCAAGGCCATCTGCTCCATCTTGCGTGCTGCTGAACCTCTCGTCACAACCTGCTGCTGTCAGTTCCTGCTTACACGCACATTTTAATGAGAAACATCTCCAGGTCACTGGTTTAAATCCAACCTGCTTGGAAGCATCCAAGAGCCGATAGATGTTAACGGCCACCGGGGAACGTGCAGAAGGAGCTGGTATCCGATGCATTACCACTCCCGTGAGCTGAACAGCAACCAGCTGGCACTGTTCGAGGACAGAAGGATGGAGGAGGTCACCAGCCTGGAGGACAAAGTCACCCCAGCAGCCCTCGAGGGAGACCCCTCGGCATCCTCCTCGGTCACAGAGCGGTGGGAAATGCGCACACTGGTATTTCACACCTACACTGGTTTATGGCAAGATCTTTTTCCCCCCACCCGCCTAATTCTTATCAGTACTTTTTCCTCCTCAGTTCCACCAATTTCCAGTTTGCCTCCAGAAAACCACCCGTTTATTGCAAGAAAGCCACGGCTGTTGGTTCCTACACGCATGTCCAGCTGCTCAGGCCACTGACCACTCTCAGAATAGTGTTTTTACAATGCTCGAGAGCTCGTCTGCTGTAAGACCTACCAAATCAGAACAGCTGCTTTTCCCTAAGACTAGGATAAAATTTAATAAGCAAGGTTTCTCAGTTCAGAGAGAAATCAGAGTGCAGATTAAGCTGGGAGAAGAAGCAAGTAAAATATATTCCCCAGTGAGATGCCAATCTGTAAAGAGCGACAGCGGGTGACAGCCTCGCTGGGGAATGTGCTCGGCTTTACAGGAGAAATGATGGCTAGAAGGGACAACCACGCAGCCTGAGAGGGTACAAAGCAGCTCCGTGAGCCCACACGGGACGAGACACGGGCATCTGAAAGCGGTCTGCAGGCTGCAGATGGACTGGGACAAGCCAAGGACAGCCTGGGTCACGAGAGCGGCGCTCCTGACAGATCCCAATATGCTACTGGTGACACAATGAGTTATATCAGGTCGCATTAAAGCAAGCTACTGACGTTGTATCATATATATGTAACTGTGCTGGAAAGCCACGCATGAGTATCTTCAGCAACGTGAAGCAAAGGTTGCTTAAAACAGCTTTTTAATCTCCCTCAAAGGCAAGGTCCAGCGCTATAATCTGTAATTAAAAAAATAACAGTAACTGGCAGCTGGACAAAGTGTCGGCTCATGAAACTGAAAGATCAAAAGATGCCTTTGTAATCCTGCACAAGGCCTTTGCAATGCACCCGCCGGCTTTCTGGTTCCTGGAGCTCTGGGGACGCGTGAGCGGGTGGGTGTTACGTGGAGCAGCACGGCTGCGAGCACGGCCAGCCTGGCCAGGAAGCGCCCGGTTCTCGAGAGCAGAGCCGCACTTGCTGCGGCGCCCCGGTGCGTTACTGCCCTGGGCCCCGTCTCTGCAGTGTGGTATACGGGTGTCTGCACTGAGCGTCTTCGTTTACGTACAGAACAAGAAGGAGAAAAGTATCTTTTAGGGAAAAAAAAAGTACAGAGTAATGACTGAACACATACAGCTTTCCCATAACATCCACTGATACACATCTGAGCATTAAAACAAGTTCCCTTCAAACATCAAAACAGCTTAGACAGCAGGGCACTAATGTCCGCACTGCAATCAAGCCCTATTCAGCAAAATGCTTTACTCTCAAAATCCACAGCGGTGCAGATAAGCCCGTAACGCCAACGACTCCTTCGTTCATGCATCCCAGTGGTGAAATCAGAGCGATTATCCCTCCGGGAAAGTGCAGGAACCTGCTTAACACCCACTAGGAATAAGGCCATGTGCACAGACACGGGCGAAGGAGAAGCTTGTGTGCTGCAGGGCCACCTCCTTACTTGCTCTGCAAGCACATGGCCGCGGACCCATGCCCAACAGCACCGCAACACAGCCCGGGTTCATGGATCTCCGCTCCTACAGCCCTTCCAAGTCCTCACAACCTCCGTTACGGACACAAGCAGAGCCATCTGTAAAGCTAATCCCAGCGCTGCTGTGTTTTCTGAAGGATCAAAATATCTTTTTGTGCCCATGGAATCACCACCCTGCCTGGTGCTGCCCAGAATAAAGTGGCTTATGTCTCCCCAGGCATGGGGCTACTGCACCCGAGCTCCCCCAACATAACAGAAAACACTCAAAAATGTCCTAATTATTATTTGCTATTAGCTCTAACATGTTCGTAAGTCGTTTCGCTGAAGGTTCCTGAAGGCACCTGCAGGTCTGTGAGCACCAGGCTGTTGGATGAGGACCAAGGATGCTCCGCACTCCCGGAGCGGCCCAAATGCCCAGCCGCACCAGCCTGCGGCCCAAGGAGCAGATGTCCCCGCGCGTCCCCTGCACACAACCAAGGGGCAACCGAGGGGCAACCAGCCCACTCCAACAGGCTCAGCCTTTGTGTTTGCAAAGTCACCCTAATTCTGCAGAAGTTTCCCTTTAAAAACAAGATTTTGTTCTTTAATATTCATTGACTTCTAGCCTGCTTCCCACACACGGCACATTATTTACTCTACAGTGGCTCGGTGCATCAATTATGGTAATAGTTTGTGAATAACATTTGCATTATGGGAAAATGAGCCTGGTTATTTAGCACTAGCCGAACCATCCCTCTGGAAAATTGTCACAAACATACGTATCGTATGCCTCCACTTAAACTGACTGGTAATTAAACTAGTTTATTAAGAAGAGCCAACTTTTTTTTTCCCCTCTTCTCTTTTTAATCATCTTTCAGAGAGCAAACTGGCTTCTCTATAACTGCTTCCCTCACACACACAGTCAAAGGTAAAGGCTAATGAGTGCCCATTGCCCCCTCTCTGTGGCAGGGCTTACGTTGTATTGAGATGTTAGGGGTGCAATAAGTCTCCTGCGTTAGCGTACACTAATGCAGAGCGTGGATCAGTAATTGTGGCACTTGATTAATGCTCCATTTCGGTCCCTTCGGCTAAATTCCAACCTCAGCTCGACTACTGTAAATTCTCATTAACATCTGCGTGACATCAGCGCCCAGAGTTCATACTCCAGCCACCCGGCCCCCTCGGTGCCAGGCACGGCATGCGGACAGCAGGGCATCCGTGCCGTACCCAGAGCAACTGCACTGCTGTTAAAACCACTCCGTTCGTCTAAAACGGCACAAAGATATCGTGCTTGCTCAATGTTTACGAGTATCTCCTTAAAAGCTTCTTGAGAAGGGCTAAGAAATATTACAACATGAAACGTTAAAAAAAAATGAAGAGCTTTGTGCATTAAGGAGCTACAGAACTAGCACCGCTGGGAGGAACTTGCATCTTCTCTTATATCCAGCACGGGCAATTCTTGCAAATAAAGTTCTCTTAGTACATGGCAGCTGCTGGCTTGCTTTTACAGCATCCATGGTAACGCAAAGGAGATTTGCAGAAGGTAACCAAGGCCTAAACTCTTCTCAGATCACCGGGTATTGCCGTGGTGCAAGTAGCAGTTTGTCTTCAGGACGCAGGGCAAGAGATGCCCCGAACTGTCCCTTGGGATGCAACGGCAGAGCAACGCAGGTAGCAGCTGTGTTAGCACTGCTGTTAGTGCCTGCTGTCCTAGGCTGTGCCGCGGGCAAGTGGAACCACCATCTGCATCAGAGCCCAGCGGCCAACTCTGTGTTTAGAGAGGGACTTCCGTGAGCAAAGCACTACACCATCACTGTTAAGAACCTTAAAACAAGGATGCAGGACCTGCTAACAGGCCAGCTCCTCTCCGGAGTGGTCAGAGTGTGGTCCAGGTCAGTAAGTGAGGCGGGACACTGTTGATTTAACAGCTCTTTCACAGCCTGTGACTTGGTGACCTCAGTCCAGGTTCAAAGTTTCCAGTCAAGAAATCATCCTAACAAGCATCTCAAAAGAGCTGTCGTAGACCACTTAGGCTGCTTAGGCCAAGCTGCACCCTTGTCCATCACCTAGATGCTAAAAATAATATTTGACAAGCTTTAGTTAGCTCTGATCCCTCTGACCCCTTCTGTGAAAATACAACGCACCAGCGCACCAGAAGGTCCCAGGCACATGCAAGGACCTGCTATTGCTGGGAACGACGGTCAAGTTGCTACCGCGATGGTGAGGAGCTGTCAGGGACACTTCAGGCCAACAGAAAAGAGAGTACCTTACCATTAACCTGGCACAACTCCTTACTCAAACTCAACCCATCCTGAATGCTGGAAACGCCACCTCCAACGCACGCACTGCGAGAGCCCATCCACGTCAGGCCTGTGTATTTTGAAAGGTCACCTGCTACACGCTGCATGCTCCTCCACGAGAGATGAGGACAGCACCATAAAAAACTAGTTGTTCTTGTGGCATACTTCCAGTTTGAACAAAGCTCATATTAATTAGATCAAAAGCTTCAACTCAAGTACAATTAAAGTAAAGAATACCTGCCCAATCCTATCTAGGTAACGCTACAGCCAACACCGTGATACCAGATCCGGCCAAATGGCGCTGCTCCTGCCCTGGCCAGCCCAGGAGCGCAGCGCCATGTTCTCCACACGCCTTCAAAGTAACTCGACATTTTGTGGCCCTGTCTCTCCACGCCGCCTCCAGCAACTGCAAGAGCAGCTGGGCAGCCGCAGCCGAGCCCCAGTCAGAGCACGGCACGGGCAAGGGCACAGCTCCGGCGGGGACTCACTCTGCACTTCCCGTCTGGGTTTCTCCTCCTCCTCCTTGTCTTAAGGCAAGAGAGATGGAAACAGAAAAACAAGAAGCATGAGGAGCAGAGAGGGGCAAATTCTGTGGCGTAGTCCCCTCCCCCGTTTTAATTATTGATGCAGACAGCCTAAGCAATCTGTAAGCCATATACATAATGTATTTACTTGAAAATCCCAGCAAATCCACACGGTATTACAGAGCAAACTCTGGGCTGATCTGGGAACACTGTCTTAAGAACTGGGTAAGCTGTCTCCATGTACTCAAAAATCTGTTTGACAAACGGAAAGATTAGATTAACGTTAATAATCCTAACGCACTCCGCAGCGCGCAGCTTCCCCTGGCACTGCAGCCAGGGTGCCCAGGGCCTGATTTTGCAGCCGCACCGGAAACTTCTGTCTTTTTTTTTCCTCCTGCACAGAATTGCTTTATTTAGCAGGAGAGCCAGCAAGGCTGGCTGACGTTCCGCGAGCCCTCCGATTGATTATACACACCAGCAGGAATGTTTAGGCAGCAGCCAGAAAGCAGCAGATGTTTTCTATTGTAAGAGACCACGTTAAATAAATCACTTCTTGAAACAGCTGCTTTTAGGTTTGAAGCTACGGAGGGGGGCACGGAGTGGGGAAGAGAAAGAGCAGCAAAGCATCGGACTTGGGCCTGGCTTTGCTGAAAGGCACCGCGGGCTGCTCCTGTCCGGTGGTCATTGATGGGAATGGCCTGGATGAGGAATAAACTCCCTCAGAATAATGTCCCCATGTAAAAATGGGGGAAAACGCAAGCTCTGTAGCTTGTCCAATGAGCTGGCGTGAGGGCCAAGTGGACAGGGCAGAGGCGGCCAGGACCGATGCAGGAGAGGGACGTGGTGCTCCCAGGGCATGCTGGGCCCCGCGGCCACCGGCCCCATGTGTTGCCTCTGGTCGCAATTTGCCCCCCTGGCACCAGGCCGAAAAACACAAACCTTCAGCCGAACGGATCCTGCTTCCTCCTAGCTGCTTTTAGTGGTTTCTTTAATCTTTTAAGCTTCTGGGTCTAATCCAGCAGCTGCCATCAAAAGTACTTATACAGCTGGGAGGAGGAAGGGGGAGGAAGACATCAAGCCATGGAACGCGGCTCTGCCTCTTTGTTCTGGCATGCGGGGCCGTTCGGGAGATATCCGTGCACAGAGCAGGCTTTCCTGCGCACACGCTGCCCGCACCGGACAGTGCCGCCTCCCCCAGGACCGCTCTGTGCTGAACGTGGGCCCTGAAGCAAAGCGATGACCCGTCCGTGCAGCGCATGGAGCGGCACGGTGCTTCCACGCAGCTCGGGCATGAGGGGGTGCAAACAGGCAGCACCCGAGCTGCTGATTCCTGCTGTTTCTCTGGAGCTGGTG
Source organism: Tinamus guttatus (assembly GCF_059628265.1). Lineage (NCBI taxonomy): Eukaryota > Metazoa > Chordata > Aves > Tinamiformes > Tinamidae > Tinamus > Tinamus guttatus. Next base: position 887,967 of record NW_028288553.1, on the reverse strand, counting down.
CTGTTTTCCAGGAATGCTCCTGGAGGCAGCGGGCACATGAGACCATTAGGTTGCGTTACAACAGCAACAAAAAGCGGAAAGATTAAAACACTAAAACTTCAGAAATCCACAAGCAAAGCAAACCCAACATTTCTGAGCTTTCCTTATTTTTCCCAGTCATTTGCCAAGAACTCCTGTAATCCTGAGCACCAGGATACGGCAATTTCTATGAAATGAAAGCGAAAAGGTAACTCTGCACTGCCCGACAGCAGCATTTCTGCTCCTTCCAGGCCCCTGGCCACCACCGCCCTCCTTCCCCTCTGAACCATTATCCCACTCTATCCTCCTTCTCAAGCACAACCGCCTCCTCTCGGCATACTACTATGCACACTGCTTCTAAAAATAAGGCATCCTTCTTACATAAACATGATACAAGGGAATTAGGTGACAGCAGACTACAAGAATTCCTTAAAAGGCAAAATTTGCTGTGCACCAAATACAACAAATATTCATAAACAACAAAGCCCCTTCACCGTAATTAGAGGAGACAGAAGAAAGCTTCTAGATAAAGTCACAAGTCAGTTTGTTGAAGAAACTCATTTTCCTCTACACGCTGACTTGATTGCTCTTAATCCCACTTGTTTATAAAATAATGGCGTTTCTTCAATGAATTCCTATTCCAGGAAAACATCTGCTAAAAGCAGATAGCAGCAACACACTCCAGCCGCAGTGGAGGCCCAGGAGGTACCTCGCAGCCTCTTAACTGATTTTAAAGCCTTCTAGAGTTGCCTAGTCCTTTTGGATTACCTAGACAGCTGTTCAAACAGGAACGGAAGCGGCGCTAACTTCCCAAAGTGCCAGGCACCCCGACTCACTCTCACCGCTCATCCCCCCAGCAACGGCATGATGTTCACCAGAGCCAAGTCAGTAAATTAGTTGGTGGCAAAAATAAGAATTGTTTTGGCATAACCTGGTTAATCTTTCAGTCTTGGCATGCTGAATAATGCCTGGATTGCCAGGTCAAAAGCACCCCACCCCCGCCAAGGCCGGGGGCTCCTTGCAGGCAGAGGGCACAGCGCACTCCGACCTGCTGGAGGGCCCTGCACAAGGAAAGGGCAATTAACTCACTCACGACTTCAGAGCGGTGTGTTTTGAACAGCTCATGCCAAGTATCACCGACACTGGTCCACCAGGGACTTCCTGCTATTTCCTGCTGGAGCCAGGAGCAAAGAGCCGCCAGCCCTGGCAGGGCTCTCCGTGACACCAAGCGTTAGAGGCTAAAGCTGCGTGGAGGCCGACGCACGGGTCGTGGCTCTGGGTCATCTTTTGTCACTCCGATACCCTCCTCCCGGCTGCCCGGGCTGCCTTGCAGCAGGGGCTGCTTTTCTCCTGCTGTTGCACGAGCTGCCGTGTGACAGCTCAGCAGATGCGGTACCTATATTCCATGCTCCAGTTAACGCTCCACTATCCACACACATTTCTGTGTGCGCTCCGCACTGACGGAGGAGACAGAGCCTGTTCCCGACTCAGGCGATGCCCGGGCCATGTCTCCTGGCAAAACAGGCTCTTGTGCACAGAAAAAGGAAGTTACCTGCGTCTCTAGCCTGTGTGGCCTTGCGAGATTCTAGGTTTCTGGATAAACCAGACCCTACGAGAGCTACCCAAATCCTTTGGGTTTTACTCTCACACAGGCTGGTCTCCAAACACAGAAGAGTTAGAAGTCACTTTTGGACGGCACGACTCCACGCTGACACAAAGTCATTGCTGTAGCAGAGCTCCCAGGCGTACGCTCTGTTCTTGTGCCCTGTGTTCTCAGGGTGCAGAGAGAAATGGAGCCACTCCAGTCCCGCACGCAGCATGGGAGCAAATTTAGCCCCAAAAATACGAAACTACAAAAAAGGACTAATGTCTTTCCACACCCCTGGTGGTATCGGAGCCTTCTCCAGGCAGCAGCCTCGATGCGCGGGCAGGCGAGCGTCTCCTCACAAATGGCTCTTGTTTCCTCCTCAATGTTTTTATTCACGGGCTTCAATGCTCCTGCAAAGCGCAAGGGAAAGATGACCCAAGGCAACAGGGGTAACGTCCCCGCGCTTGCTGCTGCACATAAAGGAGACATTCAGCAGCAGCACCATGCGATATTTTCCTGGGAAGAGCGGGAAAAGGGCAGGATGCACAAGCTCGGGCTGGGTGACACGCAACATGGAATAACTTTGGAAAGCAGCTGGTTTCAACACTCGGCCCCTTTGTTGAGTGCTGCTTATCTGGGGCACGGCTACACACTTGTTCCACGGCACATCTCATCCATCCAAGCATCTTTGTGCTGGAGTCCAACACAAAAATTACTTTAAGAAAAAAGGAAGGATCCAATAACCTTTCCTCTGGAGGGAAGGCGCTCTCGTACATTTGTTATTTTCAGGAGATGTCTTGCAGGATTGCAGAGCTATATTTGGTTTAAAAAAAGAATCAAGTGAATTACAGGACATTAAATTTAAAGCTAAATTAAGCAAAACAAATCAGCAGATATGATTTCCTTCTTTTCTTTCTCTTTTTTGTATAATTATACATTTCTGGGTTTTAGTCAAATAAGAGCAGTGATCTAGGTCAACCCTTCTCCATCGCTATGTAACCAAAGGGCCAAGATGACAGAACATAATTTACAAGTTTTATCACACTCCACTTTCCACTGCCTGCTGAGAACAGAGGCTGCTGCTGCAGCCTTCGTGGTTCTTTAGGCAAAACCACATGGTTTTATCAAATAGCAACTTCCGTATTATAATTAGGTGTATTTTAACTGGCCCTGGCAGCAAACACGGGCAGATGGCCAGCTGTGCAGCAGGGCGCCCGAGCGCGGGGAACTGCCATCCGCCTGCAGCCACGAGGCGCTCATGACGCTCCCAGGTCCCTCGGGAGAAGCACCAGGAGGTGCTTTCACCTGTTCCTGCCACGTCCTCCGTCCATCCTCCAATGATGAAGGAAAAAAGAGGCAGCTTTCACTGTTTCATCGTGGATGGACACCCGCCCTGCAGAGGGAAGGGTCGCCCAGGCGGCACTGCAGCCCATGGCGCCATGCGCCCCCGTCTCGCCCGCAGCCAAGGCCAGCGCTGCCCGCGTGGCAGGACCCTCCGCTGCTGTTCCCAGTGTCCCAGCCGGCACGCACAGCTTAGTTAAACCCTCCGTGCTTCCCAAATGTGGCTCCTGCTCTCCTGGAGCAGAGACCTCCAGAGAGGCCTCACGGTTCTGTGCTTGCCTGGGACTAATCTGTCACGGCCGCGGGATACGGGAACAAAGCAGGGCAGCAACAGCTGCTGCTTTTCAGCATTAAAGGATGCCAGCCCTAATGAAATTACACTGTCCTGTTTGCTTAATAAGGACCAAATTTAAAAATAAACCGGAGATTCGCTTTGATTTGTGACCAACCAGGGAAGCAGAGACAGAGGGAATGGGGAGAGGAGGGAGGAAAATGAGTGTTTCTGGCAGAGGGGGTAGCAGAGCACTGGGCAGAGGGGCCTAAGACACTGAATCCCTGCAGAACGAAGGGCAGCCGGAGCAGAATGGCACCAAATGGCACAAGCAGGCCAGGGTGTTGGGATGCAGCTTTCGACAGCAACTTGGTGCATTGCCTGCATATCTGGAGTCGTTTTCAGAGCTCAGCAGCTCCAAACGCTCCTGCACGCGCTGCTCGGGCGCAAGTGCCGCTGCAGGCCGCGTCTCCCCAGCCCTGTTCACGCTCCCAACGCCACCCTCTCCCGACCACCCTGCAGCGGCTGGAGGAGATGGAAAAGAACAGCAAAACAGAGAAACCGATCACAAACCAGACCCAAGCCAGGCCCAAAAGGGGTGTTTTTCCTGACAAACCTAAACCTCTCAGTGAATAATAGCTGCGCCTTATCCTTAAGCAGCGTTTTCAAGCATTAGCTTAATTCCATTTCACAAGAGCCCGAGGAAACGTAACCAGTGCTTTATGCCCAGGTAAGCTGAGATGGAGAGAGGGTCGGCGCACAGTCGCACAGCGAGAGGGCGACCGGGACGGAGCAGGAAGCCGGGCGCCCGGCGCGTCCCCACGCTATCCGCCCCGCGCGGGAAGCTCTGCTCCGGCAGCGAGCGGCGATCCCACGTCCGCCACGGCACGCCGCGGGCCAGGGAAGGGACGGGAGCCCGCAGATACATGCCACTTCACCTGGCACGTACCTGGCACAGAAAAACACGCAAAAAAATAGAGTTCAAACTGCCCGGGGGAATCTGATTCACCACACTTGTCAGGAGGGCAGATCCCAGATCTGCCATCTCTGAACCCAAAGCTGGGAAGACTCAGTGCTTAAATCCTCCAAATTTATCGCCTGCTCATTTAACGCCTGCGACTCCCCAACCATAACCCTCCCCCGCTTGCGCCAAGATGAGGAACATGTCTCCCGTGTCACCAAAGTGTCTTCACTACGGTGGGTCACAGGAAGAGACCTTTACTCAAGAGGAAATTTGCTGCTTTTTAGTATTGGAGTGAAACGCACCCATGACAACAGGTTCAATCACAATCTCCACTGCTCTTCCTTGTTATTACCACCTGAAGTTTCCAGCTCTTAAAAAAAAAAAAAACAGACAAGCTGCAAATTTTCTCTGTGTTTCGAGGGTAGCCTTGCATGCAATGCTATTGCACCTTTTTTTTTCCCCCCCAAAAAACACCTTTAACCAATCCGAACAGCAATTCTTCACACAGTACCACATCGACCTGCTAAAGGAGAGTGTCACCGTTTGCTGCCAATCTGCTGTACTATCTTGTTCAAGCTGCTAAACTCAAGAATCAAGCACTTGGAAATGACACTAACAGGTCCTACGCATGAGGTGCTTCCTTTTCTGTCCTGCTAATAAAAAGCTGCTTATCCAAAGCTTACAAATATGTTGTCTGTTATTTCCCCTAAAACATCACATCCACGTTACAAATTACCTGTTGCTTTTTAGAATGCTTCTTACTTCTGTTCCATCCTGGTTTGAAGGATATGGAACTTGCAGGACGCACTCGAGACAGACGGCACAGAGAGCAGTAATCTAGCTAACCCCAAACACATCACCTGCTGCTCCCGCCACTGCCGTGATCCTCACAGTTATTATTTGCCAATATACAACGGAAAATAAACACGCACATTTTTCTGCTAGCTTTGTACCCTGCTGCAGACTTGTTTTAACTGACAAAGTACAGAGAGCGCTGGTCAGAAATATCCTGGAGAAATAAACAATTGATTTGAAGCATCCTTTCCAAGGAGAGCCCTGACCCATTCATAACTTTATTTCTAATATTCTGTTGGAAATTATGCTTGCCATAAACACCTAATACATGCACCAGAGCAATCCCTGCTGCAGTTGACACTTGGACCACCTGTTTTTTTCCTGTCAGGGTTTTCCCACGTGTGCCTGCTCACGTGAGCTGCTTCCAGGCCTGTCCTCCGGATTCCTCCAAGATACCACCCACAAAACACCCGCTGGGTGCCCCCCCCACCACACACACACACAAAAACTACTGCCTTCCTCAGGAAGACGCATTCAACACCCTCCTCTTTGGCCATGCTGCACGAAAACCCTTCAATTCTACTTAATCTAGTACCACATGCAAATTAAAATGATTGGTGCATGCGCTTTAAAGGCTCGCTGCGCTGCTCCCGCAGCCCGTTCTGCAACGCACATCACACGCACAATAAACATACAGACGTGCATACACCCCTACTGTGCTGTGTGAGCAAAATAAACAGGAAACAGCGGAAAAATAGTAAAAACAAGAACAAAACACTCCAAACTTCCATAACTGGAAAAAATACCGCTAGCAAAAATGCATTTTCCAAACCATCTATGCTCAGTTACTGGCTTCCAAAGACAGTTTTTAGAAGTATTTCTACTTTGTTGTTAAAATGGTTTCTTCTTACCAGCCACACACACTTACACATATAAGTATGCATACATTATTTAAAATGTACAATTAACTTCTTAAAGTTATCTGTGCATCTATCTATTCATACACAACCTTTGGAAGCAAAAGAATGATACAGGCGAGTCAAAGAGAGAAAATACAATTAATTAACCTGAAAATCTTGGCACTCTGCTGCACAAAAGAAGCTCAGATGAAGAATTAAAAAGGCAAAAATACCATCAACACAGGTAGAGAACAAAAGTCAATCCTTGGTAAGTCCAAAGCCTGGGGCAATTAGTTTTAGAATAAAACCTTATAGAAAGATGCTAGGCATGACAATGCGGCCTGTGAATTGAGAACAGGACTTTGGAAAGACGGCTTTCAAAAATCTTATTTATTTATTTATTTTTTATTACATGTGTGCACCTCTCCCCTTAGATTTGCAAGAGCCTTAGGAGATGAGGGAGGAGCACACAGACCCGTGTAATTGCTGGTGATACTGCACTGGCGTCTGCAGGCAGGAGAGCATCGCAGCCCTGACAAAGGCGTAAATACCACTTTGCAGATAACTGTGTTTATGTCCCCATTTCCTTTTCAGGGCTTTTGTCTTGCCTCCAACACCTCAAAAGTGGATGGAAGCAGCCACTTGCGTGGGTGACCATGGTGGGAGCTCGTTCCTTCCTAGACAGCAGAGAATCCAAGCAGATGCTGGACGGGCACAAAAAGCTCCTCATCATCAAAGAGAAACCAGGGCAGGACTGGGCTGCAGCTATTGCCCACTTGCCACAGCTACAGCCTGTTTGCCAAGCAGAAACGTGCCCTGTGCCAACTTCGGGGCATGCCTGTGAATGACTGAAAGTAATAATAATAATAAAGCCCTTAACATACGCGTGTCTACATACACCCCTTCTAACCAGATAGTCCACTTGAAAGGAGTGGACATCCTTAACCTTGAAGGTTACCTGGATTTATAACGGGGACATTGAAGTTATTGATGCCCCTGCTCCCATCCAGCCACATAAAAATGTTTCTGCACTTCTCAAAGGATTAAAAAATAATCACAGCTGAATAAGAGATCAAAAAGGGCGATTGCAAGCAAAATATAGGTTGTCAGTTCTCTTCTTACTAGCTTGCAGTGGCATTGAGAAGGCAGCAGAAGTTCGGATACTCGCCAGTGTAGGAAAGACCCAATAAAATGTTATTTCCATATTTTGGCCAGTCCCCGTGAAAGCCACTCTTCAAGGCGGCCAGGCCCAGCAGGGCTGCTCCGGGAGGCCTGGCCCATCCACAGCAACACACACAGTTCATCATCCATGGAGCGTGATTGCATTCACATCCTCACAATTAATAATTAATAACACAATTAATTTTTCCATTCTTTTGTTCTTCCTGGGAGAGGAAAGCAGTTAATGGCACCAACATTTATGCCCCTGGTGCCGGGCATCGGAGGTGGCACCACAGGAAGGAAACGAGTGACACCTTGAGAAATGCTTCTGCTTCTCCAGAAAAAGGCACGTACCCATATCTCCAAATTTTAGCTTAACTAAAATTGCACTGAGAATGACAGAAGGATTCATCATCGGCTCCTTGCCAATCCCATCCAAATTCAGTCTGAACGGCTGAGGAAAAAAAGGAGAGGTGGCTCCATAGGTCTTCCCTCTCTTGGATTTTATATTTTCATATAGCTAATAAATCATGTTTGACATACAAAGCACCTACCTGCCAGTAAATATGCCAGGGCCTCCCTGCCCAGACTGCAGCAGGGTCTTCCCCGGCCTTGTCCTGGTCTGGCCAAATAAAGGAATAAGCCTGGAGTGTTTTGGCCCTGATTTACTGATTCTGTAACACTGGTTTTTATTTGTTTGCTTTTTATGCAGTTTGTGAGGGTGGCAGGAGATGGCTGAGAACAACCAGGTCTTACCAGAGGGAGCATCTGCTCCTGGCCATGCTCCCAAGACGGCCCGGAAAAGCAAAAGCAAACACAGAGGAGGGAAAAGAGCTGCAGAGCCCGCAGGCGCGGGCGGCTGCGCATTGTGCCCGCTCGGTCCGCAGAGGGAGCTGCAGCCTCGGCGTGGAGCCGCCGCGCAGCCCTGCGCGCCGCAGAGCGCCTCGCAGGTACGTGGGTGTGCTGCGAGCTCCGTGGGAGCGGCGACACGGCCCACGAGGGAGGACACGGCCCGGGAGCCCCGACGCGGCCCGGGAGAGGGGACACGGCCCAGGAGCCCTGATGCAGCCCGCAAGCGGCGACGCGGCCTAGGAGTGTCGACGCTGGCCTGGGAGCCCTGACGCGGCCTGTGAGCCCCGACACGGCCCGGGAGTGGCGACGCCGGCCGTCCCGCTGCACGTGCTGGGATTTCCAAGAGCGCAGCCAGGGCAAGGGGGAGCGGGTGCAAGCGAAGCCACCCAAAGGGAGAGGAACCAAGGGGGCCACGGCATTGGGGTCAGCCCAGGTGGCGGCTCCACACACGCAGGCCCTGAAAACAGGGGGGAAATACACATCTGGGTCCGGAAAAAATAGAGAAAATAGAAAAATCCAGCACTATCACCCAGCAAGTTACCTGCGCAGCTCCTGGCTGCCCACCTAAACCAATAAACATGATTCGTCGGACTCTGAAAATTAACGTCAAAGACGGCCACTGTCCCAGTGCCGTCCCTGCTGGGAAGGGTCTTCCTCTCTGCTCCAAGAGCCCACCAAAACTCTGGGAAAACACTCCCGTGTGCATGTCCCTATTGACATGAAATAGCAAGCTAGGATTTCCGTAAGAGTCACAAAATCTTTTTTAAAAAGAAAAAAGAATCTTCTGATTATACGTAGAAAGGTTCTGGATAAAAACAGTACTGACTGCTGCTTATCTCCCTCCAGCCTTAACTCATCCCAGTTAGCGCGGAGTTTTAAGCACAATATTAAAGAGGACAGAAACACACGTCCTTCAAACTGGATCTACTAATAACTCAAGTAATTAAAATACATTCAAAAGCATTATGAAAATCTGAATTGCAGAGTGTGCTCGGACAGAAACGTCAGTCATGAGAAGGTGGCCAAGTCCCCCTCTGCTGCACAGTGGCCTGTAAGGTCTTCTCGAATAGCTCTAAAAACACTGGTTTTTGCTTAAAAGGCCTTCCTGGACATGATGGCAACAACAGTCAAAATCTTTCCTCCGTCTGCGTGTCGGGTGGCTGCACGCGTGCCGGGTCAAAGGGGGAAGGAATCATAGAATCACAGAATGCTTAAGGTTGGAAGGGATCTAAGGAAGGACAGGGAAAATTGCTGCTCCTCTCCCATTCAACTCAAGCTCGCTGAAACGCACTCAAAGACGCTGCTAATTCCAGCGCGAACGGCAGCGTGACCGAAGCTGGGAAGAGCGCGGCCCTAGGAGATTAGTGCAGCTCCAGGCCCCTAAAACTGCGTCTCCTCGCGCTGCGCGGCGGGGCCGCCCCGTCGGGGATTTGCAGCCGAGTGCTGAGACAGCCCCGCTCCACGAGAGCCTCCCCGGCGTTCCGTGGCGCTCGGCTCCAAACCCCGAGTTTCATCCTGTGTTTCGCATTTCAGCAAACCCAGCCGGGCCTGCCAAGTGCTGCAAGGATTTCTGTCACGACTTGGACAAGCTGAAAAGTTTCACGTTCTTCTAGCCATAAACCTTAAAGCAAGTCAGACTTTCATTTCACTCTCAACTCAGGTTTTGGGAGGGTTTCATGACATTCAGCCAATCTGGCCAGGGTTTTCCACTGGAGGTTTCACTATGAAACTCTGAGTCCCAACCAGGGTAATTAATACCCTTATTAATAGTATCTGCAGTAAAAGATCAGGGGCTTGGCAGCATGGCTCCAAGTGCTGTTTGCTGCTCAGAGGACCGTATTCATTCCAAGCAGGAGAAACAGGTCATTAATGGTAAAATGCAAGGTTTTACCATCACCTCACAGAGACCCAACTGGTAGAAATCACTTCCCTGGCTGCTCTCAAGGTGCTCTGAAGATTCAACACCAGCACTCATAAAACCAGGGCCACCCTCCAGGACAGGGCAGCACAGAACGCAACAGAACTTCGGGAACGCCGAGACCGGTGATGTTCACGGCCGGATTCCAGGTGGATTCCTCATGTGAGGAGCCACTACGCCTGCATTCCAGGACGCGCCAGTGTTCTTATTAAGAGAAATGAGCAGAGCCTGGGTTAACGTTATCTGCACTCACTGGTGGATGCTCCACTCATCAAACGCAGGCATCGCTGCAGCAGGAGGCGGGTGGCAGCGCCTGCCGCGACCCCGAGCAGCGGGGCCCGTGCACACAGCCCAGGCACAACCCGACCCCGCCACGTCCCCGAGCAGCGGGGCCCGCGCACACAGCCCAGGCACAACCCGACCCCTCCGTGTCCCCGAGCAGCGGGGCCCGCACACACAGCCTGGGCACAACCCGACCCCGCCACGTCCCCGAGTAGCGGGGCCTGCGCACACAGCCCAGGCACAACCCGACCCCTCCGTGTCCCCGAGCAGCGGGGCCCGCACACACAGCCTGGGCACAACCCGACCCCGCCACGTCCCCGAGTAGCGGGGCCCGCACACACAGCCCAGGCACAACCCGACCCCGCCGTGTCCCCAAGCAGCGGGGCCCGCACGTGCAGGCCGGACACAACCTGACCCGGGCTAGGGCACAGCCCCGCACTGTCCTCGGGCTGCAACACGTTGCAGTCCAGCACACAGAAAGAGCCTGGAGCTCCTGGGTTTAAATACAGACTGCAAAAGCCCAGAGGAGTGGCCAGCTGCTTTTATAGCCGTGGGGGAAGGAAGAGGTACCTCCATTTCTTTACATCACCAGAAAGGCCCCAATGCAACTCCTTATTTTTTAACCTGTTTTTTTTTCTTACCAAATTCAACCTCTGCTCAAGTTTTGAATGCACACTCAACCCCCCCTAAAGTGTCACTGGTCCATAAAGACATGGGGTTAGCCCAGCCAAAGAACCATGCGGGAACTAAGACAAAGACATCATGGCATTCCAAAAAAGACTGAGAGTCTCAAACACTGTTCACAGTAAAAGCCCCGGTGGAGGACACGCCGTGAGCACGAGCGCGTCAGTGAGCGGATGAGCCGTCCCGACGTGCCTGCCCACCCCGACTCCAGGCCAGTAAGTGCAGAGGCAACATGGCAACCCCCACCCCAAATCTCACTGACTTTTTTCAATTATTTTTTTTCAGACCCCAAACTGTAGAAAGTCACTTGGAAGAAAGAAAACAGCAAGTGAGGAGGGGATGAGAGCAGCAGAGGATGCAGAATAAGGAAAGGCAGTGCAGGATGTCTCTGGACTTGCAACCAGTGTGTGTCAACAGCATCACTTTACAAGTTAAATATTTTTCTTCAAGTGCTAATTCAACCTAAACAAGAGGTTGATTCTAAACTAAACAAACTCCACTTTTACTGGTATTAACTAAAACGTGTAATGCTAATTTCAACAGTCACACAGCTCCATAGAGTGCTCTGTTCTCCAAGGCAAAGCGGGAAAGGCAGTAGCTGAAATGAAACAAAGTTTTTCCAAAGGAGAAAAAAAAAAGCCTACAGCAAAGCTTATTTCAAGGAGATGAAAAAAAATCCGCCACTTTCTTACACTTTGATGCTTTTAAAGAGTCTTAAAAAAAAAAAACAAAAGAAACTTCCATTGCATCTCCACTTCTGATTCAATTTGCTGTCAAAGGTCATGAGCTAAAATATACAGTTTACGCTAAAAGCAGGAAGCAGGGTAAGTAATTGAATAACATCAGGAAATGGAAGAATACTGCCATTTTCCTAATGGATATAGTACAAGGTTTACTCGCTCCAAATTGAATTCGAGCAGCTTCTGTAGTAAGGGGTTTATTTTTCTGCAGCTTAAATTTTAGAAGAAAAAGCATCGTGCAACCAAAAAAAGGACAAAATACTGCTGCTGCTTTATTTCTTCCCCCCAAAAGATGTTCATTTTCGAAGGGAAAACTCCAACAAGAGTGCTTTAAACAGCCCCGGCATGGCAGGCTGGGTGTTTAATATACATGTGCTGGAAATAATCCCACTAAATCAGTCCTCTGAATTATCCATGCAAACAGACTCCCATGGCTTAAGTTGGAGAGATTTAAGGTTCCCAACCTCACCTCACTATGGCAGGTAAGGTCCCTCTCCCGCAGCGGGACGTTCCCAGCTCCCATCTCTGCTTTACGCTCTCTCCAAGGCAGCCCCAAGGTGCCCCTGCATTTACTGCTCCTGGAAATACCGCAGCCATGGGCACGCACTGAGCCCAACAACACCGTCCCGGTAGTGACGGCACGCACCGAGCCCAACACCACCATCCCGGCAATAACCAGCAACAACGGCATCCACCAAGCCCAACGACACCGTCCCAGCAACAACGGCACAGGGACCTATGGCTGTTATAAATAAGAAGGTTTGAGGGGGCTGTTCCCAGTGTTTTTGCCTAATAAAGCACAAGTTCATTTACAACACTGGAAGCACAAGCCTTAATATTGAAAACAATATCTTTGCGTTACACCATAATTTTTATAGGAACTCTCAAACTACAATTTTTGCTTCACATTTTTCAAAATCGGATAATTATTTACCAACCAGCCTCTCTCCGTTCTGTGGATTAATACTAATTTATAGACCTAGCATTACTAGCGTGGGTGAAGTTAATCCACGGTTTTATTTCACTTCCTGAGGGTTACACTCTCAGCATTGAAAGCAGCATTAGTTTTTCAACTAAATTCTCTATTCGATTGCAATGGCCACGGTGCTTTGTACTAGAAACCATTAACATTCATATAGCACCCAGGTACACGAGCTTTCATCTGCAGACCTACACAAATCCTTTGATTACGGTGTGTCCCTTGATTAAGGATCAGGAGACAAGGTCTTCCTGATTGAGCACTATTTACACATAGGACACAAAGGCGGAAATCGAGGTGCAGCACCAGGCAGAGGGGCTGACCCGCATGCGACCCCCATGTGGGTCCTCAGCCTCATTCTCTTTTTCCAGCATCTTACATCATTGACTAATTGATTCAGGTTATAGCCATAGACAGGTTTTCCAATCCTAAGAACTTTGTTTTTTTAATGTGGGAAGACTCAAGTTGATTGGAACAAGTTCAGCCTGGCCTAGGTCAAAGCCCAGACCAGAAAGATTGCAACACCTGCAATAGCCCAAGCTGCAAACCTTACAGCAACAGCTTTGGGAGCACAAAACACCATCCGTGAGCCTCCACTCTTCTGCTTTGGTGCAAGAACTATTGAAACTCAGTCCTCTTGGTAATTAAGAGGTTCAGTCTTCAATGCAGGGCTACCATTTATCATCAAGACAAGCGTCTATAACTAATCTGCAATTAGTATCTGCAAATCAAACAAATTCATGGATCAAAAGCAGCCCACCCAAACACAGCCTTTATTTCACAAGGAAACACTAAACCATCACCGTTCTTGCAGTTTTCTTCAAAATCGGTGTGCAGAACACTTGCCTGTGTATTTATTTATCTTCTTGAACACCCAAGTTATTCTCCCACACCTAGCAAGCCCTATTGAACAACTTCTATAATTACCATCAGAGCAATCTGAAAGCTGCTTGACTTGCGAAAAGGCAGTAAACAAGCAGGAAGCAATAAGGTGCCTTACAAGAAAACAACATGTGTTAGGGGCAGGGGAGGCCATAAAACTTTAGCAGATTGATTAGTAATTTAATCAGAATTCTCATTTTTATTAACCCTCTGCCTGTTTTTGCCTCTTCATTTTCATTCATGAAAGGAGGGGGGCGTTTTGTTCCACCACACCAAAGGAAATCCTGAAATAATGAGCCTGGTTGGCAAAAAAAAATGAGCATCACAAGTAATTCCCCTTCACCACGTGTTTGTTGCTTCATATGGCTACCGAAAAAGCCACCAAACTGTACAATTCAATTCAGATATGCACACACACTTTTACATATACATATGTATACATACAAAAAAGCTCTACTCACCCTGTCCCTGCAAACCAGGGATTTTCTTGCTTCCTTCCTCATCTCCCTGCAGGATCTCACCAGGCTTAGGGCATAACATCCCGCCAACATTTACTTTGTACACTTAATGGCCGTCATTTTTTGCCAACTTTTTCCTTGGCATGGAAAACAATCTTACATACTGTTGACATTTACACCCGTGACACGTATAAAGAGGCAGCCACGGTAGCGCTCGCCCTTCATTTATTTATTTTGATGCTCTGAAAAGATCAAATCCTACAATTAAACCAGGCTAGCAATTTTTCTTTAGACAGAGACAGTATAAAGTCTTCTTCCTTTCCTCGAAAGCCAGTAGCCAGAGTTGCTGACGGGAATCAGCAGGGAAACGGCGACGCTCCAAGCAGGGATGGCTCCAAAGCGCCGCCGGGCTCTCCCGCGCGGGGCCGAACTCATCCCCGCGGAGCCGGTATCCGAGAAAGCCGGTTCAGGTTTGTGGTGACACATCTGTGCAACCCGTGCAGTAGCTGATCCAAACACAACGTTATCATCCTGACTCAGATCGCGCACTGACATACAATTAAAAACGCATAATTAAACCTGCGGAAATGTGTATTTTGCTACAGCCTGTACAGTTCTCTTAACCTTAGGTGTGTGCTGCCAACAACATGAGCTTCTGAAATTGCAGTAACTTGTGCAGCTGAACTGCTATTAATTTTTTTTTTCTTTTTCTTTTAACAAGAGCACTTTTTCCTTAAGGGTAGCTCTTTCATTTTCACTCACCGTAATCTCACTGCATTTTAGTACTAGGCAGAGAAAATTATTCCATGGAAAGGTCAGGACAAAATGAGGAGTTTGTTTTGTCTGTTTTACTAGCATGTATCGTTAGGCAGTAATGGCCCTAACGTGCTCTTTAACTGCTAGTGGAACCAATTCAAAACATCCCTTCGAATTATTAAAAGTACAATGAATTCAGTAAAAAAAAGTTAAAGCTGCGTCACCTTTTTGCTAACAACAGAAACAGAAATGGAGCTTTCCCATGAATGCTGTCCATTTGACATGAAAACAAAAGGATGGAGTGGCCACGGAGGCTGGACTAGATGATCTCCAAAGGTCCCTCCAAACTCAACCATTCTGCAGTTGGTTCAGAGCTCAGAGCTGTTGTAGCAAGTCAGCTACAAAAGCCAGACTATTGCCTTTAGTTTACATGAAGATAGGAAAATATCTGACTGCTTTAACTGAAGGAATTACCCCTTTTTAACTCTGTTGTCCCCAGCTGGAAAGGCCAAGCTGTGCAGCCTCTCGCACCCAGCGGTACGGGGCCAGTTCCTCCGCGCGCTGCCAGCCGACGCATCAAACACGTCCGCAGGCGTTTCACAGACATACGGCCTGGCTCTCTCCCTGTTAATCGCCAAGTTGCAGTTCTCAGGAGCTGGAGTGTAGGTCACAAAACCCTACACGAGCCAGGAGTTTTCACCAGCCCCATGGTGCCACCCGCACACGGTGGTTTGCTCTGTGCGCTGCTGAGCCTCCTCTCCTCGTTCCCTAACAGGGAAGTTCCCTGGGAACGTTCCCTGGGAAGACGGAAAAACTAAGGGTGTAAGAGCACTCCTTGGCCATAAACATGTGCATGTCTGAGCATACGGCTGTCCGCTCATCCCACAGCTCTCCCCAGCTAGCACAATTCCATAATACAGCTTCAACAGTTTACATTTCTCATAATCAATTTGAGGATGACCTGCAGGGCTTCCAGTAAAAATATGGGCAACTCGGCAGGCCAGAAGCCTTGACTTGGATTTAGGCTATTTATTGACATCACAGAAAATAGATTCTCTTTAAATACTGTGTTTTCTTTGGTTTGTTTTTTTCTAATTCAATATGATCACTTTATTATACTGCCTAAATATCAGATTCAGCCATCAGAGTTGAGATGAGCTAAAGCTTAATTTTTCTCCAAGTAGCCTCGGTCAAAATTAATTTTTGCTGGGTTCCTTACTGATAACCTGCATGTGAGCTTTTAAGACAGCAATTGATTGCATCACACATTTAAAACATGGTTCATTTCCCAAAACAGCACAGTTAATAATCATTTAACTTTTCAATTAAAGTAGGGTGCCAACATGAAAAGAAAATATGATAATCCTGGGAGACAATAACCACTCCTGCAGTTTTCTTTTTTCTCCGTTACTCTCAAGACTACTAACTGATTAACAGAATATTAGGTTAATCTATAAGCCACATCTCAAATTTATTATTATTTTTTATTTATATAAGCATCATCTCATTCCAGAGCTACATAAACCAAAGGCAGAAGAGGTGACAAGATGCAACATGGTAGACCACAAAATCGGTGGCAACAGTTGCACTGGGAATAAAAACACGCCAAGGTTGCTTATATTCTCACACGTCTAATAAGACCTTCTGCCTTCCCTGCTCCTCCTCGGCCACACAAGCTGCTGCCATCTAGATGAAACACCATCGTGATCCCAACAGATAACGCTTCTTATCTCTCACAAGAGGCTCCAAGGTGGGTGTTTAATGCGGTAGCATACAGTCAGAGGCAAAAAAAAAAAAAAAAAAAAAAAAAAACAGCGTATTATTTAACAGCATCATGGCACCAAGACCAAAATATAGGTATTTTCCACTTCAGTAGCAAGTCAATAAAGGGGATCTAGATCGTTTTCAGTTCGAGCACTCATACTTGTCCATGGTCAACAGACCGCCAAAATGGGCCCCATTTCTTCCAACTTCATGGGCCTGACATGGTATTTTGCGGCCAGGCCTTTTCCAGGATGTATTTCAAACCTCTCAAGCAGGCATGAGAGCCTTAGTGATCAGCTTGACTCATGGTGACGATTTCAAACACAGGCTCGTACCCAGACGGGAAAAAGTGTGCTTTACCCAGCACTGTACACAGAGCAATAACAGTGCCAGACGGCATAATACCAAACAGAATTAATTTCACACATGATGTTTTCAAGGTGTTAAAATATGTCACAGCTTCTGCTAATAAAACATCTTCCCTCCTCCTTGCAAGAAAACGTCACGCTCCTGCCAGCCTGTATTTTATATTATATGTGTTTTCAATCCTGATAAGGACAGCTGATTGCTTGCAAAACTAATTACAGTCAAATGAAAGTTTTTCAGAACCATCATTAGCAATTAGGACCTGCTGGATTTGCAGTGTATCATTTAGCAAGGTGTAATTCAAGAGCTTATTGAAAAATTGCAGGAGAAAGCGCTGATGATAAGGGTGGTGCCGGCACCACATCAGGGCAGGCAGAGCTGGTCCACGACCCAGCGACGGCTGCAGCCGCATTTGGGACTGGCCTGGGAGTTTGCCATGGGAAGGAACTGCTTCCGAAATTCCAATGGATCCCACGTACCTCCCGTTCAAGAGCAACGTGTTCTTCAACTTCAGTGATGCCAAACCAGACTCCCAGGCGCGTATAAAACCAGAGCAGGCCCATGGATCCAGGCTTGCAAACCTCTCCACGGACCCCTTAGCCTAGTGACTGAGAGCGAAGCAGCCCCAACTTGCAGCAGCTTTGGAAGGGGAGAGCTACATCTTCACCACTCTATGTGCGCGTGTGTGTATGTGTGTGTGTGTGTGTGTGCACGCACTGTGTATACCACATCCACGATGTCCAGCCCCAAACTGCACAACCATACAGAGGTTTGTTCTCTGGGTCGTTGCAGAGCTGTAAATTGGAATCCAAGGACTTGCATAGCTCGAGACGGGTGTCTGCAATCCTCGGAGTCGCTACCCGCCTTGCCAAGCCCACCCACAACTTCATCTTCAATTAACAGCTCCTGGGAAAGCAGCACGGGAAGCAGTTGCTAAAGAGCACTCGGATGTCACCGAGTGCCTGCAAACCCAAACTGTAAATAACACGTTGCAAATCGCCCGTGGCGGCGGGTGGCTCGCGCAGGACGCACCACACCAGGGGCAGCCCGCGCCATCTGCTCCGTGCGCCGCCCGGCGCGCGTCCGTCCCCACAGCATCCCCAGCGTGGCCGAGCACCCCCGGGACGCTGCAGGAAGGGCCAGGGGCCAGCACCATTCAACACCCAGCGTGCACCACAGGGCAAGACCGCCAAGAGCTTTGCAGGGTTATTTCTGGGACAGAAAAAGCTCCGGCATCTCCCTCCTTCGCCTTTAATTGCTTCACCTAATGGGCTAGAGGTTAAAGCTAATATGTAGTTTATCATGCTCGCAGTCCACGGCTGCACGGTTCTTCCTGATATCTCACTGCCATTTACCTCCTAATTCACCCCTGCATCACCAGCCTTTTTTCTTCCCTCTCCTGCCCCTGTCGTTGCTCTGCATCCTTGCTTGCACCAACAACAGGCACCAGAAACGCTGCCAGCGCCTCCGAACCCCTTCCACGTAACCAAGCGGGAGCCTTCCTGGGCTGGGTCCCACCGTGTGTGCAAGTGGGCTAATACTGCCCTTGTCTGGCGAGGGGACAACTCAAGCCACCCACTCGGGCAAGAAGAGGTTCAGGAAGCAAAGATGCCTTCCGAACCCTTTCAATGTTTTGTCATCCTTTTTGTTATTTACAAGTGCTCACTTTATGATTTCCACACCATTTTTAAAGAGCAGATGGAAAAACAAGCCATCTACCAATTAACGTAAAGGAAATGGAATTTAAAAGGTTGGAGAAATATTCTGATGAGCCTCATGTTTGCTTAATGCCAACTAAAATTTCCTCAAGGCATTTAATAAGTACATTTATGAAAGCTCACAAAGCAGAGTTCAAAAGTCTTCCTGCTACTAAAATATGAGCCTTAATTAACCTACAGTTTCACATTTTCTGGATTTCAATAAACCTGTAGGCACTTCAGCACGGCAGGATAAATACCTGCTTGAAGACTGCAAGGAGACTCGCTGAAAACTAATTAGCAGCCCTCCCATAGCCGCCCTCAGCTACAGCTGTTGGGTGAGGGGGCTTTACCCCAAGCCCTGGCTGAGAGAGCTGCTTCTGGCAGGTAACGGATTTCACAGGAAAACCTATCAGACAAGGCCAGGAACAGCAGGTAAAGTGACCCCCAGGATGTCCGGGAGGAACATCTTCCCTACCGCGACAGAGGGCAGCCAAGATCTGGTGCCACCACGTCAGTGCAATGACAGCACCAAGGACACATCGTTCCATCCACACGTAATGTTCGTGTGCGACATGTAATTATATAGATTTGACAACAATACTTATATCATAAGCAATTTCCAACCGAAACTCTGGCAGCCAACGGCAGATGGAGGAGGTGGCCCACAAGGGACCTGCGCTGGGGTAGGGACACCCTGAAGGGACTACGGGCCCCCAGGATGCCCATGCTGGCAAAGGGAGAACAAGTCAGAAACTGGGAGGCCCTGGCCCTGCCCCTGCCTCGCTGCACCAAGGCGCAGCAAAACCAAGTCAAGGGGACACCAGCGATGGGGCAGAGGAGAGGCGCTCAACTGAAGTTGAGCCTGGTAAAAGCAGAGCAGATGCATTTTCCCAGCATTTATTTGTTATATTCTCTGTTTCCAACGCCTGAATTGGTAATCAAAAGGTTTTTTCCATCAGCAATAAATTAAATCAGGGAAAATGCCCCAATTCAAAGCTGCTTTGCCTGTGACATCATCACATCTCTTTTCTAAGTGACAAAGCTACTTGCAGTAGTCAGCACCTAAACTCTTCAGGAGACTAAAATGTTCTTATCTAAGGAGCTGTATCCCAACCATATGTATTAAATTTATATTGAGATATTTTATTCCCTCTCAGCCTTATCCATCTGGAATTAAGCTCAGATTTATCAGCTAAAAGGAAAACCACTTTCCATGACATTTGACAACTCAATACCTTCCAAACCAGTGTATATTTATTCTTAAAAACACAACCTCACAAATAACCTCCATCAGCAGCTAGGCCAATTCTTCACTGCTTAAGTACCAGGCAGAAAAGTTTCACCTGACAGTAGGGTATGTCATGCGAATCAAATAGTGCAAAATGTCAGCTTTTATGAAGGCTAGTTCCTGCTGAACAAAGCAGATACATTTACCATTTGACATCCTAAAAAGGAATCAAGTAAAGAATGAGTTTGTGAACACAGACAATGGTCAAGGGAACACAGCAACCTTCAATTCCTTCGCATCACACAATTATTGCACCAAAGACCTCAAAGAGTTTGTCCATCTCCCTTTGAAAGTAAAGTCTCCCTCCCCAAAGTAAAAATAAGATTAAATTAGAAGAGATAACAGCACAATAGGTATGGCAGGATAGAACAGGCGCTTTTTTACATTGATGAAGTGCTCTCTGAGTTCTTATTCTAGTTCTACTTCCAATCCGAGCTTGTAAATACTAGTGGAAACTCATTTTTTATCAGCTTCTATAACTTTGATTATCAGGATCGAAAAAGAAGTGGTGTACTTGTTAGCCTTGATATTCCTCCCAAGTGCCTGAGATCATGCTGTGAAAAGCCCCCAAAATTTCAGTCTTCAAAAACCTATTTCTCTACAAAACAATGTTGGGTTGCACCAGAGACAGACACTTATTCAATAAACATTAGTTATTTCCATTAGAGTTTTAAAACTTGAGCAAAGAGTCATTAATTATACTCAAACTTAGGTCACATCTGTCCTCTTCACCATTACTTTGGATGATGGTTTTGTAGCCCATGAGACAAATGAACACACAGGAAGATGTTACACTTAAAACATCCAAACTTCCAAACACCCAAACCATTGGCCTTTTGCATACAACAAGCAAACACAGAGAGAATATAGATATTTATTCACCATAAAAGCAGAATTTTTTTCCCTGCATTATGCACAGCAGAGAAATCACACTTGCTATGCTTTTTCTTCTTTTTTAAGACACCAGAAACACACCACACTGCACAGTCTTGACTCACAGACCAAACCTCTAGCCTCCGTCGTGACAATCTTGGATGCTCTGCGCTCATTCCCCCGCCACACGCACCCCAGCTCCCTCCCCAAGACCTGGAGGGAAGCAGAGGGCTCCTGCTTATGGGTAGGTGCTCAGTAAACCAGAAGAGCACAAGCTTAGACCACCAACAGCACCCTACAAAACAACTCCTTATCATCAGTCTCAGGAGAGCAAGATCCATCTCGGCAGCTGTTCCTCCTGCAACCACCTCACCTGGCTCTTGAGTTGAGAGCTCGGCTTGGCCGCGTGCCACGCAGCCTCGCTCCCGGCCTCGGCACGCGCCTCTGCCAGCCTGGACCTGCCGCCAACACGCTGCTCTCTCATCCTTCTCAAGTGCTCACATCATCTCTCCTCACCCCAGGAGAGGGCATGAAATGGGACCCGACTGCCCAAATACACAAGCGACCCCAGCAGCTGGGAAGTCCGCTTCAGCAAAGCACGCGCCAAGGCCTCCCGTCCGCAACACGCGGCTCGTCCCCCACCTGTCTGAGGCCCTTTGGGAACTTCTTCCTTTTCCCCAGGTGCTGGCACAGGTTACGGTCATTCTCGCGGTCGGAGCTGTACTGGTGGTGGGGAAGTCTGTTCTTTTTGGGAAGGTAGGAGAGCCCGTTGGTAAGTGCCTCCCGCTTCTTCTTGGCCAGCGGGTTCTGCCGCTTCTCCACACGCTCCTGAGGTTTCAGCGCGACGTCCTTCTGCAGGGACAGGCAGAGGGCAAGGGAAGAAGGAAAATGCAACCGTTAAAATACCGATTTTTTTTTTTTTTAAACTATTTTCAAGAATAAT
Organism: Tinamus guttatus; assembly: GCF_059628265.1. Classification (NCBI taxonomy): domain Eukaryota; kingdom Metazoa; phylum Chordata; class Aves; order Tinamiformes; family Tinamidae; genus Tinamus; species Tinamus guttatus. The sequence goes on along the minus strand of NW_028288553.1, from coordinate 866,445 downwards.
TTTAGGAAACAATTTCCAGGGGCTCTCCTTTTCACCAGAAAAGGAGAAAAGCATCTTTGCAGCCAGCCAGTTAAGGAAGAGACGGGCAAATATAATTAGTAAGATTAAGTGAGTGCATGCACACACAGCCACATACACCCCTGTGCCTTTCATACCATCAGCCTGACTGTTTCCAAGCACACCTCATGTATCAACCGAGTACGTGCTTAAAACACAGCGTATGTTCATAATGTTTAAATTAAGAGTCATCTTCGATTTCAGCAAGTCTTGGCCTTCGACATTTATTTTAACTTATTTCTTATATTTAACAAGACAAGGCAAGAGCTGACCTAAAGCCAATTAAAGCCAATGTATCTCAATTGACTTCCCTGTTTTTTCTTCAAGCCTGCCCTAAGCAGAACATTTCCAAATCTCAGGGGGTGAGAGAGTCATGCTTGTTTTCAAAAACTTTATTACTGACCCTTCTTTAAACTCTAGAATCAATGTTCATCTATATGCAAGTCCAGTCACAAACATGCAAATTCTGTAGCTTAGGCTATAATTAGTTTATTTGCTGAAACAAGCAGAACCTGTGCATTTGTTTTTAAAAAGTGTAACTAGAATATAATTACTCCAATAACATAACATCAAAGGCAGAGGAAGCAGAAGGAATTGGCAGATGCAGAGTTATTGGGAGAGAAGAAGCAGAATCCACTGGAGAGGTGTGAGTTGCAATGCTTGTTACATATCCAAGAAATCTGCAGTCATTTCAAATCACATCTACTCAAAGAAAGAACTTCAAGTGCACAAGTACGGGTATTTCCATCTAATGTGCCTGTTACTTAAAAGAACATTATACTTTAAGCATAGCCTATTCATGTCTGGTTGCCTTGACCTTCAGGTCCCACAAAAAAGGCTGTCCATGCCCTACCATATGAAGTTCTACACGATCCTGTAAGCCTCCGCACTTCTATTTCACATACCTTATTATTACAACTGACAACATGACAGTTTGCGAGGAAGAAATTGGTCTATCTGTCCCTTTGTCACAAATATTCAGGCTCAGGAGAATAACATCCTAACTGTGCCCATTTTGCTTCAAAACATGCTCAAGAAAAGATAAATCTGTTTGGATTTTAATTAAAGAGTCCTCACTGAGTGCCCATCTGAAACGCAAGATCCTCACAGAAGTCATCATTAGAATCAGGCAGAATATTAATTATACTGAAAACAATCCAGGTTCAAACTTGATATTGGATAGAAAAGAATAATTTCACAAGCATTAAAGAGAGCAAGAGACAGAAGCCATAAGCTTCTTTTTTATTTTTTTAAACCTGCCTTCGGCAAGACAACATGGGACACATCCTAAGTTTTTCTTTACCCAGTGCTATTCATAACAGAAAAGTTAGGTGCCCTATCAAAAATTCATAAAAGATCTTTAAAACCCTTAAGTACAACTTAAGGTGAGTACAACTCACCCCAAACTCACCCTTTCTGGGAGAAAAATACTCTCCTAATGACTAAACAGCTTAATGGGATTTTTTTTTCCTTCCCCCCTCCCGTCCCCCGCCCCGTCTCAGGATCTAAATGAAACAGTGGCAGGACTCCAGAAGCCAATAAAACACCTAATGGGGCTAACACTGCCATCAAGAAATTACTGGCTTCCATTAGCTTTAAAGAGAGATGAAGACAGGTCAACATTTTGCAGATTACTGCAGACACATCTGGGGGGACCTTCTCCATAAGACGCCCCCATTTGAGTCAACAGTAACCATTTCATTAAGTTTCATGAATTTTCAGGTGCACTTCAAGAAAAGTATGGCCAGTTTAAGAACTTGGGACGAATGGACCTTCACATAAATCCACAGACAAGATGAATGACTCCAGCTTCACACCAGTTTTGGAAAACTCTACAAAAAAAGGAATCCATCTTCCAGGCTGGAAGTAGTAATTTGCAAAATTCTCCCAAAATATGTTCCTTCTACTCACAGCCAAAGGGAAGTCCGGATGCATATACCTTGTCATCCCGCAAGCCATAAAAGCCGGCCTTGCAGGTAATGCAAGGATTGTTTTACCATGACATTTCTATAAAGGATCTGTGTTTGGACAACCAAGTCCCTCTGCACCAGCCAGCTGCTTTTCAGTAGCTCACGTCTCTGCAGAGAAAATTATAGAGCGCTGAGGGCCAAACCCTCGTGTCACTGCACTGCAAGGTAGAACCTCTCATGGCTCTCAAAAGATACACTACTTGGCCTTAAAAAAACAAATCAAAAAACCCCTCGGTTCTTCATCTGCAGGATGGACTTCAACAGAACACGCTGAATGATGAGAACTTAGACAGGTGCCGACAGGACACGTTAAACCAAGGAGGAACAAAGCCCACCAGCCCCCAGGCCAGGGAGGCAGAAAGCTCAGCAGCATCCCGAGCACCCTGGGGCCCACAGGAGCTGCATTCCAGTGCCAGTGCCTGCTTCAGGGCACGGATGAATCACTTCCCGCTCCTGGCACGCGCTCCCTCACGTGGTTTTCACCTTTCCGTTGTTTAGCCAGGACCATGGCATGCCTGGGCACATTAGCGAGTGTAATCTTAATTGCAGACTTAAGCATCGCCCTGATTAAAGTAATAAGCTGTAATTACTCTAAGGTGACAGGACCGCACAGACCTTATATCAGTAGATAAGGAGATGTAGCCATATTTCATGTCAAGCTCTATTTTTCAGCCACTACCCAAGGAGTTGATTCAAACTAAGTCGCAGATCCTGGGTACAATATATTCTGACTTTAATGTTGCTTTTTCTCCTCTCCTGCCAGTGTACAAACCCACACATTATTAAATAAATCATACAAACATATTAGGCATGGTTTAAAACCATCTTATCCAGAGATATCTTTCATCAGTAAAGTGGCTTAAGTGTATCAGGAAGGTGACTTAAATGTATAAATATGTAATTATGTACAATTCAATACAGAAGTGCATTAATATTTATGAGTGTACCATACAATCTGAAAAAAAAAAATCCATTGGTTTTATTCCTATCAGTCGCATTAATCAAGCCGCTGCCGCTGTACGTGCCGCGGCAGCGGAGTGCGGCTGGCGGGGCGGCCCTGCCAGCATCTCGGCTCCGGGGAGCATCCAACAACCGCAATCCAGGCCCCACGTTTGGTGGGCGGAGAGGCAGCGTCCTTTGGCGTTGGACACGTCCCTGGCACAGGTGGCCTGGAGGACACACCGCGTTTCCACTGCGTGTCCGCAGGTCTGGAGTTGCTCCTCAGTGACGTTCTGCAGCTTTGCAGCACTTAGTACAGCCCGCACCTCACCCCCAGGCGTTTCCCCGCAGGAGTCCGTCGCCAGCCGGCCTTCCTCCCACCCAACGCCATCATCATCCTGGTTAGGGGTCCTTCCATGAGAAATCCTAGCCAAAATCTGCAAGCTGCATCTAATGAACACTTCAGGTGGCCACCAAGGAGCTTCGAGCCCAACCTTGGCCAATTGTCTTTATGGAGCAGTTTTTATTCCAGGGTCAAATTCAAGAGCTGAAGTTCTGCACTTGAATGTGACACCAAAGGGCAACTTTTAAAAATTATTTAGAAATTGAAGCATCTTAGAGTACTAGGCTAGTGAATGTAGCAGTGTCTCAACTAGTCTACAACCAGGCTCCAATTCCTTGCTGGTCACACTGGCTTTATCCTGCAGCCTGCCAATTCACCCCTTGCTCACTCCAGTGATAAAGCTGACATAAAGAATGTCTCTTATAAACACTTCAAATTAGTAGATGGTCATGAAATGCCAACACAGCTGCAAGAGTTGATTTAAAATTCCTCCTAAGCTCAGGATGTAACGGTGACACAGACGGAGCACCTCAAGGCTGGCTGCCAATGGGGACGTGCTTCATTCAACAGAGGTGTTTGCATAAAGAGGAGAAGGAATCAGACCAAGGCAACAAACACAGCCAAAAATACTGACAGCAGCTCATCCATATATGCTGAAAAAAAATGGTTTAAGCTTTAGTTTGCAAAAAGGTTAGGTATCTAGACCCTAGAGATGAGATGGCAGTAGGACAGTTCATCCACAGCCAGCAGTGCTCAACATTGGCTGCCAGCCCAGGGAACCACCGGCACCTTAGCAGGCATCATACAAACCCGAAGACAAGAACCACCCCAGCATCGGGAAACAGGCCCAGCAGGAGAACTGCTAAAGCTGCCATCAGATCTCAGCATTGACTTATACTGTGTTTCCTGTTATGCTTTTGTACAAATTTCTAAAGCTGATGGATGAAACTGCCCTAGGACTTCAATACCATTCTCACACTCGCTTCCCAATTCATTATTTTAGCTCTGGCAGAAACAACAAGACATAAAAGCCTGGAAACAACGCACTGACTGGTCCCTCTGATCTTTCAAAATCTGAAAATAAAGCGAGACGCTTATAGGAGCCACTCATTTCCCTCCAGATAAGACAGCTAAATGCACTGTGCGCTCCTCCAAATGCACAACTAGTTCCCCAAAAGCACTTCTCCAGGGCAAAAAGTTGGAAACACTCAACACAGGGCAGAAAAAACAGATATAAGGTGCAACCAAAAAGAAAAAAGGATTCTTCAGCTAGGGAAATTACAGTATTTTAGGACAGTATTGCAGGGATTGGTGAAAGAGTCATGATGTTAACTACACCGCCGTAGTAGCCCAGCCACTAATCCAAGCAGTTTCTTCAAGTTGCCACACCAGTTCCGACAAGTGCTTTTTTCCATAAAATTACAATCTGTCCCTTCCTGCCTCGCTCTTGAATCGGAAAACAAAGTGATTCGGTGTTGTGCAAAAAAGGATTGTGCCATGGAGCGAAGATGAATGCGGCACCAGGCTGTGGCCCAGGACGTGGCCGTGACGGATGGCAGAGAAACAATAGCAGAGCAGGCGGTTGCTCGAGAGGGGTTTTATGAAACCGTTCTGTAGCGAAGAGATTGCTCAGATTTCTCAACCCCAAAACATTTATTAGCAATATCGCTGATAAACAGAAGGGTCTTTTTCAGGCGCTGCCCATCTCGACTGCAAACAAAAAGCGACATTGAAGTAACATTATTGAGGTTGCAAAAGTCAAGGGCTTGGAAGTTATGAAATGCCAGAATTAAAGCTGCAAACAGCACCTTAATTCAGCCCTCTCGTGTCTCTGCATTATGATACAATCTTTAATTACCTGGTTCCGCGCTACTCTTGCCTGTCGCGGCGCGGAAGGTGCTCGGTTAATGAGCAGCCGTTCGCGACTTTGTTTTCTTCTCTTCGTCCAACGTGCAGGTCTAAAAGCTTGTTTGCTTACGCTCCATTCAAGTCCTCTACTGAATGCACAAGTATTAATTTCCTCAAGGGCTCCTCTATACAGTGCCGTAGTCTAGTATCAGATGCTCTGAAAATATTAATGACTTATTTTATATGAACATGAATGTGTTTCACTGTTCCCATTTTACAGGTGGGAGCAGCAGCACCAACAAGCTCAGGTCAAAAACGGCTGCTAATTCCACCAGCCCATTAGGAAGAACCTTGGATTTGATCTTCCAGCAAATTCAGCCCTACAGAGCCCTTCAAATGATGAAGCCTTTGTGGCTTTCAGGGGCTGCAGCAAGTGTCGAGCACCGTGGCAAATCCACCTCACCGAGCACTTACCCAACTGCATCATCATTCGTATAAACACAAGGGCCAAATAATAAAAACTTCGTCAAACCTAAGTAGCACTAACATACAGACACCAAGCCAACAGAAACAAGGGCTCATCTGGATCCCTTTGCTCAGCCGTAGTCATACATGTCAACTTAAGCTCTGCATGGCTTTATTTAGAGAATACATGGTTGGCACTACTTTCCTACCTACATTTTACCCAGTATGCTGCTTTTTGCAGCAGAAAGGCAGTCCTCAGCACATGCAAACATTACTCACTTCTATTAGTATGCTAGACTTAGGCCACTAATGGGAAAAAATATTTTACTCACAAACATAAATGTCTCTCCTTAGTCATAAGTTTAACAAACAGATCATGATTTACTTAGGCACAGAGTGTTTGAATGCAGACATTGTATTTCTCTACAATTTATGCCATCTCATATTTCAAATCAGATTTGGGCTGCTCCTTTGTGATTAATTACCCAGACTATATAATACTGTTTCTGTGCCATACCTGAATAATCATCTCACGTTTAATTAAACCAAACACTTAAATATGTGTCTCAGTCTCACTGTGTACAATGCAATTTTCACAAAATACTTGAACTTGTTCTCATTTGGGGTGAGATCGGTGACTGAGAGCAGACACTCCAATTTTTACCATGGCGTGATAAAACATATGTTTTAAATGAAATCTCTGCAAGCATTCGAGTGCAAAAGACACACCAACATTTACAACAGCAGAACATAATGACTCGGGATTTCAAAGGTCCTCACCTCTACAAAACAGCTGCACTAACTTAGCTGAAAACCGAAGTGGAGAGTCCATGAAATATTTCAATAGCGTTCACTGCAAAGACTGTGCCAAACGAACCTTCAGCTAAAACCTAAGGCCACCAGGTCAGATGTTGAGTCAAAGAGACTCCCAGAATCAAAGCTGGCAGAACCTCACGTCGTACCTGAAGGTGGATGAACATGAGAGCAGCAGATCCCAGGTCATTCGTTCCTGTGCTCCACCACGCTACACTGTGACCGCAGCGAACAGTCAGTCGAGTTACCGGCGTCCAGCCAAATCACAGCTGGGAGAAACCTGCTTTTGGAAGCGCCAAGAGCAGCACTGAGAAACACCAGCTGGGGTTACAAAGCCCAAGCACTGATTTTCTTCTTGGCTCTGCAGAAGGCAAAGTACACACAGACGATTCTGTTCGGACAGACGCAGCCAGAGCCTGGGCTCCCCTGCCAGGAGACAGCAATCCTGGAGCTCTCACTCCACCCAGCTCCCGCCTGCCTGCAAGTCCTCGATGTATTTTTCCTTCCCTAGAGATTCTGAGGGATTTATGCCAGGGATCTTGCTGTTGCCAGGGGAGATCCGAGATCACCTCTTGCAGCCCAGACCTGCACGTGCAGCTGCCTGAAGGGCACCCTGCAGTTCACCAGCACACGGCACCCTTTGCTCGTGCAGAACTTGCTTCCTCCTCCAGTGCCTTGGGAGAACTTCTCATGGTTTACACCACGTGTAAGTGCTCCAACGTGCAGATTTTATTATTTTATTATTTCGCAGATTTTATTATTTATTATTTTATTATTTTGAAACAATCCTCTCTGTCTTATGGGTCAAGAAGGTGAGCACTCTCAGCACTATCATTTTCTTCTTCCAAGTTCCTGCTGTCTCACGTTCCTCGCGATTTTCTTTCCTTCTCTTGGCACCACTTGACTCTACAGTGGCTCTTGGCATGTGGCAAGAGCACACAACACAACCTCACACAAAACACTGATGAAGATGCATTTTAAAACAAAAGGGCAGTGATTAGAAAATACGGCGAGAAACCAAGAGTACTCAAGACACGAGCAGAGGCCTGTACCACCTAACTCATGGGCATGCTTGGGGATACGCTTCATTAGGGGAAGGAGCAGAACCTTGGGGCAATCAGAAAAATACAGTTCAGCTCCTCATCTGAGGAAAAAGAAAGTCCTTCTAGACTGAATAATTGGAAAATGACAAGTTTTAGGGAATTAAAGCAATACATAACCTTACATTTTCTGGCTTATTCTTCCCCTAGGAAGCAGATCTGCTGAAGGCAGAGTTGGTGAGCACAGCAACGCGAAGGACTGCGCGCCGGCATAGCGTTGGGGTATCCAGCCACCCTGCGAAAGGGGAGCACAGCTCCTTCCTTCCATCTTCTACCATCTCATATTTAGACTGTGGACTCTGCAGTTAAATGGGCACAGAAGACAGCATGAATAAGTAAAAAGGGAAAAGCAGAGATTATGATGTTCTTCAGTTTATCTCAGGACATAGATCCTGTAACACAATCTCACACACCAGAGGGGAAAAAAAAAAAAAAAAAACAGAAAAAAAAAAAAAGTCATTTCCTTTGCAGTTGCTCCACAGCTGAAAATGGGTCTTTTGCAAATATTCAGGGAGAATTAAAAAAAAAAAAAAAAGGAGCAGCTACTTTGTGGATAGGTCTTTTACAACTGAACCATCGCTTAACGTTCAGGGCTATTCAGTAGCTGGAAAAGCGATTTCTGCAGTATCGCGTTGCGCGGACACACGTTTAGCGGATGCACAGGCGAAAATGGCACGTGCGGGGCCAGGGGCTCCCCTCCTGCCTCCAGCAGCCTCGCCAGGAGCTGCGGTTGCTGAGTGCACTGCCGCCGGAGCAAGGCCGAGGCTCAAGCCACACGGCGCCGGTCACCTTGAGCGAACCCGTAACCGGTTCTCGTTGGAAAGCGCCACACTGCCGCCGTCGTGGAGCCTGGGGCGCAGCGCGGAGCAGGCCCGGGCAAGGCGCCTGGGAGAGCCGCCTCGAGCGGGAACCCCACTGCGCCGGGAAGGAAACCTGTCCTTTGTTTTCCAGCGTGCCTGTCGGCACCAGTACCCAATTCCTCCTGATGGATATCATCGCAGCTCCTCTCCTGCTGCCCGGGCTGACACAGTGAGTTATTAGCGAGGATCCTCGGGAGATGCGCGGAAATTCCTGCTCCTCCGCCCACACTCTCCGGGACCTGAAGCAAGTCACTTAAGCCCCAATCCATCAAGAGGGTATTCAGAGGCCTAGAACTATTTAAATCCCAGTGATGGGTTTTGCAAAGAAAAACGAATGGCTCTGAATTTGGGCTTTTGTCCTTCTACACACTGGTGCTCAGCTGTAGAAGCAAAACCATTTCCTATTTCACTGTACCTTGTTACAGTAAATACTTTAAGAGGTAAATGGCTGGGACAGCACAGCGGCAGGGGAAGAGCAAATGAGACCCCACGAGGGTAACATGGGTTGACAGAGCCGTCACGTTGCCCTCAGCTCAGAAGCAGATCAAGGCAAGGAACATGTCCGTGTGCCCGAGCACAACACAACACGAAACACCTCAGGGCTTGTTCTGCTCGTTAATCTGTTTGGGCACAGCAGGGAAGTCAGGCTTTCATCTTCTCTGCTGCCCTTCAACTTAACGGATCCACAAAGGCTACCCGGCCACACCGGCGTCTTCCTCAGACGCATCCCGTGGAATCGCTGCATCCTTCTCCTGACGTTCGTTCTTCCGTGTCTCCATATCCGGGCAGTTCTTTTCAACCTCCTACCAAGGAGGCACTTCTTGCCTCTCCGCCTTCTCCCCCATCCGTCCCCTTCCCGGGATGGGGAAGCCACGTTCCCCACGCGCCCCTCCTGTTCTGCACCACCCATGCTAGAAAGGGAGGACACCAGCCCCTCGCCTTCAAGCCGCTTGCCAGGGTGGCCCCGCTTCCAGCGGGGCGGCACGCACACGAGTCTGCTCCCTCCGTTCTCCTGCTCCCTCCCTTGCGGAGGGCAGCACCGCTCTGACACGCATAGAACAGCAAAGCTGCCTGCAGACACAGCCTGCCGGTCTGCACCACCTGCTCTTCACTTGTCTTTCCCCAGGAATCAGGTCTCGTTGTGTTCAGAGGAATTAGTCTTCTCCCCAGCATCAGTCAGAGGTACTGACGCTTGCAAGGCCACCAGCACTCAGGAGCAAGGAACTCAGGGCTTTATTTCCAATGCAATTCTGCTGGTGTTAAGTCTCTGTACAAGAGCTATTCCTATGTGTCCTTAAGGATTGGGGCCAAACAGCCTAATGCAACTTCTGCAGCAGCAGTCTGTGAGGTGACACCTGCGAAGGACTGGTGGGAAGAGGTCTGAAGAGAAGGAATTTGAGAAGGTTATACCATTTTTTTCCCAGTTACAACCTGTGCCCAATCCCTTTCCTATTTTATATATCTTTATATATTTTATATACCCAAGGCATTCTTCGTAAAATCTGTTCAGGACTAGAAATAAATCCAAACCAAAACATGGTGAAAATGAACTCAAACTTCACTCTTTTATTACAGGGCAAAAAGGACCTCAGAAACCCAGACTAAACACATGCCCGGAGTGAAAAAGATGGAATAAATTAAGGGCTATAATTATGGCTGGGAAAAGAGGGAGGGAAGGAGGTCACTCAATAGGATGAAAGACTGATTTGAGAAATAAGAAATGAAAGGAGGTGTCAGCTTGAATCAACCAAGCTGAAAACTGCGGCTGATTTTGACTGACAGGCTGAGACCTTCCAGTTGCAAACTCTCTCTCTAATAACCTGCACATTCATCTCTCCACTCTACTTTGATCTTAACGCAAATGTTTTATAATGGACAGATTTAATGATGTTCAGGTACTTATTGGTTCTATTGGAGTTGATACTGGAATCAATCTCCCCCTTCGGAAACCTTGGGTTAATGGCAAAGTTTATTAAACTGCATGCAGTCATTCAGAAAAGATCAATAGAGACATGATTACAGAGCAACCAGAGGATTAAACATGAGATTTATCACAAAATTAAACTGAATTAAATGTTCTCTGATAGCACTTGAGATGCTGTCGATACTTCTAACTCATAATCTATGCTTTCTGTGTTTACTTAACAGGCAGCAGGGATTTTTGACTCAAGAAAATGACTACCATGTAAAAACATAAACTGCAAAGATTTGCTGAGAGCATTAAACCTTCCTACCCGACTGGCATTTCTTGCTGTTAGAAGGGCAAAAAATATTTTGTGCCTTTGCCCATTCCCTATTTAGAGGTGAGAAGAACACAGGCTGCTACCACACTGCGCTTCTGCGGGCTCCCTCTAGGACACGTGGGACCTGGAAGACGCCATGCAGGATTTCAAGTATTTTATGGTCCTGCAGCTTTTACTTTGTTCAGGATTATGTTTGTCTTCCCTCTTGAGTTCTTGATGACCCATTAAAACTTACTCTGTAGTCTGAAAAGCCCACACCTCAGGGGATGAGTTTGGGACGCTCGCTCTCCTTCCCCCCGATCTCAGCCCACCTTTTATTCCAGGTCTGCTCCTTATCTCTGCTGGCAGAGCACCACGCAAACTTCCCTTAAGAGCTCTTTCCAAAAGTGCATTTCCAATGACCAAAGACAGCAATGCTGCCCTAGGATGTCCTAACAACTGGCATTTCCTAGGAGCAGACACCAAAGCCCAAAATAAAATGTAGATTCTGCAGCTCTCTGCAAAACTGGCCTGAATCCAGCTGCTCTTCTCCCAGCCTCGTGGCATCCCTGCAGCAGAGCTGGGATTTCCCAGGCCCTGCAGAACCCCGAGCTCTGCTGCCAGGGCAGCACACGGAGGTCTCTGCCTTCGGCCCTGCAGCCGTGCGCTCAGCCTGGAGCCGAGGACCAAGCCCCGACACGCAGGGCGCTGCAGCGAGAGCTGGGGCAGATGCAGAGCAACAACCGTCCCCGTGTGGCGTGGACACGCCCTGAGCGCGCCGCCTATGGCTGTGGCTTTCCAAAGCCGTCACAACGCAGACGTTCCCCCAAAGAGTTCCTGTGAGAATCGACAGTCGTGTTAAGCAAGCACGGGCCCAAGAACAGCAACTTCCACAGGGCTTTTTCCTTCCATTTTTCAGACAAAAATAGCATCCCGCCATCCCCATCACTAAAAGCTTAATAACCCCTGACAAAACACCTCAAAGGAAGCGTGACCATCCAACAGCAAGTAAACCACCCAAAGCAGAAACACTGCAAAAATCCCTCATCGACTATCATGAACTGAATTTTTTAACTGACTTAGAGGGGCTTAGCTGCTTTCTAAACATGCTCAGCTCTCCCCAGCGTACTTTGGAAAATTCAATCCAGTAATCCAATCCCAGATGCATTACGTGAAATCTTATTTCTCCAAGCTCTGTAAAAGAACAAGCAAAAGGAAGTCTTTAGGAACACTAATTTGCCAATAAATACTGACAGAGCCAATTCTCATTTTGCTGCTTTCTGGAGGAGAAAAAGTAAAAAATGAAAACCAAAAAAAGCTGCTGCCTGAACACTACATCCTCTCATTATAACTTCACTTGTGGATGCAAAAGATACCATGGAACACGTACCCTGAAATTAGCCCAGCACGTGTTGCCCCAATAAACAAATTCTCAGCAACTAGATTGGAGTCATTCCCAATAGGTTTCCATTGGAGAAATCACTACCAGCCCTGTCCAGAAAAGGAAAATCTCTGTAATATCTAATAAATGGAGCAAAACAGCTAAACGAAGAGCAGGGCAATAGCACAGCACGTTCCAGCAGCTACCAGTGAAGCTATAGTCAATACACAGTGGCTGCTCAATTTTTACATCGATACCAACCCACACTTAAGTCCTTGCCTTCTGGAATGGAGCAGGGAAGGCCTCTGCTTTATGGGCGCTCCGAGACCGGCAGCGCAGGAAGGAGGGTCCTCTGGCACCGGCAGGAAGCCGGATCCTCGTTTTGCCACCGCGCTTCACAGGACCCTACGGAACGCAGGCGGCACCGGGAATGCGGGAGCATGGCCAAGCGCTCGCGGCTGCGACGCCAGCCCAAGGCAGCCTCAGCGGGAGGGCAGCACAGAGCACGGGTGGCATGGAGCAGAGCAGGAGGGCAGCGCGGAACAGGCGGGCGACACGGAGAGGAGCAGGCGGGCAGCACAGAGAGGAGCAGGACGGCAGTGCAGAGCGGGTGGGTGGCACGGAAAGGAGCAGGAGGGCAGCGCGGAACGGAGCAGAGCACGCGGGTGGCGCAGAGGGCAGCCAGCACCAGGCAGCCGCGCGGGCCAAGGCGGGTTTCCGCTCTGCAGGTGCCTGGGACCCGAAGGGAAGCCAAACCCACACAGATCCAATTGCATGTGTCGGCCTGAAAGCGCCGGGCTATATAAAACTAGACCGAAGCCAGAGAGCCCTTGGGATCGCTCTCCTGATCAAAAATGATGAGCAAGAGCAGAGACCAAAACATACGCAAGAAATCCTCCTTCCCTCTTGCCTTGAAGTTCAGTCTTCTGCAACATCTGCTGTGGAGACAGGCAGAGAGAAAGGCTTATATCCCAGCATAAATGTCAGCAGCTGTGTTTTTTTCAGTCCGTAGCGTATGCACGCATGCCACCTGTAGGGGCGTCACCACCACCAAAGGATTCAAAACACTGCAGAAGAAGTGGGAATGCCCTGAGCAGCAGCTTGGAGCTCCCCACAGAGCCCGCAGCAGTGCACCCCGTCAGGTTATAGAGTGTTAGAAATTCGTTTCTCCCAGAAAGAAGGCAGGTGGGTTCTGCCTTTTATTAATTTAATGATCAGTACAATAAATTTGTCAGCAGGGACAAAGAAATCCCCTGGAAACAAGAATGCTCAAGTGTCACTGAAACTACATCTCTTTAGCAAACAGATGAAGGTCTCTCAGCGCGGCCAGCCGCGGGATTAGGCATCTGTCAGTGCCTCACAGAATCGCTTCCTGCCTCTGCAGGCAGCTTTCCTGGCTCCTCTGGAGACACCTCCACGCAAAAGGAGATCAGCAAACGTAAACCCAATTAGATGGGCTGACAGATCAGCAGTGAGTCATTCCCAGGCTTCGCCTGTGTCGAGTTGTCCAAATGGAGATTTTGATACTCAGATTCATTTCTAAGCCTGATAAAGGACAGACCAGATTATTTTCTGCCTTAGTGAAGTGCCCGAGCTGGCTGACGCGCAGGCCTCACCGGGTGCAAGCGCTGCTTCCTTTCCAGCAGGACACGCTGTGAGCACACCACACCAAGCTCTCCTCTTAATGAAATCACATCAAACAATATCCAAAAGAACATAATGGAAAAGACAAGCAGAACTATGTCTTGATGACAGAGATTAGGGACCATGCTACTCTAAGAAAGAAGAAAATCATGATAAAAACAGGTCAAAGCTTTTATCAAAACAGGTGAACAAAAAGAGGAAACACTGGAAGACTCTGCTCGTGGTGTATGGAATGGGCCTACACCTCAAATAAACTGTTTGAAAGCCTTTCCGAACAGAGCAAGATAGAAGCAACACCAAAAAAGAAAGGAAACCATCAGCGGCAGACACTGAACCTTGTTAAGCACAGAGACACACAAGGGCTGTTATTCAGTCAATGTTAGAGGAAAATCTGGTCCAAGTGAAGAAAATACTAAAATCCTTCTGTATGGAAGTGTGGGATATTCAGCTGGAAAGAGCAAAGACTACAGAAAAGCATCTATGTAATGCTGAAGCCAACAGCTGTAGCGACTACTAAATATCAGGCAGCAGGGCAGGGACAACGGGTCGCTGTAGGGACAACAAGCAAGAACATCCTCCCAACTAAGTGATTGCAGCAAGCCCCAGCCACGAGAGCTGCTCACAAGAACAGCCTGGAACCACACGCGATAGGTTTATCAGGATGCCAAAGTGCATCCTAAATGCAAAGGCAAATACACACTTGAAAGTTTGGTCTGCTAAACAACATCATAAAGTTGGAAAGCTTCTCATAGCAAGGCCTAATGGATGGAGGTAGTAAGGAGGGAAGAGACAGAGGCTGGGAGATCCTTCTCGGCACATTCCCAGCTGAGTACAAGGGAGGCAACTTTATGTGCTCTTAGTAGTAGATTAATGAATGTAATTACCTAACATTGGGGCTGTGAATGCCGCAAAACTGTAATTTATAGCAGACTGTAAAGTTCTAATGTGTTTTTATGTCCATAAGCTGTTTAACCATAATCTAATGCATTTGTACACGAACACCCTCCTAAGTGGATCTCAGCTAAGCAGTGAGCCCTCGTCCCTTTGCCTACACACTTCTGCTTTGTGTCTTGATAAACCAACCTTTCACGGTGGGCATCTGAGAAAAAGCAGCTGCTAATGGCATGAATAATTTCAAATACAGAGGCAAGAGCGTCTTTCCTTGCTTGATGAAATCGCTCCTGGCTGGCTAGGGCTGCAGCAGTATTAATAAAAGCAATGCAAATATCCCTGGTGCAAGACTGAGACGCAGGACGCTGGGCTGGTGGCAGCGCCAGGACTCAAGCCAATTGCCTTCTTGGGCATCCTGGGTGCTCAGACCTCTCCCTCGGCCAAGTTGTCTCCATGCCTTCTACCTGCTCCACAGCTGGGATGGATGGAGAGGAGAGAGGGTGAGTCTAGAGTGTCCGCCGTCTCTGGAGAGCGGCTGCAGTGAACTCTCAAATAAGATCCTTGCCCTTATCATAGCCCTTGGCCACGATGCTCCGTCACTCGGCTGCCGGCAGGACGCTGCGGCCATGCGACAGCTTCTCCGTTAGGGAGGAGCGATGTGGTCAGGACTCCCGAAGAACCTGCTTAGCGTTGCCACTAACTCATTTAGGCAAACCATTTAACTTCTTTATGCCCTTGCTTAACCATCTGTAAAATGGGACTAATAATAAACCTCAGAGGGATTCAGCAAGGCTTAATTAAATGGTTTGTAAAGTGCTTTGAGATCCTCAGGAGAAATGTGCTGTGCAAGTGCAAATTATTATTATTGTTACAAAGCTTTCTACTTCCAGCCCAGTTAAATATTAATGATCCAGTCTTCCTTATGCCCAGCTCTACAACTGTCCTGAATAGTAATTTTCCCAACTAAAAAAAAAAAGCATAGCGACTAGTGGCAGGACAGCCAAAAATTTCATTCTTGCTCCTTCCTAAGTAGTTTGAATTAGTAGATAAGTGTAAATATTTCAGTGCATATTAAGCTGAGGATGTGAATCCTAAGATACATGAGTTGGAAATGCCGCTAGTTCAGAGCCAAAATGACAGCCACGGTCACCAAAACATGCCACGTTCACACCACTCAGTACTAAAAACCCACTCAGGATAGCCTGGGATCGCAGTGGATACAGAAGGAACATTTCTCTGTTTAAAAACGCACAGCTTTGCAAGGATTGTGGCATGAGTGATGGGATTAACGTTCACTCAAAAGCTCCATCTTGGCAGAAGAACATCACTGTCCTGTCATTAAGGCATGTTTTTTGTGGAGAGGAGGGTCAGGGAATAGGCTATACACTGCATTTTAGGTAAAATCCGTCTATTGTTGTTCAGAGAAAACAAACAAAAAACCTTTACATTGCCTGCAGGCCAAAACAAACACCCAGCCACAACTCTTCCTCCCGCGCCAGCCTCTTGCAGGCCAGCCTGGAAAAAGAAAAATGAGAAAGCTGCATTTGTACTTGAAACCACACGAGTCGAACGAGAGCAAGTTTCTAAGGGGCTGGCGCCCGTTCGGCCTCTCATCCTGTTGAGCTGCTTGTCATAAACTGCAGCCCCAGGCAGAGCGAGGCTGTTTCTGAAGGATGAGCTCTCCAGTCCAACATGCTCCAAAGGATCTGCTAAGACCCAACCCCCAAACCACTGACACTGCTAAATATTGCAAAAAATCCTAAGTAAAAATCATGTATTATAAGTGAGATTGAGCATGAAGAAAAAGAAATCAATGGCACAAGGTGTAGGTATAAGGAGCACTCACACACCCTTAGGTTCTCTCTGCTTTGGAACTGCAGAAGGGCACGATTTAGTGGCACAGTGAACAATTTTCCTATTTGACTATTTGAGCTGTACTCATAATATCTGGTATATAATTACAATAAACAAAATGTTACTAATGAAGTAGAAATATTTTTCCCCTCATTTTTACATGCCAGGAGGAGAATCTATTAAAGGAAAATAAACCTATTAAAAGCACCAACTTACATGTGATATTACAAGTCAAAGACTCTTGGAAAGAGATGAGGGGAGAAAAAAAAAAAAAAACACACCCCCACTCCCCATCCAATTGAAAATCCCCAAAAGGCCCAAGGAATGGGTGCGAAGTCTCCCACCCTTTAGAAGTGCCCTCAGGGGGAGGTCCCTCAGCTCCTGCCCACCCCATCTGAGGACATTGCAGCTGCCTCTCCATGGAGCACCTACGGCTACGTAGATGCAGCAGCACTTCCTTAGTATCCTCCAAAGAAAGGAGACGAGAAGCATCAAGCAGGACCCTCTCCAAAACCAACCAGCACCGCTGCCAAGAGCCCCATGCAGCAGAAGAGGAAGTTGGGGGCAGTGAGAAAGCATCCTCACAAAAGCCAGCTCACAACAGCAAGCTCGGGTGGTTCAACAGGCATCCAAGGGCTAAGGATAAGTGTAACATGAAGGGAAGGGATCCCTGACTGCTGGGAGCAGAACAGGTAATGACATTTTCCTCCTCAATTTCCTTGCCTTGTCAAGGGCAGGTTATCCTGAGTAGCAGAGAGAAAATAAAATCCATTATCTCCCTGGTAGGTCGCGCTAACGGTCAGAGCACCCACGGCTTCCCCCGTCTTTCCTCGGAGCCCTGCTGAGCTGAACGATGAGGGCCAACGAGCAACGGCGACGAGAGGCTGCTCGGGGACGGGACGTGGCTCCACGTACCGGCGGGAGGCTCCTCCACCTCCCGGACTGGCAGCTCCCTGCTGCTGTGTGGGTTTTCCCTGTGCCCGCGCGGACACCGCGAGGAGGGGCTGCCATTTCCACGGAGCCGATGGACACAGGCCGTATGGACAAGGCAAGGACGGCTACTAGAAAGTGCCAATCTGGGGGAAAAAAATGTTTTGTTCAGATGGAAAAAAAGTACTTGTGTTCGATAACTGCATTTGCAGAAATACAAGCGCACACTTTAATTTTGCCTTTGATAAAAAATATGAAAAATTCAGCTTGATTATACACTGTTCGGGTCAATTTATCAAACTCTGAAAACAAATACATATTTTATGAAGTCCCCCTGCTTAAAAGCTCGGCTGTGTCAGTTAAAGTTACAAATTGCCTCTCTTTAATCAATGTGTTTGCGGCACTGACCTTTCCCCTTCAGGCACTCAGCACGCCCTTGGTTTCAGGGGAGGGCTGCTCTATCTGCCCTGTAAGTGTTTAAAAAGACTTGAAGCAGATTAAAAAAAAAAAAAGTAAACAGAAGAGAAACACCAAAATCTTTTCTGGACGCGGATGTTTTTGCTGATGTGCTTCCATACGCTGCAAGCAGCCAGACCAGCTCCATAGCTCTCTTCAGGGAGGGATTAAGGAGCTCCCAAACACCAATATACTCAGCACCAGGGTATCAGCTGAGTATACCTGCAAATTTGATCGGCCTTAGAGGCTTTCCAAAGGGGAGAGCACTTCCAAACTCCTACCCTGCTCTAAAAGCCTTTGCTCTGGCTTTGCAGAGCCTCCTCCCAGCTCGGCTCCCCAGCACAGCTTCAATGCAGTCCCAGGATCACTAGGAAGGAGGGACATGCAGAGAAACATCATTGAGTGGCACAGCTCTACGTTTTACACTGTGACCTTAATCTTCCAAGGTAGCCCTGAGTTTTGCAAGTGCACCCTCTTCCTCCCCCTCCCACAGGGAGGAAGGGCATCGTGGCACTTTAACAGGCAATGTTTTGCCAAAAGCATACGAGGGTCTCTCTACCTGGTCCCAACGCCTACTCTTTAAACCATCTTAAACTGGTGTAGAGTAGTCCTCCAAAACACTTCAACACTTCATCCCAACCAGCACCCCATCAAAAGTCGGAAGATATTCTCAGCACCACCCAAGTTCTCATTTCTCTTCCATGTAATGAGAACACCCCTTGCCCCACGTTCAGCTTTGCAGGGAAGAGGAGCAACCCCGGACATCTCACAACCCACGCTGAGCGCCAGGAACAGCCTCAGCACGAGCGCCATCGCGAGCTCCTCCCCGCGGCAAGGTGACCGAAGCTCCTGCCCCACCAGGACCCGGACACACCGAGGCGGCCACAGGGCCTGCGGGGCCATGACATCCACTAAACTGCTGAATTCAGCCTCACGGGATGCCGGGACCCGCCGGCCCACCCAGGCCCTGCTGTCACCGGCCACTTGTTTTTGGTGGTTGTCCCACCACCCACCAGGTTACCCCACCACAGATTAAACAGGTATCGCCTTGCCAGCCAAAACCCCCAGCTCCTCGCCCATATCAGGGATCTCATTACTCATTATACGTTTCAAAGAATTAGCTTACCATGTAAATTAAATATAAACAAAATGATTTATATAACCCAAGCTGGACCAAGGGGAGAGTCCTCAAATCCAAGCCTTTTGATCACAGGCAGGATCGAAGCAGGGCTTTCTATGGCTTAGGGGCAGCCAGAAAACACATTGCGCTCTGCTCTGCCTTCGCAGAAACCACGCATTTATAGTTAAAAAAAAAAGAAAAACATGCAGCAAACCACAAAGAAACTTTGACTTTTGTGCGCTGACGTTAGTCACCCTGGCTGACACCCGAACCGCCTTGTTGTTCTCTACCTGCACGAACACGAGTGCTCGAGCACTGGGTGCACAGCACGTGATTTTGATCCTTTACCTTCCCCAAAAAGGGGGGAGGCACAAAGTGGAACCCAGGAGAAGCAGCCACCCCCTGCACTTCCACGTTTAGTTTGCCTGGATTCTTGTTTTTCTTTGCAGAGGTAGGAGGGCACCCCCGCTTCAGCGCGGATCTGCCTAAGAGCCCAGGGCAGCGGGAGGCGAAATCCACCCTGCTCCATGTACGGCAGCTCGGCCACAGTGAGCGGAAGGGGTGCGTACCCGCGGCAAGACCTGCTCCAGCATTGTCCTGTCCGGGAGATTAGGCTGCTGCTCATGGATTTCCAAGGAAGAGCCAGACGGGAGCCAAGCAAAATGCTATCATCGAAAACACCCAAGTTGTTCAGCGCTAGAACAGCCTTTTGCCCCATCACCCAAAATCATCAGTCCCTTTTACCATACCCAAATATGACCTGAATTAGAATCTCACTGAAAGTTATTTAGATATTGCAAACAATTATGATGTTTGAGGTGCTCAAACATACATACCTGCTGCTTGCAACAGACAGACACCATGTAAAGAAGACACATCAAAAAAAAGGAGACGCAGTGACTGGAGATACCCACACAGGAGCTTAGCTTGTATTCAGCCATATCAACTCGCCACAACAAAACCAAATTCATTTTTAAGAGCAATTTCAATGGAGAAAGTGACAGGTCTCAAGTGAATGCATAAAGGCCTAGAAATTCAGTGGTGTTAACGTGACCTTGTCATCAACCGCTGCTAAGCACACGGACACAGCAACAGGTTTACCCGAACTGAGGCGCCTTTTATTAAAGAACCAGGAGAGCCTGTTACTCATCAATGCTGCAAGTGTGACTTCTGCTTTAACAGTGTCACTAGCATTAATTGTTCCTGGAAAGGACAAGCAAGTCAATCTGAAAGTCAATTTAATCCCAGCAGAGCTCCCTGCTCTCCTTCAATCCCCAGTGCAACGCACTGATCTGGCAAAGCTCGAGGAACTTGAGGAGCTGCCAGCCCTGTCTGGCCTCTCCCTTCTGCTGCCACACAGAAAACTAAGAGATCTGCAGTTACATGGGCTACCCCGAAACCACTGGCTCGGACGACAAGGGAAATGTTTCCGTGGTAGGATTACCATGGAAGAGATGGCAGGAGAACGCAATTACTGTAAGGTTTCAGAGACATTAAGCACGGAGAGAATCCTCGGTTCAGGGAGGTGGGCCGCATCAGGATGTCAGCTGATGATAAACACGATAAACACACTTAGGGAGCCACGCGAAGGGGCTGTCCACGCAGAAAGGCAGCTCTGTGCAAAGCTGGAAGCACTAAAGCAGCGCTGCCCCTTTCCGGTCTGAATACAAGCACGTACTGCGATGCAAAGCGCCCCTGGGACTGCCGATGGTTTTCAAACTGCCCCTGTTGCAGTTTGACCTGGAGGGCAGAAGGAACTCGCCCCTTCCCCAAGAGCAGGCGATGCCGACGGTGCAGGGAGCAAACACTTGGGCACACTGCTCCCGTTTCCCTCCCTCCCTTCCCAGGAGCGGGTCTTTAACTGCACTCCTCCCTCGCGAATCCCAAACGGCAGTGCACGCGCTGCTCGTGCAAGCCCCTGCTTGGAGGTTTCACCAACCACGAAATTGCTGTGACTAAACGTGGTCCCTTGCTACAGGTTGGTGCATCAGCCCATGGGAAAGGGATTTGCTTTTCCAGGAGATACAAAACTTGATCATCCCTTTTGCCACCGAGACGCAGTAAAAGGAAAGTATCCAGTTAACACATTTCCTCCTGCATTTGCACCCCGTTACAAAGAAAAGTTATTTTTAAGCTCTGCCACCTGCCAGTTCTTACTCTGCAAGCTTGGGGTGAAGTATTGCCCAGCCTAAACAGGCTGTCACGACCATTCCTAAAAGACACACTTCTTAACCCAACATATCAGGCAGCCACCTTCCAAACTCGGTTTACTATTCAGTCTGCCTTTCGAGCAGACTTGCTAGATTGCATTTTTCCACTGCATTTAGCTCTAGAAAGTGGAATTATATTATTATATGCAAAAAATATGTTAACTAGAGATGTATAAAAATATAGTTTTATGGAATCTCTCCAAGGCCAAGCACTGCATTTGGTATCCCATCTGGCAATAAGCATCTCGACAATCAAGCATTTAAACCTTGGCTACAATTTCTGCAAAGCCAGACATAAAACCTTGCCCCTTGTTTACAGTCTGTGTCCTCCCCTTGATGAGGTCACGTTGGTCCATTTAGTCCCTAAGACTGTGTATGAAAGACAGCACTGAAAACATGCAATTTCAGAAGATACACACATCTATCGTATTTAACAATGTAAGAGTTAAAAGTCTTTCAGTTCATTCATAACCATAGACCTATGAGTGGAAAACCAGACAAACTTGAAGGAACTTCCCATATGTCCACTGGTTTTCAAGATACCAGAGAGTCAAAGCGTTCCCTACAGCACATGCAGAAAAGCCAAGGGGCCCATCAGGAGCGATTATATCACTACGTGGAAGAGCACAAAAAACTCTGGCATCCTTTTCTGACATTTGAATTTATTACGCCCTGCAGAATTTGTATTCATCTTGCTGCTCCTTGGGACTTGGTATTAGAAGCAGCACATCAAGCTACAGACACTTTAAGTTGTCTGCCTTTAGGAACTACAGGCTCTTCTAGATTTAAACACTAGTGGTAGACACAGCCTACACACTGCTCTGAAGGTTAGATGCCCTACCAAGTCAACAGATGATTTCAATATCAGAAGCACAAAAATGCACCCAAAATGCAAAAACTAATGCCAACACTGACCTCTCAGACAAGGAAGCACAATGTGGCAGCTGGCCCAGGCACCCGCCTGGCTGGGGCCAACGCGCAGGATCTGTGGAGCTGGGGGCTGCTCAGAGCCTCCTCCCAGGGCCGTGGCACCCCCGCAGCCCGGTCGCGCTCCCCAGCGCGTCGCGGGGCTGCCGGGGGCACCTCCTCGGACATCAGCACGTTCCTGAGGTTAAGCAAAGGGCCTTCGCGCTCGCCCGCTTCACTCAGCGCGACTCAACTACAGATTGGTGAAAACGGTCGGCAAAGAGAGGAACAACCAGCAGGTTCACGGCGAACTATTGGGGTCTCCTGTTCCCGGGCACAGGAGCAGACTGCCAATGGCAGGCTTAACATCGCTCATTATCCAAGGACTACAAACTGTTTTCTTTTGCCTAATTAACTACTACTTCTACAGCAGAACATTATTTCAGACAAATGATTCTTTGTTAAAGCTATGGGAGTTCCCCTTAGAATCTCCTTTGCAACATTTGCCCTTAAAATGAAACACTAAGGGAGCAACTTAGGCGAAGAAAAGTTCATTTTGATACCAGTTACCCCTAATTTTGTTTTACATCTACAGAGGAGCTGGGAAGGAAGAACGAGCAGGAGGAGGGAAGCCGGGGACAACCTGGATGTGAAGGAACACACTGAGAAAGGAAGAGTGCAATGAAGAACGAAAAAAACAAGCAAGCAAAATAACTTGCAGAGATAAAAATCCACCAAAGAAACAGGGAAAAACAGAAGAGTAAGAGGAGAATCAAGCAGAGGGTGAAATCTCTGAGACTGTTCAGAACCAAAAAAAACTACAAACTACATAAACAGAAAGTGAGCAATAAAATCGTACAAGTAGGAAAAAGAGCACAGATTAAAGGCAACAGAGAGATCAACTTTGAAGACTACCCTATGGAAAGCTTGCAAATGATACAATAAAAATGTAAGGCCAGTTACTGCCTAAAGGTTAACATCTCCTCGAAGATGAGTTCTGGCACAAAGCCTCACTGAAGCCATCAGCCTTTCCAGGAGCGTGTCAGCTTTGGAGGAAAATATTACTCTGTTTGGTCCCAGGCTAACTTTTTGAGGATATGAAACTACTATATGATCAACACCACCAGGGGAAAACAAAACAACACACCACTTTATTCCACAAGAGGTCTTTGCCTTTCATAGCAGATGGTAGCGGAGGCTGCTCCTAGGGCTGAGGGAAGCTTCACCAAGGGGCAGGCGCAGCCCACGCGGCCGCCTCTTCCTCCTCTCCCCCTGCACCACCGGCAGCCAAAACAGATGGTCCAAAGAGCAGCTTGTCGAGCCGCCACTTTTTAAAAATAGAAACACAAACTGTGGAACACACCAAGGCGCAGGACAGCAGTTCTCATCAGAGCAGATCAGGAGGACTTGCTTGACAGCTCCCACTTGAGCCCCATTTCTTAGGATTCTGGGAGTCTGCGGCCACCTAAGCACAACTTCAGAGGAGACCTTAAAGTTCATTGCAATTATTCACAAAATACTCCATTGCCACTTCAGTGTTTCCTCGCAACAGCGCCCAGGCACACAGACCAAAGCGGTGCTGCGGTAGGTTTGGCACAACGCTGAACAAGAGGCAGTTCTGCTTTTGGATACAGCTGCTCTGCACCATTTCTGCTGGCCACTGTTTGTAAGACAACAATAAGACATGATTTTGAACAAAAAAACTCGCTGGTATAATTTGAGTGAGAAAATACATATATATATATATTTTAATCAAAGGAGTTAGTATTTGCAGGGGCTGGGGGAAGGAGACGCATTCTTTGCATTAGTCTGATATCTTGCAAATCCTCTCAAGTACAGCAGCACACAAGGATGTGGTTTGTTTCTCTTTTGAGCCGTCATCTGCAAGCAATTTCATTCAGTTAAATATCAGAATTAAATTTTAGCCATAGTAGTGCTTCTGTGCAAAGGAAATGATGGTTTAAATAGGCACACAGATGTCATCCTGCAGATTGGGGCTTAAAAGTAAATAACTAAAGGGGAGAGAGGCTGTCTACACAGGCACTTACTCCTGAATTGCTATTCCCGACTAATTCCCTGCGGAGGCTCTTACATTCGGAAATAAAAAGTTCTTTATACTGAGCTAACTGAGACCATTTCAGAAATGGAACCAAACTGCCAGCCCAGACTAAGATGCGGAAATTAACATGAAATGCTCCAAATTCAAGGCTTTTTCTTTTTTAATCCCCACAAACTGCCCTGTTCAGATGAACCCACACAATTTTCTTCCCATAGGGATGATAAGACATGACATTATCCCATCCTTCAAGCAAAAGTAACAGATAACACTATTTTCACAGACCTATTTGGAAGGACTCCTCAAGATGGATTAGAGGACTTCCACCACCATGAGGCAGGATTTCCCATCAAAAACCACGTTTGCAACCAAAATGCACTGCCAACAGCTGCCCCTCTGGACATTGCTCACGGATGGGAAAGCTCCAGCATCCTTCAGGAACCAGGTTTGGGATAAGACTGCCCCAAACCTCACTACTCCTAGTCATGAAGGAGCTGTCCTGGCCAGACCATCCATCCCAAAGATGGGCACTTTGCTTTTTATTTCTGTTTTTTTCCATCGGAGACAAGATGCATTCCCTTTTCCCAGGTGGGAGCAGCGAGCAAGGAGGCCACAGGAGCTGTGCGCCAGCTCCATGGACACTTTGAAACAGGCAGAGCTCATCCCACCACCAAACATCCCCAAACCAGCACAAACCACCTTGAGATTATTGGGAAAAGCTCTCTGGTGCCCGCACAAAAATTTTGAGAATTAAGGCAAAGAAATGAGAAAGGCAGCTCTTTAAACACCTCCTATTTAAAAACAGAGCAAAACACAATGACCAAAACTCGAGCAAAGGTGCTCAATCCACTGAGCAGCCTCCAGGCCTTGGGAGCGAGAGGTTAGCCCAGGCAGAGAGTGTGCACGAAGCCGCGGCCTGCGTCCGGCCACGAGCGGAGGGGATCTTCCTATACGGGTTCTGTGATGAAAATACAATTTGTGAAGAGTTTTTGAATGTATTTTTATTTTATTTTCTGTTTTAGCATGGCACCCCCAGGGCCAAGCCTGGAGGGAGCGCACATACATGCCCCGCACTACGGCGCTGCTGAGGGCCGGAGCCAGCTCGCGCGCCTGGCAGCCGAAAGCTCCGGGCAGCTCTTAAATATTTTATTACTGGGAAGGGCTGGGCTCCAGCCGAGCGCTTTGCTTACAGCTTGGCACAGCAAATGGAAAAGATCACGTGCCGAGATCTGCATTTATCACCTCTGTGCATTGGGAGAGGGGTAACCAGGAGGCTGGAGACGCAGCGCGGGCGGCAGTGGCAGGCGGCTACCGCCATCCCCACACTCACACCAGGGCCCTGCCAAACCCCTCCGCTGCCCAGACCGAAATGCAACGAGGCCTTTAAATAAGCAACAAACTCACTAGTGTTCGGGTAATGAACGAGTGCCCAGCTCTGCGCCAATGCCAAGGAAAAAATGCACTGCGCTCCATAACGAGCCCACAGGAGACCATATTCCCTTGCATAACTACTTGCTACTGTGGGATTATTGCTGAATTATTGCTCAAAAAGAGGCTAATAAAATTTGAGTCAAACCAGAACCATTCCTGCTCTTGTTATCAAAAGACCCTTCTGTATTTGCATAATAAACCCAGCGGGCAGGGAATGAAAACGAGAGTATAAAAGTCCACTTGGAGCAAACTCTTCCTGGAGAAGAAAATTATTTATTGTTTAGCAATCTGTATTGACTTTTTTTTTCCTCATTTGAGTAAAATACTCTAGCAAAAAGCACCCTTTAACTCGGACTCCAGGGAAGTGAATGAAGCATTTATTAAGCACTTGCTATTCAAAGATGGAGTTGAGCCCTACCTGTGGTGAAGGGCTGCCTTTCTGTGCCCGAGCACGAGACGCGGCTGGACTTGCAGACAGATTCGGTCGGTCTGGGCTCATGGCTAAACAAGGAACCCACTTTTACAAAAAAAATATAATAAAATAAAAATAAATTACCTCTGTGA
Organism: Tinamus guttatus; assembly: GCF_059628265.1. NCBI lineage: Eukaryota > Metazoa > Chordata > Aves > Tinamiformes > Tinamidae > Tinamus > Tinamus guttatus. The sequence goes on along the minus strand of NW_028288553.1, from coordinate 840,385 downwards.
GTTATTTGCATTAACACACTGTGTAAAATGGCAGAAACAAATATGTTTTAAAATAAAATTTTAAAATAAAAATAAATAAAAATTAAAAGGTAAACGACTAATTTTCTAAATATACATCTTAAAGTGAAAACTAAATAAAAAATAAAAACAATTTTTTTAAAAAATAAAGCCTGCTTCCCAAAGGCAACCTACGTTCCCTGAGCGCTGACCCCTCTCTCGGCTCCCAGGTTCACTGGCCCATACCCCTTTTTGCACCCTCTTCCTGGCATTAAAAATAAATAACCTACTTAAGCAAAGAAACAGTATTATCCAAGGTAAACACGCCGGGAGTTTCAGCGAATGTTGACACAACTCAAAACACAAGTCAAATATTTATCAATTAATTTTTAATGCTATTTGCAGGATTTTTATTTATTTATTTTTGCAACCATTCTGATACCTGGTCATTATTCGTTCCTTTTCCAAGACGAGCTTTGCATTTCGCTGATAACCATTTTTTTCGCCCCTAACTGCACACTGAGATACTAAATTCCCAGAGATGCTCCGGGAATCAGGTTCTGCCCCACGTTTCTCTACCAGCCCAGCAGCCTCAGCAGGGTCCCCTTCACACCCACCACCTGCTTAGAAGAAGATAGAGGGGGGAACCCACATTTTGGGGGGCAGAGAGAGGTGACATTGCACCTGGATGGAAAGATTCGCAATATTTAAGTTGCTCAGGCACCTGACATAGCTGCCCCAGGCACAGGACGGCTCCTGCACGTCCGGTTGACCTGCTCCATTCACAGGATGCACCAGGAATTTGGCTCCACTTTGTGGACCCCCGGGCTCAACGTCACGTTAATTCACGCCAGCTGAAATGACCTCCTTTTACCAAGGAGCAGCAGCCCAAGAAACACCCACAGCGTCTAATTTGGAGTGGATTTGGCAGCAAGGACAGGCGTTGTCAGAATCGCACCAAAAACTCCTTGGAAATTTGCGGTGGAAATTTGGCCTTTAGGTCAAAATGCCAAACTCTTCCCACACGGTTTTTCACCAGGAATCTTGCCAAAACATGGTCCAAACAGATTAAACAGTGGCAGGTCCAGCTCTCAGCTTAAATGCAATCCCAGAAGACATCTCCCATCTTTGTTTCAACTTTTGGTGGAAAGCAACCCCAAAACTACATGAAATTTAGAGCACTGACCACCTTTTCTGGAAGCTCAACAGGTAACACTGTTGGCCCAAAACTCTAGCTGCAGGCAAAGATTCAGCTATTTCAACAAAACTGCTCAGCACCCAAGCAGAAGATGACACCACGTTTCAGAGCAGCTGATCAAAACCGTGGCGAGACAAATCGGACATTACCCAGGACAGGCCCGCCACCAAATCACAATGCAACAAACAGAAAATTCTTAATATCTAAATGACAAGCTCCAAGCCACAGCAGATATCGCTGCGTTAGAAAAAGTGTAGCCAAGCTCCTGGGGTAGGAAAAAAAAAAAAAAAAAAACAAAAAACAAACAAACAAACCCATACAAACACAATATAGTTGTCTAGAAGAGCTGACAAAGTTCAGACGCAGCCAGCCAAGTGCAGCCCGTTTTGATTCAGTTCCCCACCAGCATTTGCACTGACAGACAAGCCAATCTTTCTTACAACTGTCTGCGGCTTTCGGGCTTGAAGTATTTTGACACTCTTATAAATTGAAATTTCCCATCAGATTCAAAATGTCTATATATTTTTACAGGACAGAAGGCATTCGTATGGCATCTGCTGCAGAGTATATATTTCTGCAGCCTAGAAAATGCATTTCAAGTCTTCACATATTAGGTTTGATTTATTCGAGCTCATGGAAAAAACTATTTCTGTCAATCCATTTCATACATGGGACGCACACGAACGCGGAGCACCAGGCTGCCAGAGATGGGGCAAAACGATAGAGAAAAGTTACCTGCAGCTGGAAATAATGAAAATTGCCAGTGCAGCAACCTACACCAGCCCAAGAACTTAAGAGGCTGGAGAGCAGGCAGAGCGCCAAGCGACATTTACCTTGAGGAATCACTGCTTTTAAACCCCTTTTCCCTCCTGGTCTCCAGGAGGATGTGGCCCCTTGGGAGCTGCCCCGGCTCAGAGGGACCTCCAAGCCTGTCCTGACCATCAGCTGGGGGAGATGGAGCAGCAGAGGATACAAAACATGCAGCAAAATCCAAGCACGAGGGGGCAGAGCAAAGGCAAGGCACAGCCCGGCGCGCATTTCCCAGCTCCCAGGTCTCACCGGTGACACCCACGTTGGCCAGCGTGTCCACCTCCCTCCGTGCCCCTAGGAGCTCTTCTGTGAACTTGTCAGCAGCTGCAGCCCACGCTCTCCTGGCTTTCAAACAGAGAACAGCAGCCTACGGAAGAACGCAGCGCACCCTTCCACGTTCAGGGCGCAGGTTGCAGAAGATGTCTGGGTACCACCAGGCCATGCACGAAGCTGGCACGGGGAGCGACCCGCTGCAGCGGGCGCCTTACAGAGACAGCAACAACGTGTTTTATGCTATCAAAACTACCCATCTTCGATTGCATGTTTAACTCATTTTCCAGAAATTCCTTCTCTAGCACTGGGAACGAGCACCGGAATTGCCCGAGCTCCCCCACACGCACCAGCCATGAGCCCTGGCATCGCAGCGAGCCCCGTCCGACCTCAGCAAAGCGATTGTGGATTTAATGATGCACAGCCGAGCTGACCAGCGGAAGGAAAACACCGCTGCTCCGAGGTTCCTTCTGCGCCACTGCAGCACGCAGGATGCTGGCCATGGACGTGAGCGGGGGAGCAGAGACGGCCGCTCCATGGAGCTGGACTCCATGGCTATGCTATACCTACCTAGTACCTACACACAGGTTTGTGATGCTCCCTCCCGATCACACACATTTCTCAGCACGTGTTTCTGCAGAAACCCACCCAGCACAGTTTTCCCTCAGGGCCTTTATTCTGAGAACGGATTCATCAACTCATCCCGCTGAACACAGACCCGTGCAGTGAAGCATTTGCTCCCGCCGGGTGGGGCCAAGGGAATATTTGTTTCAGCTCCAAGTCCAGAGCTAAGTCTGGATGCCTCTGCCAGAGGATGATAATTGTCAATGCAGACACCTGCAGAAAAGGACCTATGGCTTCCTGCACACCTCGTCACCCACGCAATGGCAGTCTGCTGAAAGACAGGAGAAAAGTTCAGGATCCACTGATAAGCTGACTTCCCTGTTGCATTGCAATTCCAATATTTGGCAGACTTGACATCATTTTGGGTCTAGCTACATGAATAACAACTGTAGTGACAGCCAGGAGAAGCAAAGACCACATTGCAGTAAGGAAAAGGAACCTTATGATGTAAGGATCAAACTGTAGTGTCCCCAGCAAATACAGAAAACTGCGTGGCCTGACGTGTCTGGCACTCAAAAAAGCCTCAGAGTCAGGACAAGACACTTCTCCAGGGTCTGCTCCTTCCTGAAAGCCATGTAGCTACCAGAAAACCTCCTGCTCAGTCACACACATGCGTGTTACCAGCCTAACTGCAGCACTTGGTCCCCACCACTACCAATCCAGGAGATGGAAACTGAGTGATTCCTTTTGGCGGGCATGTCTGTAACTCCAGATGCACCATCAGCCCAGAGCTTCTGGACAGTCCCAACACAGCAGAAAGTAAATAAATAAATAAATGAAGCAGCAGAGCGGCATCCATGCAAAGGGACCGCAGCCGTGGCGTGGCTGTGGCTCCTGCAGGTGCTGCACGTGGCCTCGGCACAGGTGACGAGAGGGGACACCCAGCAAAGAGCAGGGACTCGCACACCGTGCTGAAGCGCTAGAAAAGAGCGGGAGGGAACGGGAACAAACATTTAATTCCCTTGTAAAACAGCTGACTGCGCTGTAATTTACTAGCAGCTGCTGGCAACAAACACCCCGCTCTCATATTCCTATTAACCAAACGGCAGCTGATTTATTAAAGGCTCAGAGACATCAAAACAAATGACTGTAACATCATTTATATTACTATTTACAGCTCTTTAACAGTGTTACACGGAGGGGCAATACGGCACAACCTGGAGCCTGGTTACAAACCCGCCCCGCGGCGGCAGAGCCTCGTGTGCGCGGTGCCGGGCATCACGCCGGGCTCCTCTGGGCCGTCCGGCCATGCGTGCGCCCTCCTGCAGGGCAGGCGGGTCGCCCCGCTGCTGCTGGTCACTACAGTGTGCTTTAAAAATAGTACATTTACAAGAGAGTCCCCCAGCAGGACCAAATACTGGTGCCTCACTAAGAAACCCTGTCCACGCAGCCTGTGGCTCCCACGGCAGCTGAGGCGGCCCCAGGAGCACTGGGACGAGCGGGCCGTGTCACCACGGGCTGTCCCCGTGTCCCTCTGGGCTGCTCACGTGTCACCATGCCAAGCACGGCCCCAGCCTGGCATGAGGGCAGATAGCATGGCTGCGCTTGGCGGGAGATGCCTTTTTCCACCCCATCTTCCTGGGGAAATGCAAAAGAATGCAGCCCCTGGGCTCTTTATTTCCTCTCCTCACGACATTTTGAGTTAGCTGACCTAAGGCTATTGGCCCGGGTATCACTGTTTAGTAAATCCAGCCCCAAGGCACTGATGTTGAATCGCAAACCCACGGGGATGAAAAGAGATCCCTGAATGGAGAACCTGAGCCCTTTGTACCCTTTGCACACTTACACTCGCTCAACTACAGGATCCACGTGCCCACGGACCTTGTTCCACGGAGAAGACGGGGGGGAAAAGGGAAGGGGAAAAGGGAGGGGGAAAAGGGAGGGGGAAAATGGAGGGGGAAAAGGGAGGGGGAAAAGGAAAAGGCTCTTCTCCATGGTGGCCAGTGGCAGGACGAGGGGTAATCGGCGTAAGCTGAAACCCAGGAAGTTCCACCTCCATGTGAGGAAGAACTTCTTTCCTGGGAGGGTGCCAGAGCCCTGGCACAGGCTGCCCAGAGAGGCTGTGGAGTCTCCTTCTCTGGAGATCTTCCAAACCCGCCTGGATGCCGCCCTGTGCCCCGTTCTGTAGGTGTCCCTGCTGGAGCAGGGGGGTTGGGCTAGATGATCTCTAGAGGTCCCTGCCAGCCTCAACCACTCTGGGATTCTGTGAAAAGAAAAGCTCTGTTTTTCCTCTGCCCCCACACACACACGGCAGCTGCGGCCAGGCCGGCCCCGCGGGCAGCGGCTCCACAGGCCCCTCTGCGCCAGCCGGGATCCCCAGCCCACCGGGGCGCTCTGCAGCGGCGGCCACCACAGCCAGCGGCCGCTTCCTTCCCTGCCCGGGATTCCCAAGGAATTCCCAGTGCATCCCACGACCGGCACGCTTGAGCCTCTGCTTCTCTCTACCCGGAACAGCTCCGGATAGTCAAATATTATGCTGCTGCTTTTTAAATATTTCCATTTAAATGTAGATTTTGGCCTTCGTGCCAATGAAATATTAATAAGAGAATAAAATATATATTACTCTTCTTCTGAGGGAGAGGTCTCTCCCACTCTGTCATGTTCTCCATCACTTTTTTGAGGAGGATTTCGTCAAATCATGCTGAATTTATTCCAGGTTCCTATGTTTTCAGGCCGTGGCAGCTGCAAGCAAGGCAGCAATCCCTTTATTCTTAACACCCCACAGGGGGAAAGGGGGAGAAATCCTGTTTCCCTGGATCAAAGAAAAGTAAACAAGGACACCAAAGAAACTGCAGCATTTCCAGCCAGATGCAAAGGAAGGCTAATTTAATTTGAAGTAAGCATGTTCCTAAACAAGACAACAGCTTAAAGATAAACCAAGACCTCCATTTGTTTCCAAGAACCACAGCCTGTTAAGTGGAATCAGGAATAAAACTTACAAATTGCCCTGTTGATCCATCCTCAGCATTATTCAAAGACACTCGAATACTGCCTTCCCCTCCCTGCAACACCGTTATTTTTCCTCTCCCCTCCTTCACTGTTGAGGACCAGGACACGTGCCAAAAGGAGGGGTGGTAAATGCCACAGGAGCCAGCCCCATGTCCACGCCAACGGGCATCCAGGTGCCTGCCGCTCTTCCAGGCTTCTCCACTGCTTGGAACCTGCCTGGGGTAATGCTGCAAATGGCTGGGGGGGGACAGAAACCTAGAGAATGACAGAAAGGCGCCCGGCAGCCAAAAACCCTAAACCAGGAGGGACTGAGACCTTGGAACCTGCACCCGCCAGATAAGAAATACGTCTCGTGATGAAGGAGACCATGGCAGGGGCCTCAATCATTGCTGAGTGCTGCCCTGGGCCCAGCATCTTTGGGAGAGAGCCATAAAACAGAGATTGGCAATTCCTTAAACTCCACTTAGGGGCTTTCGCTAGTAATTCTCACACTGGTGCCTTTCTAGCCTAATTCACAGAAAATACACTTGAAATTCCAAATCAATACTGCACTATCATTTGGGTAAATCATATCCCTACACCATCAACCCAGGTATTCCCACCGCCTTCCAAGCAGGTATAATTTATACAGGGTGGCAATCTGGAAGGTCTGTGAGAGTTAATTCACTGTCCGTCACCAGCTAGATTTCAATAGCGCTGGGTACCTAATTCCCCTTGGCTCTCTCCAGAGGTGAGCTGGCTTCAGGTTTATTTTGCAAGACGCTAGCAGGGAAAGGTCAACCCAATTTGTCATAGCAGCAAGTGAAGGCGAAAGATCAGCACACGCTGGCACGCTGTCTGAGAGGTTTCATTATAGAGCTGTTTACAGCATTTATTTCTCCTGTTGTTGCTGCTGTTTTCAGGGTCAAGGAACTGAGATCCCATTTCAGCAGCAGAGATCACCGGCCAGGGAACAAAATACTCGAGTTTTACCTCCTCCCTTGCAGGCTTGTTGACTCCTGTGTCAACAACTGCTGAGATTTTGCTGAATAGTCACATGGGTGTTGAAATCTATACCAAAATAGGCAGCATCTGTAAGCCTAAATAATACCAGCATTGCTGCCGAGCACTAATACAACCGCAAGCTCTAAATGGAGCATTAGAACTTCACCGCTAATTCACAATAACACCTAGCATACCAGCCAAGGAATCAAGCTAATTCGTTTGGAGTTTGTTATAAAGATCTTTTTGCAATGGAAGCACACATGAATGTAGAATACTTTTAAAAGCATTCTGTCTTCTCACCTTTTTATTATTATACCATTTTTAGAGAAACAGCCTAACGCCCTGCACCGTCACTATAAGGCATTGAGTATTATATTCAGCACATATTACCAGCCAGATACAGCTACAGTACAAGGGACTGTGTTTTTGGAGAGGTTGCTGCTAAATTATCCTGATACAAAGGGGGCAACCAAGGGCCAAAGGGAGCTGAGAGCCAAGCATCTGAGGTAAGAGATGCTGCAGTGGAAGATCTGCAGCCTGAGCCAAAAGTTCAGCTGAGTTTCTTGCTCAAGGAGCAGGAAAGGAGGGACCTCCAGGTCAAGTAAACCAGATTATCTGACTTTGCCTAAAAAGAGAAAAGAAAAAAAAAATCTTTTGACCAATTAAGGCTACCTCTGTGTGACAGGAGACCATCTACCCATTCCTCACACTCTGCTTTTGTCAGGTGATGGCGATACTCGTGCGTGATGAACATCCTGCAGGCAGTTAAACCTCCTATCTCATGTGTCCAAATCACTTTGCAACAGGGAGAAATGCCCGGGGATCTTCACTTAATGCATTCTGCTGATGAAAAGCTGGAAACCAGAAAAGTTTCTCAGCTTTGAGAGCAGTGCTCTCCATCAGAGCACTGTGTCCCATAAACACCTAATGTTGGTGCAATGACCCAAGACAAGAAAGATTCGTGGCTGAAGACAGAGCCCATCCGTCTCACTCTACACTCGCAGCCCTAGAGATGCCGTTCACAGGTCAGAGCTCCCCGTTCGCATCCCCCACTTCTTCCTCCATGTTCACTCCCTTGACTTCAGCAATGCCCTCCCCAGGATCTCAAGATGCTGCCATTTAACTCAGACGTCTGTCCGGGCCGCCCAAGATGACCAACTCACTTTACATCACCCAGTGGCAATCAAATATTCATTACCTGGGGTGGCTGCAGGCCAGTGCGGGACGTGAGAGATCTCCGGGCGCTGGACTCCATTACCAACAGCTCAAACCATCTGCGTTCCCGTCTCCATCCCAACGCCAGCAGCAGCGGCTCCCCCGGAGCTGCAGCGCCTGGCACGGGAGCCGGGGCGCCTCTAGCCCCAGGACCACCCCAAGAGGAAGCTGTGCCGGCACGGCACGGAGAGCGGCTCAGGGCAGCGCTCCGGGCTCTCCAGACTCATCCACACAGCGCTGCACTAAATGAAAAGCTCCATTTAACGTTATTTCCCTCACGCCGGAGAGCATGGGTGGAAAGCGAGGGGGCTGCAAACGCAGCACGAGTCAGTGCTGACTAATCACATCGTAACAGGGGAGGCTTTCAAAAATGTGCGTTTCCAGGTTCACTGCTACCCCAAGCTCCCCAATATAACAAGGAGGCTACTGAGGAAGACTCTGGAGTCAGAAATCTTATCAGACACATTTCCAAACTGAAATCATTTTGAAATTCAGACCAACATTAGAAAGAAAGTGGAATTGAGTTGCCTGACCCAAGAGGAGTGATGTTTCCCATGCCGGACAAGAGACCTCTCTTTTGAGGCTGTATCAAACCTAGAGGCCCTGAACATAGGATCAAAGCAGATAGCCCCATTTCTACTACAGAAACGGGGGCTGAGCACTCCCTGGAGCCAATGACCATTCTGAGGAACCACCTCTGTGAAGGGTCAGTTTCATTTAATAATAATAATAATAACAACAACAACCCGGAAGGATTTTTTCACTAGGATTGAGGTACATCTTGTTTTTCTCCTCATTTTGCTATGTAAAGGGCAACTTCATCCCAGAATCTGCCAGAACTGTATGAATAAATTCTAAACCTCTTACAATGTGTGAACCAGCCTAGAGAATGAAGCAGATGCATCTCATCTATATAAGAATTTAGAAAAACAAGAGGATGGTTCTCATCTTCCATGGAATTTTATGGTAAAAATCATGAGAACTCTAACAGTTTTATCCCCATTAAACTCCACGGGCCAGTTGCTAGGGTTGCACGCATTTCATTCCTCAGTGAACAAGATGTCTCCCTTCTCTGATTGCTCATAATAAATAGGAGATGCCCTAAAAGCCCCATTTCATGTCCTTGGGGATCAACTGCTGTCTCTGCATTTAAGCGCACTTAACACATGAACCTCCGTGGGGCGGAAGCTCCACCGATTCGGCCAGTTTGACCCTGCTGGTTTATTAATGGGGTAGGTCACAACAATGTCATCGCTGCGAAGGACAAAGAAGAGCTGAGAACAACCCCGTCCTGACCCTGCCATCGCTTAGGTCATGCTGAAGACCTGCATTATGTTTATCCCACACCATTAACATCAACATCTATTGCACGAGAGCGACACAGAACTGAAGCAAGCCAACTCATGCAGGAGCAGCGCGAGGGGCAGCGCAGAGGCACCTCCTGGCACGAGCACGAGCCGGAGCGCTCGCATCTCGGTAGCGCCTCGGTGGAAGGCGTTAGCAGGGCTTCGCTTTGTGCTGAAGCTGCATGCTGGGCCACGCATTGCGAGCAACCCTGCGCATGTGGGAAGAGGACACTTACACCATCCTCTCCCACCCACCAGGCCAGAGACCCTCTGCCCAGAGGCTGTGGGAGCTCCATCCTTGGAGATTTCCAGCTCTTGAGCAGACCAGGCCATGAGCAACACAAGCTGACCCTGCTCTGAGGGGTCAGCAGGACAACCTTTGGGCATCTACTGTGACCAAAATCACAGTGTGACTCTATGGACTCACGGCACGCTGTTTTCGAGGGTGCGATTATCTGCCACTTCAGCTTCCAAAGCTCCTCAGCTGCTTGTCCCCCTCAGCTACAGACGCCACAAGGAGCCAAGCTGAAGAGGAACTCGTGAGAAGCCTCCTCCTTCGTGATGAGCAGCCCTGTCCAGGGGGCGCCAAGGCTCACAGTGCTACCTCTGCGCCCCACAACGTGCTGCTCATCCCACAGCTGCTACTTCAGCTCTCTGGGGCTAACTTGCCCCCGGCAGGAGCATCCTTAACTGCCCAAACCAACCCGCAGGGGCGCATGAGGCTGAGGGGCTTCCCGCTTCTTGGGCATGGCCCGCGCAAGCCTTTGCCTGAAGCAGCAGGCCCCGTCTACCAACTTGCAAATCAGGCAGCGGGGGAAGGCCTCTCCCTCCCCAATTATCAAAGAATAGAGAGAACCAGCGAGCCCGGGGGAGAGGAGAGGGAATATCTATGGCCTTCCGCACCCAATTCTGTCATTCTGACATTTCTTTCAAATACAATTATTTAAAGCCTCCTGACGGCAAGGCTGAGGAAATGGACTAATAGTAGCTTGTATGGTACCTTTCCATCAGGCAGTTCAATAAATCCTGGCAACGCTGTGATTTGTGCTAGGAGAATGAGCTTTTCAAGAGCAGAACTATCACTTTACATCGTCAATAATCTCACTGTCAAAAAAAAACCCAAGCAACCTGACCGACACTTCAGAAGCTTAATTTATAGATGCGCTATTTGCCTTCAAGGTATTTTATACAGCTAAATAATAGAAGCTGATATTATCCCAAACTGCTCTGCAGCTCTCACAAATGGAGTCCAAGAACATGCAGAAGGACAAATTTTCTACTAGCTTAGGGCTAAATTATTCCTCTCTGACGCCTGCCTGATACCATCTACCAGCAGCAACATTACTCTCTAATTACAGTCTGGGAAATAAGAGCAGAATCAAGCTCTTCCAATCCCAGAAAAGGGCCAGAATTTAAAAGAGCACAAAGGGATGCATGGAGCAACTCCTCAGGGTCTTCCTTTGGCACAGGCCTCTTATACAAGGACGAGCTGCCGGGGGACTCCAGTAGACTCAACTGACCAACCCTGAGAAGAGAAGATCTGAGCACCAGGATGCTCAGGCTTGTGCATCAACACCCCTGATTGAGCCCATCTCCTGGAGACGTCCGGGCTCTGCTATCCATTTTCCGTTTCAGTAATACGGCCATAAAATCACCCAACCCAAGAGGAAAAGCAGGGGGAGGCTGGACGAAGCGCAGGCTTTCCTCACTTTACCGTAACTCCTGATGCTATTTGATGGAAGAGGCCTAATTTCATTTATTCCTGGTTCTTCATGCTGATCAGGCAAGAACTAATTCCTTTAATGAGAAAGTATTTGTGCAACTATAGCAAAGACTGGCAAGGAGGGACTCGGGGCAGGCACCACAGGCGACAGAGCTGCTGCATGCCATGTTGTAAACCCCCGCGCCATTTTAACCAAGCACAGTGCACACTGAGGCCACGCAGAGGTCCGGCAGCAGAAGGGCTATGGACGTCCTAGGTGTTTATACTCGCTTTGGGTTCAAACAAGCCAAAGGCAAAACTCCGGGTGATGATAACCCTAATTTATAAAGGAAAAAAAAAAAAGAAAGAAATCTCGTATTTACACCAGAATTTAGTGTCTTGGATTTTTTTTTTCTTTAAGCTACACATGCACTTCTTAAGCTACAGAGCAGCCCCACTATTTGCTTCAGTCAACACCTAACCAGACTGCTTGCTCTGTGCAGCTCACAGCTGAGCCGCTGCAGCAGGTCTTGCCTCCAACGCTGGGCTCATGCCCTTGCTGCAATGAAGGAGAACAGAGCTACCCTGCATTCATGCTATTCGGTTTGGGTGAAACAACAGCATTTTCTTGTCTAGTAAGTCACATGCCAACAAATCATGCTAATTATCCAGAGGTCAGTACATCAAGAACGTCCCTTTTTGCGCTTGCCTGTGACTCAGGGGCTGGTGAGCCGCGCACTGGCCTCAGACATCCTAGTGACAAGGACAGCAGAGTCAGCTAAAAGCTGCTCTGAAGCTCCATGCCCTTGTATAAACGACAGAAAAACCCCTTCCACTGCCTGTGTACACACAGGGGCGCGAATTATGTCTCCAACTGCAAAGAGACTGGAGAAAGAACCCAAATACCCAAAGAAGGGAGAAGAGTTTTAAACAACTCCAAGTCTTCCTGGCTTGCCAGAGCGCAGTCCACTTGGCATCTGATGCTCTCTCCCACCGCTTCCTGTAACCAAGGCAGCTTAACAGCCTCTGTCAAAGCCACAGAATGCATTAATTTCAGCTTACTAACCATGCAAGCACATGTAATCTCTCCGTGATGGGATCGGAGCTGCACAGATCCTACACATATTGCTAGCAACTGATAAAACAGGACTCGAATGGCAGGAACCTTCCCCCCACCCCTTTCAAGGGCACAGAGCTCTGGATCGTTTCGCCGCAGTCCCGAAGCAGCCCGGCAAGAGCAGAGCTGCCTGGCTCTTGCTGCAGCGCAGCCTGGCCCTGGTGCGGGCTCCCTGCCCGCACCAGGGCCAGCCCCAGGAGAGCCCAATTCCCCCGGCAGGGGCTCTAAGCTGGCACCAGCACCCTGCTGGCTCCAGTGACTCGAGCACTGTCCACTCGACCAACGGCCGCACACTGGGCTACGTTCCCGTATCTGCTACGCAGGGCTGTACGTTAGCTCACAACCCATGAAACCCACGATCCAGAGGGCAAAGGTCGAGATTTTCACTACTGTCCCTTGGCAGAAATTAAATTCAGACTAGACCTTTCAACAGTTACGCTTACTATTTAATCTTAAAGGAATGACAAGGGAGGAGGTGGCAACTGAACAGCACTGGGAAGGAGTCGGTGCGCAGGAGGCCGTGTGGCCCGGCTTCTGCTTGGGAAGCTGCTGGGCACGCGCTGCTGCTGCACCAGTGCACAGCATCCTTGGGAACGTCATTCAATGACTAATACTTTCCATGGCCAAGTCAGTAAATGAGTTAAGACTCCACAAATTTAATCACCAAAATGCATCTTCATTTATGAAGTGCCACTGACCAAACCGAGTGACTTTGAATGACAGAAAAATGAGACCACCTTTCCTTTCTTTGTGGAGCTTTTACCTGCAGAGTATTCACCTTAAAGTCTATTTTGCAGTCAAAGACAGGGTAGGCAACCTCCCTTCACCAATATTCCAGTGCATTGCAAAGGTGGTGTCCACAGCCTGGACTGGATGAACCTTCGACTGGCAGTAAGGGATGAGCACTTTAACAGCCGGTGAGGAGCGATGACGGCTGCTGTTGGGCGACTCGGGTATTTTCTGGAGAGGGTAATCCTCAGCTTGGCATCTCATCTCCCAGAAGGCCCGAGGGCTTTTCCAGCAGCTGGAATCATATGGGATAAACATCTTCCCCGATTGTAATTGCATTATTAAATAGGATTGCTCTCCTCCACAATGGAAAAAAAAAAAAAACACCTAAAAGCAGCAACAAAGAGCATGTTGAGAAAGTGTTTCATTGACAGCACAGAGGGGAACTGGAAAATACACAAATATTTCACCTTTAGCTTCCAGGTGTGAAAGAGACTCTGCTAAGCCCAGGAGTCACACTGCACCTTACAGAAACGCTTCTAACTAGCTGCAATTACAGGAACCCTTCAGCTGTCAAAACCGAGGCCACCACAAATTGATTCGAAAACAACCATCTCCAATACAAAACATCTTGCAGTAGTGCCCAGGAATCCCCTCAGAGCGTGGGCTGCTGCTGGGGTAAGTCCTATGCATGCAAACAATCATCTTTCATGGCACCCTGTTTCCTGAAAACTAGGGGCAGAACCAGGAATGTCGACTCCCAGCTCTCTTCCTACTGTGTCAGCCACCCTGAGGACCACATTTATATCCTCCACACTTACAGTGATATTTTATGAATATAAGTAAATATATTTATACAAGCACATGCATTTGGAATGCATGACAAACCCTGTGCTCGGGGATGCACGTGCACTTCGACATAATGTTAAGACACTTTTCCACAAAACCCCAGCGGGGTGGGGGTCACGGGGAGGAAGGTGCCCTGCAAACCGCATGCTCCCCACAGCGGTTCCACAGCTCGAGACCGCTCCTCTGCTTCCAGAGCCTCAGCTTGAGTGTCTGCACGCAGCTTTCCACGTCTAGCAGCTTCTCCAGGGCGTTCAGAAAAACATTAAACATCTCTAAAGCAGGGCCTATGCACAGCAGATGGTCCAGCCTCTTGAATGTTAAAACCCTGGTGTGTCAGGCAGCCCAGTTGCAGCGGCACTCACAGTAGCATGTTTACCTCCACGGTGTCCTTCCTCCTCTTCACTCCTGGCTGGCCTAAGGGGCGATTCCTCCCCGCACAATTACAAACCTGCCGCCGCTTCTCCTCCCTTGTCCCTAACTGGAGACTCTCTGGTGATGGTTCATCAAACACCTGGGCTTCAAGGAAGGGACCTGCCTTGGAGAAAACACCAATAACCACGGCTACCTAGCAGAGTCCCCAGTCTCCCAATGAGGATAATTTTGCTGGCTGCATTTGGAGAAGCTAAAATATCTTTGTTATTCATGCTGCCTTTCCAAACTACTAGGAAGCAACACATGGCTAAGAGAAAGGGGAAGAAAAACGGAACTTAGTGGCAAACACGCCAGACCCAACGTCTCAACTCCGTCGGAAGCAGGAGCGCCCGCACGCCTCAGTCCCTCGCGCAGGCTGGGGCCAACGGCTTCAACAGTACTGCGAGCAATGATGCTCGACCCGCGCGAAGCCCTGGCCATCACGGCTCGGCCCTGCTCGGCACAAGCACCCCGCGCACACGGCGGCCGCGGGAGAGCGAGGGCCGCCAACGCCACAGAAGCCCTGCTCCCACTCGCCCTCGAGCGCCCGCTCCCCGGGTTTTGGGGACAGCAGCCCAGAGCAGAGGGGTTACACACAAGATGGCCCTTTTGATGCCACTTCTGAGCTAAGAGCTCGTTTCCCCTCGCTGATCAGCAAGAGGGTGCATCCTCAGGGTGGCCATTCACAACACAGTGTTATTTTTAAGCAGATTATTTAAAGTTGTCCAAGGCCAGGCTCAACAAGGAGCGAGGCTGACAAAGGCAGAGCCGCCTCGTGTGAGCCTGGTGTTTTGCTGGACGTTGATACCCGCTCTGAGACAAGCATCAAGACGAGGCAGGCAGGGGCACTAGCACTCCCACACTGAAGACCTCACTCTCCATCCAACAAGCTTCACTCCTGGCTCTGTAGCAATTCATTCTTCTAAGAAGCAAAAAAGAGCCATTTAGAGTGAATTTTTCATCCAAAGCGTGATTTCTGACTACCCGCTTCCCTACCATCAGTCTTTTGCTTTCCGCATAGCTAAAATTGCTGTTAAACGCTCAGCAGCAGCGAACTACGAGTTTCTGAAGCACTTTGCGAACCGCAGGCTCCATTTAAGTGCAAAGTCGCTCTCGTTACTCGCTCCCAACGGCGAAGTGCTCGTTTGGCAGCGGGGGATATGCTAAAATGGGGAGACAGGGGACCGCTGCCTATCCGAAGGAAGGAAGGGAAGGGGTATCTTTCTCAATCAGAAGGATTGAATCAGCTCTACCACCGGGCAGGGTATCAGCTATTTTTTGGCCACTTAGGGAGCAGGGAGGCTTGTTGCCACTCTAAGCACTGAGGCACCAAAAGGCCGGTTCTTTCCTCAGTGTATTTCCCTGTTTTGCTTCAACATCTCCTGAAAGGCTGATAAGAACAGGTTTAAAACGAGGCTTTGGAAACACTCTGGCTCCAGCCTGGCTCCCCGGAGCGCCCCGCACAGCCTGCCCAAAGCCTCCGCACCGCAGGAGGCTCCCAGCAGAGAGAGGGATTCCCTCGGGGAGCTTCACAAGCTCCAGCCTTGCTCCAAGATGGAGCCCGCAGGAACGATTCCCTGCGGGAACCGCTGCAAGGGGGAGGGCAGGAAACCCCGTCCAGGCCGCCCTGCCCTTCGTTTCACTAGGGTTCGACAGCCACTTCCTGCAGCGCTGCCCGTCCCAAAGGGCCCAAGTGCTAATGTGCCCCCACAGGGAGCACAAGGACAACCTGAGAGCAGGGAAGCAGCTCAGGACCACACCAACAGCAGTGTTACAGGAAGGGTTAGGCTGGAAGCCAGAAAGAATGGAAGATTCCTCATCTCCTCCAGCAGCCTCTCAGTGCTGTTGTCAAATGGAGAAGAAAAAAACACCACACACTTAAGTGGGACATTTCTCTTTTAAATCAATGGCCAGTCGATAAGGTCAGTCCCATCCAAACAGGTTTCAGCCTTGGCTGCTGGAAAACCCTCTGTACAGTTGCATAAGAGCGACAGCAATGGCTCCACAACAGCCTCAGGCACCCTCTGCAGCCTCCGGATCAGCATCCGCCCGGTCCCTGGGGCTCTGTCCTCCACTGCTCTTCCCTCCGCAGCTTTAAGGAAGCCGGACCCTCTGTGAGGCACGGGGGTAGCCTAGGAACTGGGAAGGGGCGAAAACCTTGGAATAGGGTTAGTAACAGGTAGACACACACAGCAGAGGCCTGAGAGTGGATGGGAGCAGCTATCCAATTCATAGCACAAGCAAAATAAGCCAAGTTACATTATTTAAATTAAAAAAAGTAATCAGTGCGACCTCCTGGCTAAAGGAGCTGCCCCAAAACGGGAAGGGAGCATAAGGTCACAGCATCTCAAGGGTCCTTAGCACCCAGCTCCCCTACAGCTCCGGGCCAAGGCCCAGCTGGGCCCAGGCACCAAACGGGATCAGAACTGAGGCTGGTCCAACAGGGAGCAAGTTTTCCCTTTGAACGTGATGTTACAGCACTGAACCAACAACAACTAATTAACTAAGGAATAGTAACTAAGAATTTGGTTACTACACCCAGGCCACAATGCCCGTGCAAACTTCCTGCTGTCATCAGAGACCTGCGATCGATGGAGGAGGCTTCGAGAGCCCCAATTTTATAAAACATGGTCGCTTCCTTCAAGCTCTGTTCTTGGTGTTTGATCCAAAATACTTCTTGCACAACCTTCTGAAGTCCCTCTAGCCTTGTGGCAAGTTTCTTGCTCTAAAAATGCCTGAAGAACAGTTAACTCCCTGTAAACCGCAACCGCAGATACTTGCTTTCAAAAGGAAAAAGAAAACAAACACACAAAAATCACTATTTTGAGGTTCTGAGAGCGTAAAAAGCCTCAGAGAAAACCAGCAAGCAATGGCCATGCTCTCGGAGGGGATATTTCACAGGTCCTACAACTAAGCTGCAATTACAAATTGGCAATTTTCAAGTTTGAGAGGATGGAAAGTCAACACAATCGAGATCAGGGGCGTGATTTCAGAAAACCCAACACTAACCGCAGCACAGTCCACTATTCTGCTCTATTTGTACTAATATTTACTATTCAGTGGCACTAATATTTACTATTCAGTGGCATTTACTATTCAGTTGACCCCAAGCCATTATTTGCTTACAACAGCTAGTGCTACCTGGCTCCTAAAAACCTCATACGAATTCCATAATGTGCAGCAGCAGTTAACCCTGCTGGCCAGGGAGATGAGGTTTATGCCAAGCTGCTGCGCTGGCGGACCCGGCTCCCGTGCATCGGCTACCGAGGAGCCGCCAAGCACGTCCCGCACTCCGTAAGGATGCCCCCTCCCGTTTCTGACGCTCCAGGAGAAATTCCCCCCAAAATACAGCTGAAGACCTAGGCAGAGCACAGCTGCTTCCTGCCACCTCTTCTTGCTCCGCTGCAGCAGTGGCTGCAGGGCGGAGAAGGCTCCACTTTGGCAGGAGCAGCCCCACGAGGGGTCACGTGCCAAGAGCTTTGGGGGACAGTGCCGAAGCCCTCAGCTGCACAGGCAGGAGCTCCTGTGTTGCTGAATCTCCTCCCTGAGGACATGTGCTCAGGCACAACATGAGAAAAATCAAACGACACCTTTGTCCCAAGAAAGGCAACATCTACCTGGCCACCATAAAAAACCACCTCCATCTTCAAACATTCCTCTTTATCACAGTGCTGAAGTTGCACGTGGTTTATAACCTATTTTCACAAAAGGGTTGTGGAAATGGATTGATGGATGAAGAACTCGCAGAGAAGTTAAATGCTATTCCTCATGTTCCACAGAAAGGCTGTGGCAAAAGAAGGGTCTCAACAAACCTGTCCACAGGATCTCAAGATGTCAGGATGGGGAAGGCTCTGAGCTGCAGGAAGCCACCACCACGTAGGGCAGGTAAAAACCACTGCAGTGAATCACACTCAGTATTCAGACACACGTTCACGTTACAACCACAAGCACTTATTTAATTAGAAAAACGATCTAATTGAGATGCATCCAAAATTGCCTCCAGTATGACATAAGCAGCAATATATGTACGCAGGGAAATGTGCCGGCGGCCAAGGTGCGCGTGCTCGCAAACCACCACGCTTGCTTTCCACCCTGCTCAGCAGTAACATGGAATACATTTATTAAATGCAATCAAATTTTACAAGGCATTGAAGTGATAACTCTGCGGCAGTGGAAGACGCAAGCAGCAATAAATATCTTGTAAACACAGAGGTCACGGGCGCAGGTGTTTACGAGCACAGCAAGGATGGGTCACAGCAAGCAGCGTGCACTGCTCCCTCAGCAGCTGCTTCTTCCACTTCCTTCTCTTGCAGGATGGGTGAAACTGGAAAGTTGTCACTTTATTGCAATGAATCAGGAGTTAAAGCAATTCAAAGGGATTTTTAGCTTATCATTATGCACGGAAATATCAAAACTCCATCAGTTCAGATCTGAATACAATTATGAGGACAAAACAGTTTCACGTTTAAAGCAACTCAGAGAGTCTGACAGATGGATAGCGCTGATGCCCACTCATAGGTACTGAGCGTATGCAGAGACTGCAGTTGCTCTGCCAACACCGAGGTGCCTCCTGAGTGCCTGGGGCTGGATATTCGGGTCTCCACCAGCTAAATCTGCCTGAGCCCCACGCTGGAACTCGGCCTCGGCCGCTCGGACAGGCCTGGCGTCGAGGTAACCTCCCCAGCCTCCACTGCCAGCCAGGGAACACCGCAGTTCCCAGCGGTACCACCCCCCTCGCCACCAGTGACCCTGCGCAGACACCAGCAGCCACCGTTGGTGGCTGACGGCTCCCAGTGCAAACCACATGCTCCCGAGGACAGACTCGGGAGCGCCTCCTGCGTTCACCTCTCCAGCACCACATCCTGGGGGAGTCACCACGGATTCAAGAACTCTTGCAGGAGAGAAGAGCCCTTGGACTGACAAAAGCACTGGGATACAGGCCAGCAACAAGTTATCGAAAAAGCAGACACGCTGCAGAAAAGGGGAGATGGAAGAGAACAAGAGACACGAGTCTCCTGGAAGGGGCTGGGGTAGAAACCCAACGTCCTTGCTGACAAAGCAGCTAAATTCCCCCGAATTTCTAAGCGGCAGAAATCACAGCGCTCATGTTAAAAATGATTCCTCACTAGACAGCCAAGTGCTCCTTATAAACCGGGTTATCCTCAGTGCTATCCTTCCCATGTGGAAGGGGGCCAGGCCCATACAGACTCCGCAGGAGGGATCGTTATTCCGGGTCTCCTCGGCCGTGCTCTGCCAACTGCGGCTGCCGTAATTACCCTACAGAAACCCAAAGCTGCTACAGCAGCATCTTAAACACAATCATATTCTGTTGCCATCTTTTCCCAGAAACATTTTGCTAGCAGACAGCAGTTTCTATTTAGGCAGCAGACGAGCCACAAAATGCTGCTTGACAGAAATGCTTTGGAAGTGCAGACAGTGGCATCGGGTTCCTGCACCTCTACTAAGCGCAGATGCGGATAAGAGGACGGGTCCGGAGCACCACAGCCTCATCCGTGCATTCCCGAGGGCCTCTGGCAAGGACAGAGCCAGTTTGGGGCGTTTCATTTTCCAGCGGGAGATGAACATCACTTGGACCCAAACACAGGACTCACCCAAAGAGCAACATGCCACCTCCTAAAGCTGCTCTGAGAGCAAAGCGCAGCGGGGCCCAGGCATTGCGCGCAGCGTCGGAAGCGACTGCCTCCCAGCACAGGCAACGTCATAAACTCTATCTGCACAAATAGATTTCCTATGCGAACACCAAGATAGAAAATAAGAGAGAAAAGGCATAGTGAATCTCAGAGCGCCTTTGGAAAATAAAATGAAACAAAGCAGCAAAAAACATCCTTGAAATTATTGGCTTCTAAGTCCTGCAAATAGCAACGGTGTCTTTACAGAGGTTTCTGCCAACAGCTGCCATTAACATACACAAACCTTATGTTCAAAGGAAGCCTCCAGCAGTCGGCTTCTCTGTCTTAATTTGATTCTTTTGACTTCATCCATCCTGTCTGTTCTCATCTTTCCTCATTAAAGGATTTTTAAGAAAAGAATTTTTTTTTCCAAAAGCCAAAAATAGCTAATTATTTTAATGAGCTACCAAAAAAAAATAGTCGCTTTCTCCTCTGAATATAAGCAAGTGTCAACATTGCTTGGGGAGCAGAGGTAGCACAGCGCCTCGACGCCAAACCGTCAGCTTCTATATTTGATTAATGAAGACTCATAGGACTAATTTTACATTGCTTCATTAAAAGCTTGGGGCAATTAGCATAAAGGTTAGACTACTACATTATGATTTTTTTTTCTTTAAACAAAGAGGTTCTTTTCTTCTCCCCTTGGAAAGAAAAAAATCCATTCACTGGATCGACAAAACAGGCTATTGTCCTTCGAGTTCAGAGCTAAGAGAAATAGGAATTGCTCCGTCTGTCTTCAAGGACCTCCTCCTCCTCCTCAGGGCGTCCCAGGGACTGCAGAGCAGAACCACAGCCAAGCCCGCAGGCGAGCGGGGCCGCAGCCCTGCTCAGCACGGAGAGGGCCAGAGCGGCGTGGGGCACCCGGCCATCCCTGCCGCCCACTTACTGAGCAGCCCCCATGGTGCTTCCCTCCGGCTTCTGCTGCCTCCTTGGTCACATAACGACAGAAAGCAGCAGTCTCAGCCGCTCCCCAAGGAGCAGAATAGCAGGGGCAGCTGCCAACTCGAGGCTGCCCCAGCACCACGAGCAGCTGCCCGACCAGCATGAGGCCGCTCTCGTCACGGTGGTGCAGGGCGGCCAAGGGCCTCTCTTGGCGCTAGCCCTGGCTGGAGCAGCAGTGACGGCTCTTGCCCTCGGGAGTCAGGCACACTGAGGCCCTGTTGGCGCCTCCTGGCCCTGACGGCGCCCGCTTCTGGGGGACAGCGGGACACACACAGCGTTTCCTCGCCAACCGTGGGACGCCTGAGCAAGGTGCCCGGTCACCACCACCATCCCGCCCAACCTCCACGCAGCAAAGCTTTCTGCGGACAGCATCTGGGTTCTCCATGTGAAGCCACCATCACACATGGGTTCTGGGGCAGCCGGGAGGATTTATCCATCAAGCGAGAGGAAGAGCATTGGAACACAAAAGCGAGGTATCTGCTCAACCAGAGGCCCAGCTTTTCCCGTACCCCATTCTCCAACACCTAGCAGACACCAAGGTGAAGAACCATCAGAAGGCGAGAAGTGACCTCTGCCCCGGTCCTCGTGCAGCTTCCCAACAGCAGCCATTTCTGCATGTCCAGAGCTGGAAGCTGGATCCAGATCATCACATCTAATAGACACAAATCCTCCTGAAGGTCTAATCCCTCTGTGGTGCTTCTTTGGACTTACACCTCTGGCTTCCACAAAAGCCTTTTATGCGAGTTCTCTAATTTCATCTTACCCTACTAGAAGAACCAAGAAATAAAAAAGGGAATAAAAGAGGAGAGAGGTTTATCGGTCCCTGCTCCTGGCAGGCTTTTCCAGCTAGACACAATCTATTTATTCAGTCTTTCATCGTATGGAAAATGGGCCCACAGCCATTCAAGAGGTTCTGGGCAGTGTTTTACACAGAAGGTTGAATGGCAGTTTTGGGAGAGACAGTCACGAGACTGTTCAAAAGCACAAGGCAACTTCTGCCCAGCGCAGCCACAGCACTGGCCTAAAACCCTCAGAAAAGAACCCCAAGTTTCTCCAGGACCAGCCCGTGATACAGCAATGTCACGGCAGATGCTCAGACTATTACTCTTAAATTAAAAGGCAACAAAAGCAACTGTGCTTTCCACCTCCCGGGGGAAAAGCAGAGGTGTCTGCAAGGTGTCAGTGCTGCGGGACGGAGGGGCTGCAGCCTCCCCACGAAGCATCCACAGGCACAGCACTAACGCACCTGCGGCCAACGCTGCCACCACACCAAACCTTCCCGGGCTGAACGCCCCCTTCCCAGACTTGGCTTTAACTTCTGCACTGTGACGACCAACTCCTATTTATGACTTTTGCATGCTATTCTCATCTCAGCAGAAACTCCTCACATCCTCAGAGACGCCCACCCTGGCTCCAGGGACATTTCATGAAGAGACAGAGGGATCATCTCCTGCCACAGGTCTGCGAGAGGCCTCAGCCACCTCCGCCACGGGAGAACAACGCTCCACATCGCCCTGCTCTAACTCGGCCCCTCTAGGGATTTTTAGCATTAAAAGTTGTTAGATCTTTTCGCCTTTCCTGCTTCACCGTGCTCTCTTGTCTTCAAGGCGACTATAGACAAAGACAAAGCATATATAAACCCTTATAGAATAGCATTAAAATATTACATTTGAGGGAGAAGGATTAGTAGTTAACAATAGTGATTTGCCTTGCCTTTCATGCAGAAGCATCCACAAATCGGGAATCCGGCGCTAGAGAAAGTGTCCAAGGATTTCCGTTTACCCCAGGTTGCTGCTGACCCAGAGCAGGAACCCAGAGGAGCCGCCGTGCCGCTGCCGCCAGGTCCCCATGCAGCACCGCCCACGCCTGCAGCCACTTCAGCCTGTTTTGTCAACACGCCTTGATAAAGATTAATGAACTAAGCCACACACCGGTGCCAAACAGCAAGATAACAAATTTCCTTCTCCTTTCACGTCATGATTCAAAGTCTGCTCAGCCTGAAGAGAATCTGGATCTGTACATTACAGATTACAAAAAATACTGGTAAATTTTTGACGGAGGAAATCTGTGAAGGACTGGCTTCCTAGTGCCATGGCTAAGACAGCAGATTAGTCCTTCTTTCTTGAGTAAAATTAGGAAAAGCTATAGCTGCTTCTGCTCAGAGTCACCATGTGCTTCCCAGAAGGGACAGGAGCCCCACAGGGCTGCAGAGAGGGTGGGTGAGAGACATGGAGCTCATAACTTTTAAAATATATATATATATACACACACACACATTGCAACCAGAGTCGGTGCATTGCCCCC
The DNA here is from genome assembly GCF_059628265.1 of Tinamus guttatus. NCBI lineage: Eukaryota > Metazoa > Chordata > Aves > Tinamiformes > Tinamidae > Tinamus > Tinamus guttatus. Next base: position 817,248 of record NW_028288553.1, on the reverse strand, counting down.
TTTTTCATGAGAAAACAAAGAAAACAAAGAGGAAATGTACTTAATTTGCACATATAAATACACCCACACATAGCCAAGAACGGGAAGGGCTTCTCCCCGCTTTGCCAGTTCTGCTTATTTCCCCGTTAGTCACAACACGAATCAAGCTGCCAGGCTGACGAGGCCTGTGACCGTGACAGCGCTTCCCAGGGAGCACGGGGACATTCCCAGCGTCGGGAGAATCAGGGAGCCGCGAGGACCCTGGCCGCAGCCCCCAGCGCAGCAGCCCAGCCCGTCCGCTTTAACCCAGCAGCTGAACCTGCAAAGGGATCAGCAGGCACTTCCAAAACGGGAGGCTTGGACAGCAAACACATGGTTTTCTAGATAGGTGCCACTATAAACCAATAAAAAATTAATATCTTACCTGTCCATTTTAGGGTGCTGCTTTAGAGGTAGTACTGATAGAGCTGATATAGAATTGCTCATATTTGCTTTACGATTTACTTAATGATAACAATAATTTGGACTTGGCCTTCAAAGACGAGCCCAACTTTCCCCTTTGAGGCAGTTAGCTCTCAGTGACGGATTATTTCCTTGAAACCAAAACAGAGGAAGATTCAATTTCACAGGGGGGAAAAAAAGAAAAGCTTCAAACAAACAAACAAATAAAAACAAACAAACAAAAAATTAAACTTTCAAGTATTTGGGCTTTACTCTCATCTCATGCTGGAATAAATCTGATCACACATGTACCTGCCTATTGCTCACTTCCAATTAACTCCTACAAGGTAAGAGAGGGCTTCCAAACTGCTATGGCAGAAAGAACCACGCTAGCACTCACTTGCACTCATCTCAAGGGAAACTCTAGCTGCTGGAGGGCGCCTTTGGGTACCTGGGCTTTTCTGCTGCTCTGTAATTACCAGGATTCCTCTGTTTTCCAAATTCTGGCCACATACATCTTAAGAGCTGCTTGGCAGATTCTGCTGGGCATGATTAGTTAAATCTGATGAAAACAGGTCTCCTACCAAAGAGGGAGCAGGCTCCTTTATTAGGCAGACAAGTATTTAAGTATTAAATAAAACTAATTTAAAAAATTATACCAGTAGTGCCTGAAATCGTATCCCCACATCACGAAACTCCAAGTTTTTCAAACTGTTTAGTTAGATATCCCTCAATTTCATCACATTGACTTTTAAAACTATACCCCTGACCTTGAAAATAGAGGAGAACCAACAATGACAGGAGCTCTGTGAAGCACTTTGCCCTCTTAACGCCTCTTTTAATTTTACCCCGATCACCACATCATTTATTTACTCTGGAACCAGCATGCATGGGAGCTTGGGTGCCAGCCATGGAGAAGCATCCAACAGAGGAGCTACAAGGTCTGTGTCAAACCCCCTCAAACCAGCAATGACACAGGGACACGCGAGGTCAGGGAAGGATTTCTTGCACTCCTTTTTTGCTTTAAAGTTTTAGCTCTGTGCATGGTATCTTTGAGGTTGTAATTTTTGACTTACATATATGTGTCATTAACAAATCAGCCCCAAAACTTTATATATATATACATATATATATACACATAGACACACACACGCACCATACACAGTTCTGCCACTTTTAATTTGGCCTCTGAAAAACTGCCTTTGTAAATAAAACCGCTTTAATGCCAACACACTGAAAATGCTTTAGGGTTTTGCTTGGTCAGTATGATCTACACAAGGCAAACCCAAGGCAATCGGCCAGTGCTTGGAAGCTCATGCAGATGTGTTTCATCCAGGTATTCTACATTTCTGGAAACCAAACAGTATTTGGGGGCGACTGGACAGCTTTGGCAGACAGAGCTCTGGACTGAGGAGTCAGTTTCCAAACTCAGCTTTCCACTGTGAACTTAGAAATATCCTTTTAGTCCACACCTCCATTTCCCCAAGATTAGTCAAGGTGTATGTATATTAGCCAATAAATGCGTATTGGACAGTAAACTTATCCTTCTCTGAAATGCTGACTTCTACCAGTCAAGCTGCTACAGGACAAGAATTAATAAAGGATATCCTGTTAGACTGAATTAGCCCCAAGTGTTTCTTTTTATTTAAAAACAATCACAGTTCTGATTTAAAGAGAGGGAATGCAAGCTTCTTCTTCACAGCTGCACCGGTTTAAATAAGACTTCGCGCATACAGTAAAACTGTGCTGATGTGATAGAATTGATTTAGAAAACGGTTTCATTAAACTGTGTGGTTCTCTCGTGTAGAAAATATTACTTTGATCTGAGGATATCCTACCTCGATTTAGCCTAAGTCAGTAATGAATCAGTCAAAGATTTAGGTGAATCACTGTGGTTTTCTCAGCAAGGAAAGTGTGTAGCAGAGGACAACAAAAGATGTCATTTGGAAGAAACAATACAATCCCAGAGCTGTAAAGTCTAGGGCTCATTTCAAACAAAAACTCTGCTCAATTAGCTACTTTTTGCCCAGTTTATGTATGAATGAACAAGGCTGGTCTGCTGGAAAGGAGCTGACTGAAGCAGGATAGCAAAGTATACAAGAAAGTGGGAATCCCAAGGGTGCACCGAGGGGGCAAAGCAGTTACAGTCATCCCTGTGCCTGGGCTGCATCCCAGTCTGAGTACAGGAACTTTCTGTCTCATTTCCAGGAAAGCAAATCCTGCTAAAAGGAAAGCTGCACACAAGGAACACACGGACTCCGTGCCAACCCCAGGAAGAGGTGGTTTTCGGCACTGTTGCCCCAGCTCAGCAATGGAATGGATGCCAACACCACCGTCCTGCAGAACCATGATCAGTGCTCTCCAAAAAGTTCAAATTCCCTCAGCAAGGCAAACAAAAAGAGGCAAAAGGAGCATGAACGGCGATGACTGCACAGGCAGGCTAGGACAATCACGAAGCGCTGCAGGGTTCAGCCGCTGCTCTAGCCCAAGACCCACACCAGTCGGTGCGATCAGGTAGGCCCCACGCATTTCAGCACAGCCAGGTCCATCTGCCTCTCCCTAGCCTTAACAAGGGGGCTAAGGCCATTTCCTTCAGCCACAGATTTGCTTCTTTAGTTGCCTCCCAGCATGTGTATGCATGTGTTTGTACAGAGCATGGGCATCCCAACAGTATATAAAATGATATAACGAGCTCTAAAGAGGAGACTTTATTTTGGTTACATCTTCAGCCTTTCAAAGAAAGCAGATTTCTTTCTCACATCGCTTTCCAAGAGATTCCCCCATCAAATCACATAAGCTGTTGAATCAAGTGGGGACACGGCCTGTGCTAACACTGAGTGTTCTCCTAATAGCTCGAGTCCCTTTCTACTACCTTTCATCTGGCTGAGCTCAGTGTTGCTGGTGTATGAAATTTAAAGAGCTCTGAAAAAGATGTTAACGAGCCCTAAAGAGGAGAGTGCTCTTGCGTTAGCCATTCCCAGGAACACCTGTGAACTATTGAGTTTAATTAGTCTACAGCTGGCACCAAGTGCGCGTGGAAAGACAAGGGATTTATTATCAGATTGCAAGTCCTTAGATTGTCTCTTCCAGGGCATTTTCTCCTGTTTGTTTGTTTTGTGATAAAGGACACAGAGAGCGAGTGAAATTGTTTAACTAATGGGGAAATCCTTCCTTAGAAAGAGTGCCACATGTGGCAGCGCTCGCATGATGGCATCACAGGGGGCATGCAGGTGGCGGCAGCCGAGAGAGGCTTGGTAGCCACCAGGCCTGCCCACGTCCTGCCCTTTCTCATTCGTCTCCATCCTTGGAGGTGGTCAAAGGCCACCTGGACACGGTTCTGGGCAACATGCTCTAGGTGATCCTGCACGAGCAAGGGGTCGAACTGGGGGATCTCCAGAGGTCCCTTCCAGCCTCAACCATTTGGCGATTCTGTTTGTTTTGCTGGCAGAGCCGCAGGGTTTACTACCCCATCCACACCTGGTAGTCACTCAATGGTTAGGAGCCCCAGTCTTCATCTTGGAAAAACACTGTCTCCTTTCTGCTGGTCATTCCCTGCAGCAGCGTATAGAAGCGCCATTCTCCACACACCCCTAAAAACTTCTTAAAAACAGAGCTAAGAAGTGGGAAAAGCCTCTGCCATTGCTTTCTTTCATCATCTACAACCCCCAGTGATACTCAACACAAGGAGCTGTTTGAGCAATGATTAATTAACTGGTTACACACATGCAGACACCAATTTTCATTAGCGCCAGAACTGCAGTTGTCCATCCTCAAATGCTTCCATGCGATGGGCCTAACAGTGGCACTCGGCTGAGATCTCGGCTCGCTCCCTCACTCTGTTATATACTCTCATATTCACTAGACAGAGCTTTTAAAGAAGTTAAAAGATGACATTCACATTGATGAAAGAGCCAAATGGAGCCACCATTCAGCACCTGAAGCAACCAGAGCTTGGGGGTTTTCTTTTGTTTGGAAGCACTTCCCTTTGTGCTAAATTCAGGTTAACTCAATAACAGGAATATTCCACTTAAACTACAAGGTGCAAAATAATTATCATCTCGACATCATCGTTGCTGACAGTAATTCTTCTCCCCAGCTAGTGCACAAGATCGCTCCAGAGCGGCTCCCACTTCATCCTGCCATCACCTCAGCACCACCGGCCCAGCTGCGCTGATACTTCTCCTAGCTGACACCAGGAAGTCTTCACTAAATTTGCACTGACAGTTCAAATTCTCTTTAGGAAAAGAAGACGGAAGGAAAAAAGCCCTTTTCTCCTGTCATGTCATCTCCATAAAATTGCCCTGCCCTTGTTTCACTTCGTTTTGACATCCCATCGTAAGCACTGCAGCTGCCTCACGTCGCCAGCGCGTCACCAGAGCCCTGCCACCACAGCACGGGCACCCTCACAGTAAGGGATTAACCAGCAAAAACGAATTACAGGCCTGGTGCCCCCAGCCCTGTCCATGAAGACGCTCCCCAGGGGCAGGGTCAGCCCACCGCACGGGAAGGTGCTCGGCCCACATGGGGTCTGATGCCCCGCAAGGCCAGCAAGTCCCACTGGCCAGAGAAAAAGGGGCCAGATATGAGCAACAAAAGAGCTCTCCAACCTCACTACTTAGTCACAAATCACAATCTCCATAGAAGTTGCACAAATACAACAAATCAGACACTAGCTACACGCGGCAGTGGAGGAATTTCAATGGAAGCAAGTGCAGAGCTTCTGTGTTAGCTACTCGCACACAGGCTGCCAAGGTCGCCCTCATGGGCCGGCCCCAACGCTGAGGGGCAGCTCGCACAGAAAGCCATCGTTTTTGTCATGGAGGTAGTTTCCATGAGTGAAGCCTTTCAGGCCCAACCACTCACAAATCCACGCCCCCAGAAACCTCCGTTTCCTCTGTTACGGGTGAGGGTTTACTGTGCAAGGGGACTTAAAAGCCACAGTCTCAAAGCAAACAGAAAACTAAGGACACCATGAGGCACAAAATGGGATTTTGTAGCAAACAGCCCACAGCCAAAGCACCAAGACGCCACGCCCAAATATCTGGGTTTGCCCCTACAACCATGAAGGAAGCCACATCCAAAGGCTCCACTGCTGTTCCAGAGCCCAGGAGCCCTTCTGAGCTCTGCACTCAGCCATGAGGTGGCCTCGTGCTCCCTCCCTTGTTAGGAGATTGGAAACAGTTGGCCCCAGCTGCACAGGGCAGCCCTGGCACCCACTCCCAACCCAGGAGGGCCTGGCTAGTTCTCAGCCTCTTCGTTAAGATGGGCAGGAGGGTACAAACCCAGGGACATGCACAGCCCCAGGTGCCTCTCCACAAGCAAATGTGCTCTCATACAGAGGACCCAAAGCCTGAAGGCCCTTAGCCACACGACCAGGAACAAACCCCGTGTGAACAGGCTCCAACACCCACTTCATTTGGATATCTCAGATCTCCTGCTCACATAAAAATATATGTCTGCCCCCACTTCACTGATTCGGGAGGATTTGAGAGCAGGGACCCCAGAGCAGCAGGGTGAAGCTAAAAGCCAGACTCAACCTTTACACCACTGTACATTTTTAAGCTAATGCAATTTGCAAAGAATTTAAAATTAATATGTATACATGTACTATCTCCTGCAATTCATATATACACATATATAATACACATAAATAAGGATGTGAATAGATACATGCTATAAATTAGTAATTAAACTATCCATGCAATTAAAAAACACAAAGTTATATTAGCACACGGTTCCACGATGTGTGTGTCTTTATGGCAAGACAATGAAACACAGTATTTTCGGATACTGAATGTTTCATCTTTGCTTGTTGATCCATATTTCTAGGAGTTGCAAAAGTTGGTTATGACTTAGGGAAGCCGCAAGGGCCAGATGAGGAGCCCGCAATGATCCCTTGGGTTGATCCCTTGGGTTTATGTATTTCACGTACACCAAATTACACACCACCAAAACAACATCTATCTACTCCCTGAGCCAAAGAAGAGGAAAGATCCCCTCCAGCTTTTCCTTCAATCTCAAACCCCCAGCATACAAATCTGGCAGTAAAAAGCCAGGCAAGAAGGGGGAAAACAACCAAAAAAAGCAAACACAAAATAAAAATGAGGAGCAACAGACCTGGGTATTTTATATCAGAGGTATCTATTAACCAGCTATGTATATTTTGTATACGTAGATTGTGACCACAGATTTCCCCCCAAATACATGTACAATAAATCCATCAATGATATATTTTCTTTAAAAATCTCACATAACCAAATCCTTCCTCTTAGGAGCTATGTCTTTTATCTGCACACAAGGGACTGCTTGCGGCACAGCTTTCAAACAGATTCAGTAGTTTAAAAATAACATAGTTCAGAAGCCTGGCCATGTGGCTACATTTATTCCCCTGCAAGTATGCTAACACTAAAAATGATCAGTCCCAGGGAATCTGGGAAATAAATTAGTAAATTACGACAAACTGTATAGTGTAAATATCTGCACGTAGTTAGAAGTTACCGGATTCTGCAGAGAGAAACTCTGCTTAAACGAGGCAGTTAAGCCACGTGTCCCGTTGTATTGGAGATGGAAATTTCTGTGATCTGTAGAGTCATAAAAATCTCCTGTGAGAAGAAGAGGCCAGACCTTGGGAAAGAAGATGTTTGCCTGCCTAGGCTGAGCGATAAGGAGCAGGGATGCAGCTGCTCAGCCCGCTTCACAGGCAGCCGCCCCGGAAACCTGTTGAAGCGGCCACTCGGCTGGGCTTGTAGCCAGCTGAACCGCAGACGTCCTCCAAACTAGCTTTGGAGCCCAAACACCCGGAAATGAGGAAGAAGAGGAGGAAGGCAGGACCCTCGAATTGAGGGCTGGGACCCCTGACTGGTATGCGCGCCTGCGCACCCAGTGGGGAGAGTTGGGCAACTCGAGGTGGAGTTTGTCCGCCCCCCGGGCTGCCTCCTGGGTCGGACTGACCCTACGTGCCAGGATGCACCGGGCATAAAAGTGGACAGTGTGGAGAGAGCGGGAGTGGGGAGAGAAGAAACTCCTGACTCTGAGGCCGGCGCTGTCTCCGCAGAAGCCGGTCAGCAACTCCCTCTCTCTGGTCTGCCAGCTCGAGAGGATCTTCGGGTCCAGATCGGCAGGTATCACCTCGTGAGTAGTTATCCATACCTGGCTTATTTTATGTGCTTTCACCTGAATAAATACTCGATGTAGTCACCTCGTTCTGGCTGGTTACTGCCAAATCCCAAGCCCATCCGGAACACCCGTGCATGGAGGTGCCCTCAGATTTCGGCATTTTGGCACAGGGCACCCCCCCCAAGTCTGACCTCAGGTACCGACCCCATTTGGCTACAAGGCCTCAGAGAGAAGCTGATGGGGAATGGATGGCTGCACGTTCAATAGCCGAGGAAATATCTGATGCGGCTATATTAGGAATGCCATTACTACACATTTTCTGATCAACAATAAATCAGCAGTACATTTTGCTATCGTTGCTAACCCTCTGCTGCGGCTGAGAAACAAATGCTTTAGGACATGTTCTATCACACTCCCACTGCGTTTGCAAGGGAGATGCTGCTCTATCTTCTATGGAATATAATTGTCAGCAATTAAAATGAGTATTTGCAGAGATGAAACACACTTTGTGGTGCTTATTCCTGGCTTTTGTGAAACATTTGTTCACCAGATTTGCTACCTCACAGGCTCCAAGCAAACATGAGAGCTCTGTTAATCCAGGGAATTAAGCAGCGTATTGCTTGAGCAGATTGCCAGACAGTACTCTCTACAAACAACTCACCCGTTGTAAAAAGAAAAATAATCAGGTATCAAGATGAAAAAGAAAAGTATTTATGCTTGCAACCTTTAGAAACAAAGGATTCTGGGTTGGGATATTTTTCCTCTCTCCCTTTTGAATTCCCATAGCCTGTGAAGGCATAACCTTACAGAGCAAGAAAATAAGATTTAAACACATCTTAAATAGTAACAGCACAGTTGCTATCACATTGTGATTATCAGCACTGCTGCTAACTACCCACACTGGAGCCAGAGCCTCTTGGAGCACCACAAATCCCAGCTGCCTCCAAGAACATGCGCTCTCATTTCTCCACGGAGCCCTGCAAGGTCAGGGGAGAGTCTTAACTTCCTGTGTATCCAGAACAGAAAATGTTCGGTGCAAATCGATAAATAAGGCAGCAATAAACTGAGATGATCTGAATAATTCAGGTCCCATTCTTGATGGCAACAGGGATGCTGTGCAGATTGCTGTTTTGGGGATGCTGCGACAATTCAACAGCCTGTGACGGATCTTGGCTGATCCGTGCGGCTCTGTGCTAGGTGGGGTCCCTTCTGAACAGAGCAGTCCAGCGTTCTGCAGGGTTCTACAGTTTTCACATCCCTCAGCAGACATAGTAGTGTAATACACATCTCTGTAATTTGTCATTTCTTGTAAAAAAAATACAGTTCAAAATCCCCAGAAGCCCTATATGTGAACATATGTGATATATATGTGCACATATTTGGGCATGAACACATAAATATGAGGAATTTTTTCCCAAATGTGTACATTTGCAGATGCACACATATATAACTAAACACTTCTAAAGGGAACTGTCCATTTTTGCCATAGGAAAAATTGTATAGGTGAATTACTAGCAAAAGTGATTTTCAGCTGTAAAGAACAGAGTACGGATTAAACACATTGATCTCCCCACCTGCAATTCCCGATTTTTACAATACAGTCACACAGAAAGCTTGACCCAGCAACCAGAGCCACAGAAATGGGCCCATGAGCCCGTTATGTAAGACCTATATGTCACTTCCTATTGACACTTTACTGAAGGACATAGCAGAAACTGTAGAAGACACAAGAGGAAGCGGTCCCTCAATCATGCAAAACATGATACTGCAGCACATAAATCTGGCTTGTTGCAACATCTAAAACTGAGAAGCACCCATGGAAACACTCCATCGTACGGAAAAACAAGAGTATTCAGAGGCCACCAATACAGGATATGGAGCTCTTCTGAAAAAATAAATAAAACCAAATTATCTGCCTGCCCTGGAGACTCCCCATGCACGAATCCAGTGGTAACTGCATCCGATCCTGCTGCTGGCAGCGATGTTAGCAGGAAGCTGCTGCTTGGCCCGGCTCATCCTGCAGAACTGGCAGTGCGGGGGTCCCTCGGGGGCCCTCCGGAGCTGCCCGCCCTCCGGTTCCGCTGCCGGCGCGGCTGCAGGTGCCCGCTCCCGCACGGCCCTGAGGGCTCAGCGCTGTTAGCCACGATTCACAGCCCAGAAAGCAGCTCAACCCAGCGCGCAACGTCCGTGTCCAGCTCGGAGCTGCGTGCTGAGGCCTACGGGAGTGAGGACACGCGACAAGTCCCTGAGCCCATGCGTTACGGCACTGAAGTTGCTCACGCACAGCTAGTTGCCAATATTAGCTTGCAAGTTGACTACTGCCATTAACTAATAGAGAACCAGTGGACTACTTGAGTGCTGCATGGAAAGTAAGTCTTCAAGTATACTTCTTGCATAAAGCTGTTTTTTTTTTTCTGAAAATACAGAAAAAATAAAACAAAAAATACTCCCATCTCTCCTATGCTCATAGCTTACACCCCCACTCAGCTTCAGCAACCCAGCAACAATACTGCACGCCCAGACTCCACATCACTGGGATCACTGGGGCTTGAGTAAAGTGGGAATTTAGCCAGAACATATTTAATTCCAAATTCATTTAATATCTCTATACCCCCTTGACAAATAAGCCGTACAACATTATGAGTTAATAAAGCTAGACACCAGTGAAACACTTAGGGGAAAAAAAAAAATACTTGAATCTAATGTAAGATTACTGCACCCAACCATAGAAATAACTTTAAGCCTAAATTTGGCAAGATACATGAGTTTTATATTGAGCTAATTACTTCCAAGTGTCCAGGAAACGCAGTTCAGTAATTACAGCTGTATTGGCTGGACGCAAACGCAGTCAGAGGCAGAGCTCACCCACCACCGAGCGGGTGACGCACACGGGACGTGTCTGCTACCACCCAGCGCGGCCCGGCTGCAGAACGCGCCGTGCCGGACTCAACACCCAAGGTGTTCACAAACAGCCCGGGCTGGCAGTGCAAAGGATTTGAAGGCCTGCAAGGTCCCTGCACCCGGGGCTGATGCCGGGCTTTCCGGAGAGCGCGCTTCTCCCCTGTTAGCACTCACACAGCAGCTGGATTTTCTCCCAGGTGCTTGTTACCCAGTGCCTGCTCTCACGACGCCTGCAGCTCGATGCCTCTAGCAGCTAGGGGCTGAGAGGAGGTCCCGCTCCAAACTCCTCTGCAAATGTGAGTCAAGAAAACCTCAATAAGGGCACGGTTGGAGTCGATAATGCAGCATGGGAAAAACACGCCACGGGACAACATTTCTGCTTGGACATTCTCACCCCCCACGATTTCCTCGCAATTAGTAACCAAAGCTGTTAACATTTCAATGATCCGTGCTTTCCAGCACAGCCTACGACACCCCGAGAGGTTTCCACCGGGGCCAGGGCCATCAAGCATGCAGATGCCCGAGGATACGGAGTAACTTAATGCATAAAAGGACACCTCTGTACCGCTCCAACCAGGGAGGACCTCTCTGCTAAGTCTCAGTTGGCTTAACACAGGGTTCAGGGTTCCCAAGATTTGGTTCAACATCCACATTTTGCTCAGGGGTTAGAAAGGTTTTCCAAAGTTTCCCAAGTGCTAGGAGACATTATCTCCTCTCTCCCCCATTCCAGTAATTCCCTTCCATCCAAGGGCACGAATGACCTCCAGTTCTGACTGCAAACAGGCAGCGAGGGAGGGATTTGGTGGCCCGCGGGTGGCTGGATGTGGCCAGCAAGGGGCAGCGGGAAGGTCTCCCCAGCCTTGGACACCACCAGAAACTAAATCACTTCCAAACGTGGTTCCAGCGCTCAGATTTTTTTGTTTATTTGCTCAAGTCCTTGGGAATCTTTGCAGTTACCAACACCCTTGTCAGCACTTCAGGCAAGGGAGAATATTTTAGCATGAAATTGTAATTACAGTAATCACCAGGCTTCCCTGCCCTGCCTTCACTTCTCCCTCCCTCCTCACTCCCCATGAATAACACAGAAAAAATGGGAGCTCTTAAGACCAAAGCAATGCCTCTGTTTCCTCTTTTTTTTACAGCTAACCTAACCACAACAATTTAAAATAAACTGGAAAAATAAAAATTTAAAAAAGACAACCAAAAGCAAAATAACCTTACGTGTCTTAAGAACAGTTGGACACTTTCCTTTTCCACACAGGGATTAACATCTTCAAAACAGAGGCTTTCATTCCACAATGCAAGACATCGAAGACATGGAAAATCTGAACCAAATCTACCCAGACAGGCTGGAAAATAATTCTGATTTGTGTGCAACGATAACTAATTGTGAACCCAATTCTCCTGCCCGCCTTTGCCTTCCAAGAGAAGATTTGCAAATAAGCGATCAGCACTTGAAGAGGTGTCAGAATTAGGGCCTCGGCTGTGCACAGAGGAGCTGCAGGGCCTGCGAGGGGTGTCAGTGCCGGAGCGCCGGGAACGCGCGCCGTGCCCAGGAGCGCTGCTGCCGCTCCAAGGAAGGCAAAGCCGCGTTCTCAGCACCGCAGCGCCACGTGCCTGTGTGCGGTGCCTGTGGTCGTGATGTGTCACCCACAGAACATGCCCCAGCGCCTGGGATACTGGCGGCCCAAAAGGCAGCAGGGTAATACAATTCCGGCCGGCAAACCCAGGAGCTGAACACCAGAATGCAGGTGGAGAATCTGAAGCAGAAACACATCACAGTCTCGCGAAATCACTTGGTACAACAGGTAGAACAAATTAGCTTTAAGAGACATCTCAGCTGGCACATGTATTCCCTGCTGAACAGTGATACCTATTCAAATGATCAAAAACTGTCAGTTCTAAAATTCAGGATAAATCCCAAACCTCAGAAACAGGCAAATGGAGGAAAAAAAAAAAAAAAAAGGCAGAAAGGCAAATGTTCCTCGCAGGACCATTCCCTCTGATGCGCCTCCAGCTTGCTAACAGCATTTTAATGCCACAGACATGCTGCTTTCCATGGCCCTCATGTTTTATTTCAGTGAAGCCCTGTCCTAATAACTGATTACAAACTACCAAACAAGCTGTAGTGTTATCTTGCTAGTCAGTGAAATATTTAAGCCCATTTAAGCAGCATGCAAAAATGGGTCTGAATATACGGGCTAGGGCAGGCAGAAACAGGAATTTTGCATTCAGAAATGGGAATATCCTGTGAGCCCCATTCCTGGCTCTGGAGAAGTGCGAATATTCTCTCTCCGAATCAATGTGGAGCAACACGCTGCCGCCAGAGGACAAAATGCTCCAAATGCCCCTATGTTTAACTTGACTGCTGGTTATCTCAAGGGGGAAAAAAAAAGTACCAGATCTTTCTGAACACTGTAATGGACTCATTCTTTTCCCACACTATCCCTTCCTTCCCAGGAAGCGCTGTCCGCTCTGCAGACCCACTCAGCGTTCGCAGCATACTGATGCACACATACTCGCTTGAGCACTTCCCCAGCGCACTCAGAGAAGCGCAAACCAACGTACAAAAAGGACACCAGAAAGGCCAGTGGCAACCGAGAGTGCGTTTAGCTCAGCTCAGTGCTCCGCATTCCTCTCCCCCTCCGCACTATGTGGTTGCAACAGCTAACAGTGAAGGCAGGGAAAAAACACACAACAAAACCAAACCAAACCACCACGGCAATTTTCAAAACAGAAATGCAAAGCAAACTGCTCCCCCACCCAAAGGGAAACAACAACATAATTGCAAATGTGGCCCTAAATTACTACTCGTTTCCAGATTGCAAAACACCCTCATAGGCTGGAAACTAGAATGCAAAATATTCTTCAAAGAAAAAGCATCTCTTGAAAGATTTCCAGGCTGACCGCTTGGGGTGTGGCTAAGCATCCAAATGTCTAAATCATGTTCCAGATGAAACGCAGAGCCAGAGCAGAGCGTGACATGCTCACCTGGGAGAACCCCCCTCCTTATTGCTCCCACTTGCCTTGAATTGCACATGCACAAAGCTCCAGAGGCCGAATCGCTGTCTTTTCAGTAACTGTGGAACTGAGAAATTATCACCAATCTGCAGGCTACTAGTCTTTCACCCAAGTCCTCTCTGGTCCTTTATTTTAGATAGATAGTTGTGTGTGATTTGCATCGTGCTCGCCAAGACCTGGGAACTGGGAATTAACAGCTCCTGCTGCTTCCATGTTGCTGCTGGTTTTATGGCATTCTCTTCAACAATTTTTCATACATAGAGGTCAGGTGCAATTTTAATGAGCATCTCTATTGTTCTGTTTATTTTAATATCTTCATTGCCTCATCAAGTCTATAATAACGAAGCATATTATAATCAGAGTGAATTAAACAGAGGCTCCTTTAAATGTATCCCCCATTTTTTTAATCAATTGCAACTAATAAAATTGGTCGTAAAATCTAGTATCTGATGTAGGCTAATGTCTCTTCTCGTCATTAGGAAAAGGTCTACTGAGGTCATAGGTAACTGCAAAGATTTTTGTACTACTAGAAAATCTATAACCATCCATTCACTCTCTTTTATCGACCTTCGGCTGATACACAGACCCTTCCACAGAGGTTTCAGTACTCACCAGGGTCAGAAAAAGGCTGGAAAAATGTTCCCTACTAGTGTAATAGTTTCTATTTTATTTTTGGGCCGTGCTTAGTTCACAGAAGCATCCAGCAACTGAGTTACTGAGACGGAAAGTGACTGACAATCTTTGGGCAACCCGGGCTCTGAGGAGCTGCCTCATTTCCTCCGTGGACGGAGCAGAAGAGGCTTTGAAAGGAAACCTCTGTCCTGTGTGAGTGCAGAGCGGGCACCCGGCAAACCAAGAGGCCGTTCCTCAAAGCACCAACCAAACTCCTGAACTTCCAAAAGGCTCCCAGACTAGCGAGGACCCTCCTGCCACTGATGTCCCCCAGGAGGAACTTTGCTCGTTCCCCGTTATATCCCAGATCCGACCGGACAAACACCATGACTGAAGGGACACAGGCTGTGGCTCAGCACACCCTGCTACTGCTGGCTTGGTCGCCGAGACACCTCGCTCCTCGCAAGTTGCCCCTCTGCTCCCGCGCGCGGGAAAACAGGGCTGCATCGCAGCGGCCTCCCAGGGAAGCCCCAGCTTGCAGGGGCCCAGCACTGGCAGGAGAGCAGGGACCTTCACAGGCACCTCCAGCAGGGACAGTCCTCACTGGGCGCACGGCTCTCCAGGGCCTTCCTCCTCGCTTGTTTACACGACCGCCCGCTTCCCCGTCGCAGCAGAAAGAGCAGCCATCCTCCAGGGCTTCCATCACTCGAGCACTGGGAACCGGCTTTGGGAGGAGTGGGCTGGAGTCTAACGGAACACCTGCTATTTTGCCTACCCTGCAGAGGAACAACCACACAGAGCAGCTGACAGCGGCATTGCTGTCTGCCGTTACGTGCAAAATGCCATGGTCTTAATCCTGAAAGCACCGAACACCAAAATCTCCTATTTATGGCCTTGACCTTTTTCTTTCCTCCTTTCTTTCTTTTCCCAAAGAAATTGGCCTTTCTAATGTGACAACTTTACTTTGTCAGATCTTACCACACTGGCCAACCCTACTGGTTGCATTGCCTTCAGCTGGAAAGCATCGAAGAGGAGGACCAGGTCTTGCTACACGCCCCGCATGCGACAGAGTGACACAGGCAGTTCCAAGGGCCAGAGACTTCGCCCCTTCTTACAGCCCTTGGATCTGCCCCCGTGGGCGTCAGGAGCCCCAGCCCATGTCCACGCTTCCACGGAAGCCAAGTGTGGCTGGCAGGCAGCTCCATCTGGGAGCGCTTTCAAGAGTGTCATTAAGCACAAGCATAAATCTTCTGGAGAGCAAAGGCTACATTTTGAACCCAAGTCAGGGATGATACAAATCCAAATTTACAGCACTGCCAAGTTTCCATAAAAGGGGGAAAAAAAAACTGCAATAAAATTAATGATAATGTTTCCATTGGTGCTCCTCAGTAAACGAGCTTAGCTTTGCGTTTTCAGAAGCTGCAGACGCGTTACTCGTAACGCTGTCCATGCAGGCCCGGGCCCCCCTGTGTGCAGTTTTGCTCAGTCCCACCCTGCGGTTTGCAAAGCGCTTGTGAAGGGAGAGGCTTCCACGGAGCCACACGGAGGGGCCGGCAAGCCGGGGCGGCAGAGGGGCATCGCGGGGCCCTGGCCACCGCCCGCACGTTCGCACAGAGCCGTGGGAGCGGGAGCCGGGAAGACTCAGCGACGCGGCCCCTTCCAAAGGCGCCTCCCTCCACCCGGCTCCTCCTGCCGCACTGTTTCCTGACACTGCAGAAGAAGGTGCAGTTCAAAGCGCCTCGTCCATCTGCGAGGACACTTAATGATTCGTTACAGACTCTGTTTATCCCACACGTATCTCCCCAGTACCAGAACAAGATTCTGCTTGCACAGATTGCGAACAGATTTGAGTGCCAGAGAACTCAAAATCTCTTTTTTTCCTTCTTTTTTTTTTTATTTTGCTCCTTCTTGATTTTCTATCTTCTTTGAGGATGCAAAGGCAAAACAGGACACCCACCCATGCCCGTCTCTTGGATAAAGCCCCAGACGAGCTTGGTGCCTCTTGGCTGCAGGGGACAGACAGACCCGACCCTGTTCCCACCGGGGACATTTTGGCCCGCAGGGGAGCGAGCTCCTAGCTCTAGCTCGAGGAGCTCCCACGCAAACCCCATGGCCACAAGTTTCCCGGGACCAGGACTTTGTGTCCCCACGGCACGGCCGAGGACGGATCAGCTGCAGGAATTATTCAGCGCGCTCTGCCATTGCAGACGAAGGGACCTAGCAAGAATATAAATATTCCCCTATTTATTCACAGGCGATTTGTTCGTCCTCCAGCACTAAAGCGCGCAAGCAAAAGCAACACATTGTATATGTGACATAAATCACTTCTACTTCTTACAGCTCCTATATTCCTTTCCCTGCAAACACTGAGGCAATTACAGTAGGAGACGTTAAATCTATTATGATAAACCTTGCTAGCAGGAGGTCCTGACCTCTTGGGATAGGACACGGACCCTATTAAACACAGCTGAAAATACACCCAGGGTTGGCAGAAATTCGTTTGTCATGTCTGGCCAGCCAGCACCAGGGCTAAATTTACGTCTCGGTTAGTTCAAGCACAGAGTGAGGCCGGGCTGTGGGGCCGAGATAGAGCCCGGGGGCTGGGAGCACAGAGAGGCTCTGGAAAGGACAAGGGTTCCACGCAAACTTGGGAATGTCCCCTAGGTTTTGCACTTGGCAAACGGTTATCCCACAGCGCGGACTCCTCCTGGAAGCAGCCTCCTCATCCCGGTCCCGCTGCAGAGAGCACCCTGGCGCAGGGTCCCGCTGTGCCCAAGGGGACGGATCATCCTCTGTGCGCCCTCGGCTAGACGAGGCCATCACCCTCTGAGCAGCTGCAGTTATTTAAAGGCAGTTTATCTCGCCTAAAGAGGATCACAAGAATGACACGACCTTCCTGGGCCGAAGCCAACGAGTAGCTGAAGCCACTAAACCCATCCCCTCACTGGCTGCGTTTGGCAGCACCGAACGCCTCGGAAAAGCAGGACCGAACACAGCATGGAGGGGGCAAGATGAGGCCACGTCACTCAGCCCACCTCCGGCAATGCGTGCTGCCCACGCAGAAGAAGAGCCTTACCTTCTCCCTCCTTGTGTTTATCTCCTTGCTCTGCAACCTCAGTACTCTCTAAAACGTACAAGGTTTCTTTTGTTTCTCTAGTATGGTTAGACTTAAGCATCTCACTTTCAGTGCGAAAAAGCCTTGAATGGCCTGATCTACATTATTAATAGGAATATTAGCATGCATAACTTCCTACAACTAAGCTTCTAAATAGCAATGTTTATCTATATATATATAAAAAAAGGCAGGTTCCAGGTTGTAAAACTGCTGAAATGCTATTTACAGGTAAATGGCTGTCATTAGCTCAGGGAGGATTGTAGATAACACCGTTCCCAAGTCACCCTGCTGCCCTCTGCGTCCCGGGACACAGGGAGCCCTTGGCACAAATCCGGCCTCTCCTCAAAACGCCCCCAACCCTCCGTGTCTCTGCAGAGGCAGGCGCAAAACTCACTTGACTTCTCCTGTTTATGATTTTATCTCTCAGCTAATTACAGCTAAAATAATATAATAAGATTTGCACTCCCTGTTCAAGGCTGCTCTGTTTAATAGATTTTTCAATATTGGTTTATCCAGCCCCGTCAGAATGACAGCCCAGCTTAATGTTAATGAGTGGTTGTGCATGAGCATTGGCGCCGAGCTCCGCGCGCCCAGTGCAGCTACTGGAGTCGCGAGACGCCGTCAATATGTTTTGATCTCAGTGTCAAATGAATTCTGTTACTTGATAATTTCTTCCCTTTATGTTTCGGGGCTGTTTAGCTGTTTCGTGCCCATGCGCGCTGCTGCAGCTCATTGCAATATCGGGTGTTTAGGTAAATGTGAGGACACAGTGTGACATGTGCTGTCACGGCGGATCAGACGTTCCTGTGTGTTTCCTGGCAGCAGCACGCGGCGGGGATGCACCTGCACAGCCCAGCTCCGGCTTCCAGGGGCTGTCACGGCCTCATTCTGGTGGCTCCCCAATGTAACTGCTTTCAACTGCTAAAGAGCACGATGAGCCAGCACCCAAGTCTTTGGGATGGTGTAATGAGAACTATCTGAACTTAAATTGCAGTGTAGTCAGCCCACAAACTCTGCCATCCACCTAAGAAGCAAAGAACAGCAGGTTTCTAGTTCTTGCACAGAGATCCCCAATGTCATTTTTCAATACTCAAAATGTGCAATCTAGTAAAATGGGTGGAGAGGATCTTCCCCTTTCCCATCGCTGCAGATTGCCCAAGGCCACGAGACTACCAAGGAAAGCAAAGCTGTGGACTGTCCAGAGTACCAGTCCTGGAAGTGTATTGACCTCAGAAGCACCAGCACGAAAAATCCTCTAACCCCTGGATGTCACTGAGGGATGACAATTTAGGGCTCTATTGTAATTCCCCCAGATCAATTACTATTTTCCATAGGTTTTTACCAGAGCACAACTATTTCCAAAATAAACCATTCCAACAGCAACACAATGGCGTAACTGTGGTCCTTCTACCTCCAAGCTGATACTCTCCAGGAACCAAATTTTGTTTTAAATTAGATTGATTTGTTCTATTGACACACTGCTCCTTACAGTCACCATGAGAAAGTCAAATCACCTGGACTTGAATCACAATTTTATCAAAATTTGAGATGTGGAAGCAAACTTCAGAGCTGGTGGCACCACTGATCCAGCTTCCCAGCCTCGGTGATCAGCGTTTGCCTGCAGCTACAGGCTGCCTTTCCAACAAGATGTGCCAATTTGGGCCCATCACAAAATGCGTTATAATTTCAGCTAGAAGAACTGGAAAGTGAAGACAAAAGAGCTGAAAGGCAGCCCTGTCTGATACATGTCATTGTCACTATCATTGAGAAGTGTCAGACAAGCCACCACATGGCCCATCTATCACGAGACTCGCTCCAGATTGACTGACAGATCCTACGAGGCACTTTTGGCTACCTTGGGCTTGAAATATTATCAGTGGCTTCGCAAAATTCTCCTGCCACGCTCTGCTTTGCTTCAGCCAGTGAGTCGTTTTACTCACTCGTGCCTGATAACCATCAGAAATCAGAAATTGAGATGCAAAATCTACCTGTCCTTGAAAAGGCCAATACAGACAGGTTGGGTTCGCTTATCAGACCTTACCAGAAATGCAGGATAAAAGGGGAAGAAATGCACCAACATCTAAAATGAATCATTTTATTTAATGTTCTAAGTCTGGGAAGGGGGATATTTCGGAAAATCCATCAGAGAGATTTAGAGCTTGCAGGTTTTTTTCTGTTTCCAGACAGTCCATGAGTTGCCTGCACCTCTGCTCTCACAAAGCCCACAACGCACAGGAGGGCTTTAAAGACAGAATATCGCAGCCCTTCCTCACCAGCAGATTCACCAATATATACCTCAAACAAACATATTTTTTTCTCTCCAAACATATATTTTTCTCCCTCCCGGTCACACATATTTTTTTTCTTTTTTTTTTCTTTTTAATCCTTAACAAAACAGAGTGGGGCAGCTCTGAAGCGGGGGGACTTGCATGCTTATGTGCAAGTCCCTGCGTG
Organism: Tinamus guttatus; assembly: GCF_059628265.1. Taxonomy (NCBI): domain Eukaryota; kingdom Metazoa; phylum Chordata; class Aves; order Tinamiformes; family Tinamidae; genus Tinamus; species Tinamus guttatus. The sequence goes on along the minus strand of NW_028288553.1, from coordinate 797,609 downwards.
GCCGTTTCGGCTGTGGTAGGGGCAGAGCCTCCTCGGCCCTGGCCCGGTAGCGCTCTGCTCTGCTTGTAACGCACACACGAAACTCTGCAGCCCAGGGGCAGCTGCAGCCCTGCTCGCAGCAAACTGGTGCCAGAGCAGAGCGGTGCCTAAAAGCCGGCTGACGACGGGCATTCTCGGCCAGCGCGCTCCCATCCCTGCAGTCCCGCTGCCCCGCAGGACACTGTCCCTCAGCGTTGACAGGTTTGGGCCCAGCCTGCACACGGTCAAACCCATGCGCACGTCGAGCGCCCCGCACGGCTCGGGGCCGGTGCTGCCACAGGGCTCCAAGGAATCCGCTCCCAAGGAGCAGAGGAGCCGGCTGCCCCCACAACTCCACAAACATGTGGCACTGCTGGAAACACCCATGGCAGCCCAGGGGCTTCCAGTATTTTTTGTGTATTATTACATCATTTTAATATTATTTTTATATTTAAAATAATAGTACATAATCTTTGCCTGTACTTCTGAGGCTCACACGGATTAAGACTTCCTGCCTCGTTCCCAAACTGCTGGCACGCTGCTTTCAGCTGCAGGAACAGCCCCGAGACGAGGAACACTTGTGTTTCTGATGGCGAGGAGGACACCGCTCTTCACGTTTCCACTTCTGCTCGGTTTCCTCGGGGCACTTTGTAGCAACTCTCAAAAGATTTAAAACCAGAACACTCCCTGCACTTCTCCACCACCAACTTGCATTTGATGAACAGGCTTTATCTGCTTGCATTTCAAGTAGAATCTGAAGGGAATCTGCTGTGTTCAGCTCCTCGTGGCAGCAGGAGCCCCTGGGGCCGCGGGAGAGGTCGGATCGTGGTGGTGCAGGGCGAGCGCGCCCGCGGTGGCGGCTCTGTGACGCCAGGCCAGGGGAGGACAGTGGGTGATGACACAGTTATAATTTTTCCCAGGTAGCTTTTTAATCCTTTAAGGTCAAAGATTTAGCTTATTTTTTTCACCATTTCCAGCTCAGGAGGATCCCACCCATCCTCAAACCCAGTATCCTGCTCTGCTCCCAATCCGCAGCAGCTGAACTAGCCACCTCCCTCCCAAGGGGACACAGTCTCTCCTTCAAAAAAAAAAGGCAGCAATGTTCTGTTTTTTTCCAAAGATTTCACTCATGCCACTTGGGAAAAATACGTTCAGACTCCAAGAAGGCTAGCTTGGCTCAGGTTCAGTATTTTCAGCTTAGCAGGACCTTTTTTATACATTTTCTTTATTCCTCATTACATCAGACCTATACTCGGATGGAGTAGGGAGGCAACCAAAAGGGACCCAGGATGCTCCCTATATCCCACATTCTGATCCAGCCCTTGTCTAAGTCAAATGGCAGCGGTTAACTCCATGGATGTAGCCTGGCTCGGGTGGGAAACGCGGCTCTTGACGCAGCTAACAGGGCTGTGCTCATCCTCTGATTGGAGGTAAGAAGGCGTGTTGCCGCATTTGTCCTTCTCTCCCACTTGTTCATCAAAATGGGATTTACCAGCTGGAGTCCCCTCGCTCCATGCCTTTCCCAGGATGGATTTTCCAGGGTTCTTGCAATAAAAGCTTTTCCCCTTTGGGTTTGGGGCAGGAGGAGCCCCACGTTCGCTCCCTCCAGGGCTTGCTGAGTCCCTAGCCCTTAAGAGGCCCCAGAGCAGAAAACTCCGCGCGTGGCGGGAGCCCGGAGGAGCATACGCCCCTCTGCCGAGCGCTGCTCCGCAGGAAGGGGTCATCCCGAGCAGGCATCCCGGCCACGGGAGCTGCGGCACTGGACACCCGCCAGGGCTCCCCGGCACAGAGCGCATCGCTGCCGAGCACCACAGCCAAAAGCACCGGGGCCCAGGGCTTTCTTACTGACAGGTACAACGCAGCTCAAGCCTGAAGTCAAAAGATTACAGCCTTCCGGATTTGGCAAAGCACTTAATGCACAGCCTCGGGTTTAAGCAGATGAATTCCTCTTACTTTAGATGACAAAGCTCAGCTGCTGACAAGCTGGTGTTCAAGCGCGCAGCTGCACGGGGCGAGAAGCTGAGGTCTCCGTCACTTGGGCTTTTAGCAGGACTTTCATGTCTCTGCAAACTGCTCCGTCTGGGGCCGGTGCGTCTGGAAGGGCAGCGGGTTCTGCACAGCGCTGCAGCTGCTCCCTCCTCACTGCTGCCGAGGGGGTGCACAAGGTGCTGGGAAGGCCCAAAGCTTAAATGGAGATGCTCATAGTGGGGAAAAGGAAGGAGGAGTGATCCAAATGAAAATGAGGTGGAAATGTGAGGTGTGCTATTAAACATCTGTGTCCCTAGAGGCTGAGTTGGGTGGAGGCCGTGTCTTTATTCTGACTGTGGTTCCCCATCTCTGTCTTCCCCCCAGCAAATTAAATGCAAGACAAACCAGTCAGCAGCTCCTCCAAGACCAGCAATATCCTTCCCCGTCCACTCGACTAGAAGGTCCTACCTGCCCAGAGGATGCCGGCCCATCTCGAAGCCCTGCAGCTCTCAGCGCCAGGGCAAGCACCACATCCTCCAGCCTCATCACCCCTGTCCATGAGAAGCCCAGCGCCTCCAGAGGATCCACAGCCCTTGACTGTGGCACGGGAGAACCTCAGTGTCTTGGAAACACTTTGCAGCTCGCAAGGGAACAGGACTACGCAATCAGAAAGGCAATTTGCCATCAGGCTTGAAAATAACACCCAGTCCAGCTGAGTTCTCGTACCAGGAACCTTCATCTTTCTGTCTCTCTCTACAACTTGACTAAAGACTCTTCACACCTTGAAGGATTGTGACGGAAGTGAGAAAAATGGGCTCCTTAGCCAAGGCAGGCTGCTAGACCGCAGCGCGGGAGCCGCACGACTGCGCTCGGGTGGACCAAGTGGAACAGCAGCGCTTGGCCCCGCGCGGCTCCGAGCAGCCCCTGCGGGCTCCAGGCTGAGCAGCGCCAGCTGGGCACACGCAGCAAACCTAGTTCAGAGATGCTGAAATAGAGGCCGGAGACGGAATTTAACCCCCTCTCACATGAGACCTATCTGAAGACTCTCCCATGGTTCCCGGGGGATGACAAAAAAATCAGCCGTGTCAAGCCAGAGAGGAGAGCGAGGGAAAGAGGTTCAAGTGATTACGCAAACAAAACTCAAATTGAAATTCCAGCCTAATCTGCTGGGAAGAAATCCACAAACTAGGGCAATTAGAAGAAGAAATTGTTAATAGATATAAATAAGAGAGATAATTTCATTTCTCATTGAAGCTATAAGAGCTTTGAGACCTCAGCCCATGGCACTAGAGAACTTTCCTGTAACTGTCGCTGCTACTGCTCCTCTTCTCCAGCAAGAGCAAGTGTTTTATCCTCCAAGCAACGATGAACCAGCCCATCTGCTTTCATCCTGTGGCAGCATTTTACCTTCCCGGCCCTTAAGACTCCAGCCTACATGAATGGCACACACTGCTGCTGCAGCACCAGATCGAGGGGATGGAAAAAGCTTTGAGTTTTGGTACTGTATCATGCCCAGAGAAAAGGACTTGAGGAGGAATTTAAGATGACTGAAGGTTTCATGCAGTTCCTTGTGAGAAATTATGACCTATTTCCTTCCTTTGATTGTATATCCTTCTTGAACTGACTTCTGGATCATTCAATATTAAAAATGCATTGCCTATAAACAGGCAGGATAAAGCAACACGCCTTGCACTTCAAACTGCTTGGCTTGAGATTACACGCAAGCCTCATTACTCCAAGGAGACCCAGGATCTGCTTCCAAGTGACTGAATGGGGGCAGGCAGCTTTCCGACAAGATCCTAGAGGTACTCGAGCCCATGCAGGCAGCGGTGCCTGCCTTCTGTTCGAGAGAAGACACTTCTTGTTCTGAGCAAGGCTCCGAAAGCAGCCGCACGTCATGTTTGCTACTTCCCCTCTATTGACTTCTGCAGCTGGTGAATTTTTTATGACCGAAATTACGAATATTTAGCCTGCTGATGGCAGGATGAGGCAAGTATTCCCCAGGCCCGTGTACACCAACCTCCTCTGTTTTGTGCTTCCAGCTGCCCACGCTGGCTGTTTGCACCCCCTGCAAAGCCGGAGGGCAGCAAGCCTCAACCTCGCTCACACTTTGGGGCCTTTTCAGGGTGTCTCTGGGCTGCCGTGCTGATACTGCACACCCTAGTCTTTGTTATTTGGACACATTTAGACAAGTCAACGGTAGACAAATACTACAGCATTCAAACCGCAGCCAGAGATCCAGGTAGAAATGAGAAGACAGTTTTGGCCATGGGACTGTCACCTCCGGCAGGCAGTCGCGCAGGGGCTGAGCAGGGGCTGCACGGAGCCGCCTCCAAAGGCGCCATCCACCCCCCCCCGCGACGGCGGCTCTCACCAGGCTCCTCCCGAGCTCCAGACACACCCAAAATATAAACTTTCAGTATTTCGCTATAAAACGCTTTGATGAAGAAAGGCAGGAATTTCAGACTGCGCTAAAGAGCCGCTGCCGTTAACAGTGCCGAAATAACAGCGGGTTTATAAACACACACATAATTTATAAATGTAAATACATACATTAGCTAAATATCAAATCACATCATGCTGTGATGGCTCAATCACACAGTATTAAAAGTTCCCCAATTAAATCCTGACATTTTTTGGAATTGCACATTCTTATTTCCAAAATGTTTCTCCATGGAAATTATTGTGAACTGAACCTATTTTTCTAAACACTTCCATTAAGAAAGAAAAAAAAATAGATTTTTAAACTGAAAACCTTTGGCTAAAGCATTCCTCTATCTCTGCATCTAATACTTTCTCTTCTACTTTAAACAGTAAAAGGGAGGAGCTGCCCAGGACTCTGATAGCAACAGTCTGTCACTGCAGGAGGTGAACGCGGGACATCATGGATGCACGAAGCAGCAGGAAGCAGTAGAGAAGATTCATCGCCTCCCTTTGCCTGCCAATGGTCAGCCGAGATTATCTTCCAAGCTGCGCTGAATTATAACAAAATAGTGGAAAATATATGCCATGTCAGACCTGGCATAAATCCATGGAGTTTCTCTGGACTTCCAACCGCTGTTCTGATTCACGCTAATAAGGAGCTTAGTCTATATTTTTACTCCTAATATCTCAGTGTTTTTCCAATTATTAAGCAAATAATATCTCAGTGTTTCTCCAATTATTAAGCAAAAAAAGTTGTTCTCAGTTACAGATGCAACATGCCACAATTTAGGAAACAGGAAGCCCTGCCATGCCCAAGGGTATGTCCCTTCCCAGCACTTTCGCTGCACGTAACCCCCTCGCCTGCGTTCTAGCTTGGCTGTTAGGACATGAGCTGAGCGACGGGGAAAAAAAATCACAGCACTTTCAAATCACTGGGCACAAATAAATCACAAGGCCGTCTTCTCTCTCCCAACTCATTATATACAAATGAGTGTTTTTTAAAGAGCAAATCTCATTAGCCCAAGGATCCGGTGAGTTAGAAACCAATTACAACTTGAATCCCGAAGACCTGGCGCGCCGGCCACCTCTCACGCAGCGCCTCCTGGCAGCGATGCTGGAGCATCCCGGCTGCCCCTGCGTGCGCGGCGCCTTTTCTCCAATCTGCTCCACCCTGACGCTGCTCAAGGCAGAGACAGGAGGGAGATGTCCCCGGCTGCAGCGCTTCCCAACACTCCCTTCCCTTGGGAAGGACGGAAGGCTCCGAATCCTCGCGGAGCCGGTGCGTCTACCACGGCATTGTACAGGAGCTGCACGGACAGCAACAGGCCGATTCAAACGATCCAGTGGAGAGAAAGATGTTTTTATGCATGCACGTATACACAATAAAAGTAATTATATACCTGCACATATCCACGTGCGTGGGAAAGCACCTTGCACATGCGCCACCACCCTGGTCACCCCAGCCCTGGGCCCTCCCCTGCTCCGATGGCCCTTGCCCCTCGCCATCTGATACCCAGCAAAGGCAGACAGAACCGTGACACGTGTGCGCTTCCCAAGTCCCTAGACCTCCTCGGAGCCCTGTTTTGTTTCTTGCTCCCAGAAGCCCCAGGGCAGCCTAACTTGCTGCATCTGGGCCTTCCAACAGGCTCCCAGGCTGGCCGCGCCAGCCCTGCTTTTCTGTTCCTCACAAGCCAGGGAAGGGCAGAGCCGGTGCCGCCGCGCGGGGCTGGGAGCACGACCGCGGGCACACGTGTCCGAAGGAGCGGGGGCATCCGAAAGAACACAGCCAAAAGCGAGAAGAAAGCCCTGATCGTTACTCCTTTCCAGACCAGCTGATTTATGGGTCTCTTGCTGGGTGAGCAGTCTGGACGGAGCCTGGGCAACACTGCGGCCTCCCCAGGGAGAGGCCAGAGCTCCCAGGTCCGACGGGAGCACAGCCGTTCAGCGCAGACCTCAACGTCCCTGATTTTGCTGCAAAGGTTTCTTCCTATAGCTACATTTTTCCGCTTTTTTCTGGCTGCCTTTTTTTTTTTTTAAGCAATGCTTCCTGGAAACACATGACACAGGATTCCCAGCTCCCCAAAACGCCAGTTTCTAATTAGCGATTTGACAGCAGAACTTGAAAAGATGACCCAGTGACAGGTGTAAAGACCTCCCCTTTTTTCTACTTTAATGCTTCTTAAGGCAGTAATAGAGCCATATTTGGGAGCTTCACTCATGAGTTTTGCACACACAGGGTTAGAAATGTTCTAGAAGTCAATGAACTGACATGCTGTAATACCGTTATCCCTGAAGCAATGGAAGGAAACCCTCCTTCCCTTACAATTTTCCTTATCCCTGAAGCAATGGAAGGAAACCCTCCTTCCCGCGGGAAGGAAGCCCGGAGGAAGCCTGGCGTGGGCAAAACGCTGCAGAAATGCGGCGCGCGGAGCTTGCACTGAAAAGACCCACAAGCTGTTCCACTTCTCCGTTTGCTGCACTACACCTTCGCTCCCCACTTAAATTCAGACAGCAACCTACAACCCGGTACCTACAAATGAAATCCACCCCATGGGTCACCTGGGGAATTGTACAGGATAATTCAGCTTTTACATAAGCACTCACACTTCCCCCCTCACTTCCATTAGCGTGAGAGCAATGCACAAAGACAGAAATAGAGGTCGCAAAGAGCCACAGATCTGCCGCTTGCGAGTCTGCAAGCCCTTAGCTCTCAGACTGCAGTGATGTTTGCCTCAAAACGGTCAAGTTTTCCTCCATAAATACTCACGCACACGCACAAAGAAGGTGCTTGGTTTTGATGTTTGACAAAAATAGGCCACTGAAGACAAGACACTGATCTGAGAAAGAGGAAAAAGCAAATAAACAAACCAGCGCCACCGGCACCGTGGGGAGGGAGGCTTGACTGCACGCCAGGAGCCTGGAGACTTATATTTATTTATGGTTTTCATGGGAAAGCCGTTCAGAGGCGGTAATCCATGACATCTGGTAGAAGAGCAGGGAAGGGCCTTCGCTGCAACTCGACTGACACTTTCTCAAAAAAAAAAAAAAAAAAGGAAAAGGATTGTAATCCGTGGTTCTTCAGGCAAACTGCTGGGACAGGAGCCCTCAAAGGGCTTTGAGGGGTTTTGAACGCACGTTGCCACCTTCCAAGAATGCAGAAAGCCTCTTGGTGCTCCCCCCATGTGGAAAGCAGGCTCAGCACGGAGGCAAGACATACAGCAAAACTGGAGGTGCTGGACGAGGACCCGGCACAGCATGGATAGCGCAGCCCTACAAACTCCAGATGGGAGGGCAGGGAGAGCATCTTCTAGGGCAGAGTCTGCAGACTCCTCGCAAGGGCTCGACTTCCCCTGGCAAGCCAAGCTCTTCGCTTACCCTCCTCCACCACCCTTCATCTCAGACCATGATTTCCTTTACAACAGTGGTAAACAGCAGCAAGTCTGGGACATACGGTTGAGTTTACTGAAAGATGAAGGAGAGGAGCTCACATGAAAATAAGAAATATTCCTCTTTCGAACTCCAGGTGCTGTGCTACTCCACAAGCCCAAGGACACGTGGACTCCAAGCCTGACATTAACACGGAAAGTGACTCCTGACAGGAGGAGACAGAACAAGCCTATTCGCGCCACTCCATGTCCAACCATCCTAGAACCATTCTGGATGCAACCCCTCTTCCAGGACCACACAGAAAAGCAAGCAGATGTCCCCCAGCGCAGAGCTGCCAAGACATTAAAGCAACAACTAGAAACACCGGCGTCTGCTCCGTGTTTGTATGCAAACCCTGCCCGAAAGGGGCAGAGCGGGCGACTCGGCACATCCACCTTCTTGCTTTTCTACCTGAAAGAAACTTAAACACGAAAGTCATCTACTATGTCCCTTGAGCACCTCTGAAATTTGGCCTCAGTGAACGACAGCACTTAAAACTTCACAGATCGGGCACCTCTGGCAACAAGGAGAGGAGAAGGAAAAGCCTTGGAGCTCTATTAGCTGCTGGTGGTTGCACCAAGACATTGCCTCTGATTCCTGCTTCTTCTAGCCCAGCAAAACCTCTTCTTTGCCTCTCCAGATGCATGTGAGAAGCAGAGAGGCTGCAAGGGACATCCTGGAGCAACAGCTTCTTCCGCATTAACAGCCACAGAACCAAATACTTTTTTAAACCATGCTTGCTCTTCCTTTTTAGAGGACATGAACTTCTGTATTGCTCAAATGACTAGGATTACCTCATTAAAAAAAAATAGATCCGAGATTGCTATTTTCCACGTATCTCTCCCCTGCATAACTAACTTTAATTTCTAATTTACAACTACAAAATACAATCTTACACTGAAATTTGCATAAAAATGAACAGACCTGCAGCAAGATATTAAATTTTGCATTTGCACGCTAGGGTGGCCGAGGAATATTAGCCTAGCCAATACATCCAGGCCTGTAAACTTGAGCGCTAGCAGATGGCATGAGAGGAGCAATCGCACACGTCGGCAAGAGCAAGCTGACTGCAGCGCTCTGAGGAGCACGAGCAGGACGAGGAGCACGAGCTGCACGGGCACGTGGCGGGACTGCTGTGCCAGGAGGCCGGCCTCCCAACTAATCCAGTGCTGTGTGCGCAGTGCCAGCCAGCGCAAACAATCTTAAGGAAACAAAAGAAAAATCAGTGCTAGTGCACCCGTAGAGCAAGCTGGCATCTCTAACTGCTCTACATTCAGCTACTGGTAAAAATTTCTTCCCATCTCCAGTTTTTGCTCCTCTGCCGTGAAGATGGAAAATGCTGGGAAGCTCAGGGCACCTCCTCCGACCTCCCAGAGGATCCCCGGCCAAACGGGCGCCGCGGGCAGTTCCATCCCGCGCTCGGGGCGCTGCGCTCCCACGGGCCCTCCTGGGCCGGACACCCATCACTGCGCCGCGCCGGCCCCTCCGCTTCCTTCGCATCTGCCAGCCAACGATGCGCTCCAGGCGCTCCTTACGCTGTGGCCTGCTCCAGATCTCAGCCTCCGCTCTGAGACAGACCAGCGCCCTGCACACATGCGGATGCTCCCCGCAGCACCTCAGGCCATCCTCACAGACGGGCACGCTGCGAGGCCCGGCTGGCGCTGGCGCTCAGCACCATGAGGAGCGGCCCCTTCGGAGGTCACCCCCAGAAACAACACGAAAAGCAGCAGAAGAATCATTTTCTCATCAAAAAAATGATTCTTTTAAAATAAAACCCAAAGAGCATCTTCTTAAAGACAACCCCAGATCCCATACAAGAAATAAAAATAATAACAATAAAAAAATACACACAGAAATATTTTTGTGGCTCCTCTTTTCCTTTTACTGGAAACAAAACCTTCCATCACATTTACACCCTAAGCATTGCACACCCCCTCCAACCTGCTAAGGCTAAACTAACGACAAAACCTCGGTGCTAACACAGCTTTTCAGCCAGCCATCTCGAAAGCCCTGCACAATTCCTAAGAGATTTAGGAAAGGTAACTAGGACCTTAAAGAAGCCGCCTACTTTCACAGGAGCTAAAGGTGAAAACTCCCATAGAATTTAGAAACTTAGGATGAAGGACAGCTGGGCTGCAGCACTGACTTGTTGCTAGTCCTTCTTCTGTCACCTTGATCAAGCTGGCCAGGTTCTCTCACATGATTTATGCGTGTAACACTGAGACACCTAAGCTAGATTTGCATTCCTACATACCTTAGAGGACCCAAAAATTCCATAGGAACTTAAGGAAAAATTTCTTAACAGTGAGGGTGACAGAGCACTGGAACAGACTGCCCAGAGAGGTTGTGGAGTCTCCTTCTCTGGAGATCTTCAAAACCCGCTTGGACGCAGTCCTGTGCCACGTGCTCTAGGTGTCCCTGCGTATGCAGGGGGGTTGGACTAGATGATCTCTAGAGGTCCCTTCCAACCCTAAGCATTCTATGATTCTATGATTCTATGATTTCTATGACCCAAGTCTAAAACCCTTCAGTGCCTTAGACACATCCATAAAACAGGAATCCTGCTGTACCTTCTTCCTTCCTATCCTATTTAAATGGTAATTTAGATACTGGCCATCTTCCTGCCCACACAACCCTTCACCAGGCCTCGAGCTGAGTCTATGAGGATTTTTAATTCTCCTCTCCTGTCGTGTAAGCAAACAGGAGCGCCCAGCGCCAGCACGGAAGCACTCGGCTGAGTCTGATCACTGTCATCACAACGCTCAACACAAGCAACACTTGAACCTCTGCAACTAAACAGCAAGGGGTTTCTGTCTCGAGCTGAAACACTGGCAGAGGGCGAACACAGACAGAGGCCTATTTCTGCTCCTGATGTTCATGTTCAGCATGTTCCTCCAAGGCGTGGGCAGGAGGGCAGCGCCACGAGCAAGCCACGGCGTCGCTCCTGCCGCCAACACGTCCCTGCAGCGCCGGAGTGCGGAGCAGCCGCTCGCAGGCAGGTGGGGCAGGCGCCGCCCGCCTCCCGCCCGCCTGTGCCACGTGGATCAGCACAGATCGGAACCGCGTGCGCCCGTTCTGCTGGCAGCCCGAGTCTGGCACCAGAGCCACAGCCTTCAAAGCGCTGCCTGGGCTCACCCGGATTGTGACATCAGCTTAGCCCACACCAGCAAACAGGGCAAGGGGGTGCCTGCCAAGAGATACCAAACGCCAAAACTCATCACCACTCTGCAGCTCTTCTCCCATTACTCCAATCTTTCACTCTTCTGAAGGCAGAAGAAGCAGAGGCCAAACGTCCATGGACACAAGCTCAGGTTCCACGCAGCAGCAAACACCCAGCCCAGGGGCTGGTCTGGAAGCAGCACAGCAGGTGCGACTGCCGCGACCAGCAGCTACGCAGTCCTGGTTCTGCCTGCCTTGTGTATCTGCTCCTTTTGTGGTTCCACACACCCAGTCCCATGGAGGACGTGACTGCTGCACACATGGTAGATGTGCAGCACAAGTAAAACCCGTCCCATGCGCCCAGGCTTCACGGGGGATCCCAGCACCACCACAAGCTCTGCTCTTTCTTTGAAAGTAGAAGAGATTTTGAGCCTCGCTCACTACGGAGGACGCCAGCAGAGTCCCACAAAAGCCTTCTAACAGGGGCCGCCAGAAGAGCAATCAGTGGCATCAAAGGCCACCAGCAACATGACACCATGACAGACACGGCGTTTTAACACGTCTAAAACTACAACACTGCACAGCCACGTGAGCCTCCGCCAACATGGGAGTGTTCCTAGACAGACTTACACGTACAGATCGCTCCAGGACTACAGCTGGCTGTCTAGCAAGTCCTGCTCAATCCAGACAGAATTATTTATTTGACCACAAACTCTCAGTTCTAGTTTAAATTCATGCTTAGAATGACCAAATCTGCTCAGGTGCTGCTTACTCTGCATGTGCCTTTTGGCCAAAGCACCGCCACAACTCCAGTCCTGCCACCTGAAGACATGTTGGGGACGACTGCAGTCAAATTATTTTCCAACAGGGCCAGCCACAGTTTTCTTTAAAACACTGTGAAGAGAAGCTCTCAGTCCTGAATGCATATTATCTCTAATTAATCCCATAAAAAATATATTAAAAGGATGGCTGCTTGGTAGTGTTGCAAGAACCTTCCTGTAATTAATATGACCTTCGTCTCCATATGGTAATTAACAAACATTTCTATTTCCACTAAAAAGGCCATGTTCAGAACATAACCTCCCTTCTTCTATTCGCCAGCAAAAACAGGAAAACTAATTTAGTCAAAGCTTGCACTTCCACAAATGCTCTGAATAAATATGTTCAAAACTATTTTATTTTTTAATTGACACTCTCGCTGTCTAATTGTGCCTACTTCCAGAACGTGTTTGTTGAGACTCGTGCAGAGAAGGCGCCCGCTCGGCCTCCCAGGGAGAGGACGCTGGCTCCTGCCTCCCTCCGTGGGCACAGATCCCCATCCGTGCGGCCACCGTCATGGCCAGGGTCCCCAGCAGGGTCCCAGCTCCGCCACCGCCCTGCAAGGGCTGAATACGGCCTGCACACTTCCATACTCCCCTCACACACTTCCCACGGTTCAAAACCCTCCCGTCTCTCCACTTCTGCGCTTTCCAAACACGCATTTCCTGCTGGTGCCGCACGCTCCATGCTTTGCTCGAGACGCGCCGACACGCTGCAAGGCAAATCCAGGCAGTGTTGTCTCCTCTTGCAAGTTGTGCATCAACAAATAAAGAAGGGGATTTGCTAATTGGAAGGATGGTCTAAAAATACAAATAAGGCTGTTAAGTTGACAGTGCTGGCAACAGCTAAGTTTTACATATATATTCACTCTTGCATTATAAATGATTTAACTGTGACTAACAATAGAAATGAGGCATATTTGGCCATCTCACCCCACTGGACATCAAACTCTTGCAGCTTTCTGGAAATCCCAGTCGTTTGACTGCCCACAAGCTCCATTTTACTTCTTATTTTTCCCTCGGTCCAGGCTCCTGCTAAGTGGCTCAAGAGCCTGAGGTTAAGCATGTACACGTACAGGCTGATTAACCCGAGCAGCCGGATGTCTCACAGAGGTTGCTGAGACGCTGCCTCGTGCGCTCGGGGTCCCTGCGTGCGCCGGGTGCAGCTGGGCAGCAGGAAGGTTCCCTTCAGAGCTTAACCCAAAAGACACACGCGCTCTCAGGCATCAACACCACGCAGCTCTTCAAAGGAGTCGCCTCTTTTTCTTTGTATTTCTTTTCTCTCCGAGGCAGCCAAAAAAACACGCGGGATCGAGCCGCAAGATAGCAACATACTGTCAATTTATCATAAATGCGTGACAAAGAAACCGGCTACCAGCTGCGAAGAATATTTACAGCTGTAAATATTATATTTCAACTGTTCAGCGAGTAAATATTGCATTATGGAAATGTCTGCGTTATCGATCGGCTTATCAAAACAGAGGAAGGGAGAATAATTTTGCAGTTTTCAGCAGCACAGCGTTCTGCAGACATGGAGAATGTGTTTTTGAGATACTGACTTCAGTGAACAACAGAGAGATCAACTTGCTGATGAATGAGGCAAAATAACTCCTGTTCAAACACTTGCAAGAAACACCCCCCTACCTCCTACTTGGGGGAGAATGTAACTCCAGCGAGGGCAGGGGAGAGGAACAGTAAGAATCCCACAAGTTTAATTTCCATTTAGTTCAATTCTTATTAGTTGAATTGAAATCTGATTCTTTTGCAAAATTTGTTCAATATTAGTTCAATTTCTATCGTCTCTTTCCACTTGATGGTATCTCTTATGCACCAGTCCAAAGCCATCTCTGCATGCAAATTTTTATGTATTTTCAGTATCATCAAGACTCCTGACTGTAGCATCAGTAAAAGGGAAAAAGTCAAAGCAAACTCTATATACTGTAAAGCTCTTCATTTAGAGCTAGAAATGGAAAATTTGCCAGACTTTTTCAGCAGTTTAAAAAAAAAATGAAAAAAAAAAAAGCACTAACCTATATATGGAGATTAATGCAAATACAGATGTCTTGTTTTGATGGGACCCATCCGACTTTTATTAAGGCTAAGACAGATTCAGAACAATTAAGAACTGGTCTGATATGCTGAATTTTATGACTCCCAACAGGATCCACTGCCATCCGCGGGCCTCGCAGCTACTGTACTATAACCCGCAGCAATGCCCAAACACTGGGTATTTTTTCAAAATGCTGGTACTTTTTTCAAAAAATATCACCCTCTCCAGAAGAAAAGCAGTAACCAAGTGTCATCATTACACAGCAGCCTGTCTGCCAGGTGAGCGATAGCACAGATCCCTCGGAGCTTTGGGAGCATCGAGAAACCTCACCAGGAGATGCAAGGAGCCGCGAAAGACCTGGCTGTGCAACAGGACTGACTGTTCCTGGCCTGAACTCAGAACCTCCTCTGCTCCTCCACAGCCCTGCTCCAAAAGCAGACCAAGGTCTTTGCTGAACTAGGTTCATTTTAATGGCTTTAAATGATGCAGAACCTTTAAACCCCAAATTTTCAAGTTTCTCTCTAACCTGCACAGCAATGGTGCATATCTAACCCCACGAATGCCAAGGGTATAGTCCCCTTTCTGCCTACCTCAGACCCAAGCCAGTGGTAGGGGATTTGATATGTAATGAAAAAGGCAGAGCAATCATTTATTAGCTATGGCTATGGCTAAAGGAGAGGAGAACAGGCTTGTGAGAAATATTGCATCCTCCAAAGTCCACTATAGAACTGGAAACCTGAGAGCTGCTTGGAAAGGTCTCTGGTGCCCTTCTCGTGCAAGGTCTGAAAGCTCTAGACTCTCCCCCAATCCCAATCTTGGGGGTACCCCACAGTCTGCTTGGGAGGGGTCTCAATGCTGAGGCCCTGCCGCGGCGGAGGCTGCGGGCAAGGGACCCCCAGAACAGGAAACCCCCAGAACAGGAGACCTAGCGAGAGGGCGCGCGGGAGGCAGCAGTGGGCAGCAGCGCATGCTAAGCAGAAGAGCAGCTCGAGGCCTGAATAGCCCACAAAAAAAGTCGAGCAAGTGGAACTTAATTTCTGGCTTAATTCTTTTCTTTGTACATGAATTTTGCTTTAGAGAACATCAAATCCCATTTTCACTGGAGCTGGTCTCATTTAATCAGCGGGCACAATGGGAGCTGCGGGACACAGCGGAAGAAGAGGGTTCGGTTGGGCAGCCCAAGGCAGGACCATCCCCGTGGCGGGTCAGCAGGGCGCGTGGAGGGAGGGCGCCCCCAGCCAGCGCTGAGGTTCTGCAGCTCCAGCCCTGGCCCCAGAACAACGGCCGCTTCCACTAAACTCCACTGGCTCCTTTGACTCCCTGTGGCCACGAGACCAAGAGGCAGATACTGCCACAGGCCGGGGAGGCCACCAGGCTCCCGCAGGGCTCTGAGCTCTGTCCAGCCACCAGGTTACACCTTCCCCACCCGTGATGGTCTTGGTGGACCGTCCGCTGCCAACCAGCCTCCGGGCACCACCTGCCCCTCCACGCGCCTTCCAACGGCGTCTCTCCCAAACAGGGCTGCACCGGAACACGTGTGTGTGTCTGAACGCCAGCAGGGCTGTTCTCTAGCATTAACACAGAACCCACGCAGTGACCCCAGCGAGCCTCCAGAAACGCCGCACGATATGAAGGTGAATTCCTAACTCGCCTTTCTATCGCCCTTGAAGGCTCCTTGATCACCGGTAATGCAAACACTGCCAAAAAAAGAAAAAAAAAAGAAAGAAAACAGAAGTGTAAACACATGAAAGCTCTCCGCTTTCCAGCGAGATGCTGCCCTGCCTGCTCACTGCTGAGTCTGAATCACGGATGGATTTGCCATACCCGTAGCTTTCAGAAAAAAACATGCAGCAACCTGGTGTTCGCTGGAAATTTTAACATCTTGAAGCAGATAGATACGAGGCATCTTGTGGGGAAGATTTTCCTAACGCTGAGCAGGGAAGTGGAGATTAAAGGTTCGCTCTCCTCTAGTGAAAATTAATTTTCTACAGTTGTTAAAAAACTTGTTTCTCTGGGAAAATGACTCACTTGACTAGATAAACACTTCTATCTCCGCTCGGAAAGCGTGTTTCCTTGGACCCGGGGACCTTGTGCATTATACAATTTAGTATCATCACAGAACAGCGTTTGGCTTTTCACACAGTTTTAAAGGGTAAAATCCCCATACCCAACCCACGAAGGCATCTGCAATATTTTAAAAATTGCCTTAAAAAGAACTAACATACCTGCTACCATTCTGCTAATTACATCCTTCCAGACCCATTTTGAAAGCGAGGGATGGAAGAATTGGGAGGAAAAAGGAATTTACTGGGGCGTAAAATGTCTCCGTGGAAAAGGAGCATGTTTTTCAGCTTGGAAATCTCATTTGGATTTTAAATAGCATTTTACACTCTTAGCACACATGCAAAATACTGCACAACGGACCAGCTGAATGGGCAGAGCTGCAAATTCTCCAGTGACTGCCAAGGTTGCTGCAGAGGGAAACCCCGGGGCTCCCCAATTCCCATGATTTCCACCCAAACAGGGGGCCCATCAGCAGCCTGATTTTCTGCAGCCCCCCTTTAGCCCTGCAAAAAAAATTGCAAAAGCTCAAACTGCTCTCGTAGATGTATGCCTCAATTTCAGTATTTGGCTGATAGATCTGTATCCAGCAGGGATAGAAAAGTCCTTCAGAAAGCGCAATATTCCCTCTTTCATCTCAGGAACGCAAGGCAGATTTTGTGCCTTTAAAACCTGGTGGTGCAACAATTTTTTTTTTTTTTTAAAGAACGATGCTTTCATTTCCCTGAGAAGGGGCTGATCTGAGAGTACAGGCACCTACGACACCAGCAGTGGGAAGATTATCTGAAGGAAACAAAAAGCAAAGTGTAAAAGATTAAAGAGACAACTCCCTCACAGCCAAGTGATTAAAGCCTCTGCTCTGGGGAACAAGCGTTTCCTTGAAGCAGGGAAAACACAAGGCAGACGGAGGCTGAGCCCCGGAGCTTGCAGAGCACCGGGCGAGCTGGCGGCGCTCCAATCGCTGCTTCTGCAAGTCACCGAATCAGCGATGGTCTGCAAAAGCCAGGACCTACTCCTCCTGCTCAAGGGAAAAGGAAGTTCTTGGCACTGAGGACAATTTTCATGACCAAAGAGAAAGGTTGGTTCAGAAGAAGAGCACCTCCGAGCAAGCCTGAAGCTTAAAAATACAACCTTCCATTCGAACCCCTACAAACTCTCCAAGAACAAAGAGGCAACTTATGGCAGCTTACAAAAGGAAGGCGAATTTCATCCAAGTTTCCATCCTGCAAGCAGATCTGCTCTTTTGATTCCCAAACATGCAAAAATCACAAGGGCATGCATGCTGATGCAGAGAAGCCCAAATAAACAAACAAAAAACCTTATTTGTTACATTACCCTTTGCATTTTTCTTGCTTTCAAAATTGCAGCTTTCAGGGAAAATGTGTTTACTACGAAAACATCACACAGTCCTAACATTTATCTTGCAAATCTCAGGGACAGCTTAAGGAAAGAAAACAGGGAAAAAAAAAAAAGGCTAACCTCTATTTTGTATTATAAATAAATGACAGTCCTTCCTTCTGCATAAATACACTGCCTGGTGAGAACAACTTTGTTCTTCTCCAGGTTCTCACTACCCTGTCTTTTTTAATACACTCGTCATCCATTTCCTTTGACCCCTTATATGTCTAATTTGCAGCTACACACCAAAAGAAGCATCCAGAATTAAAACCATGTCATTCATTTCTTCCCTGCCCACCTCCACCCTGCCTCTTGCAGAACCGTTTTGCCATGAAATGTCACCACAAATCACCGATTGCTCTTTTTCCAGGAGGCCCAGTGAGACCAGAGTCCCTCTGTGTGACACGATGGACCAAAGGCCGGTGTTTAGACTTGAAGATCGGAGCCTACATAAGGGAGCAGAGATGCTCAGGCAGCCTGCACTGCCAAACCCGTGCCCAGGGCTCCTTCCTCAACGGATTTGAAAGTCCTTCTGTATCTAGCACAAGAAAGGACAGTAATGACCACTTCCTAACTCACCACTTCAGGGAAATCATACGAATTTCACCAGATCAGGAGAATGGACTGGAGAGTCAAGCCCAAGCCACCCTTCCACCTCGGCTCTGCATCAGCCACAGAGTCCACTCTGGCTATGGTCCAGGTGGGAACCATGGGCACCAGGGCCTATGCATTTGGAAAGGTGTCTGCAGGCCCTTCCACGAGTGGAGGAGGTACAGCACAGAAGAATATGATGCCATTTCATCTAAATTCCTGAACTTGTAAGGTATCCAAACGGGAGCCAGGGTTTAACCTGAACTCTGAATTTGTCGAGAGTCGGGTCTTGTTCAAAACACAGCCCCATCTGGTGCAGTCCTAAAGCCAGTGCAGAGCTGGCCCCGCATCCACAGCTTGGCAGCGCCCCGAACGGCTGTCCTGGAGACACCGACTTGAGCCTCCGCTTCCCACCAGCCAGGCGGCTCCTCAAGGAGACGGAAACCAAGGGCGCGAAGGCACCATGGAGCAGTCTGGCAGAGACCCCCAGAGCCACACTCCTCCAGGAAAGTAGAGAGCTGCAATGCAGGACATGGGCCTGACGCCTTGAAGAGCAGGACAGCTTCAGGGGTTTTCCTGACCTTGAGCACAGGTGACCACGAGCAGAGGCAGGGTATGAAACTCTTCAAGGCATCACCTGCACCGCTTCGGAGCGCCGCTCCCGGGAGCAGCTTCCCGAGCGCACAGCCGCGTTATTCCAAGAAAGCTCCTGCTGATATTTCCAGGCCTTTATTTGGACACAACTTCACTGGCAACAAAGATTCTCCTTGTAAGAGCATAACCTTTCCGTGACTTCCTTCCAGACAACGCCGAGCATTAGCAGAGATTTATGTTTGCTGCTGAGCGAAAGGTCAGGAGCGGAGGCTTCCTCCCTTCTCGTCTCCCCTGCGTGGAGACGGAGGCTGCGCAATTTGCTGCCCTCCGCGCTCCTCCAAGAGCCGCTCATGCAGCTGCCCCGCCACCCTGCCAGGCCAAGCGGCTGGACCGCGGCCGAGCGGCCCTCCAGGACCGGCCACACGAGGAGCCGGTGCTCGAGGCTGCGAGGCAGCTCCCGCCCCCCTCTGCAAAGCGACGCTCTGCTTTGCTCCCGCGCGCACGCGCGCTGCGAGCTCCCACGTTACAGAAATGAAAAGGAGGGTACTCGAAGTATAGATCAGCTGCTGCTGGGTCATCGGAGGAACAGCCATGCACGTGTTTCTGCAGAAATACAGCCCGAGAGCGCACTGCACAGCAACAAGGGACTGCTCTTGGTAGGATGGAGAAATGCCCGTGCTCAGACCTGCACACCTTTCAGGAAAGGCTTTCTCCAGCACCATCATTTCTCCTGATGGAGTAGGGAGAGCTGTTTCTGTGAAAAGGAACATGGGAGAGCAAATCCTTTTTTCTTTCTCACTGTCTATCTATATAAAAAGCAACTATCAAACCCGCCAAGAGGATTTATGGGCTCTATTCTTCGCTTTTATGAAGGTGTGTAACACGGACAAGGTATAACCACGATTCTGACCACCATGAAAAGCCTCCTCTTTGTCTGTTATCCATCCTGTCACTCCTAGCCCTTCTGCAGTCGCTACCCGGGGGTTTCAAGAGAACCCGTCGGAGTCCCCGGGACAGGCCTGAGCATTTGGAGGACACGACCACCCTCCCCAAACACCTCCACACGCTGCGGGCTCCAGAAATCACAGCCGAAGAGGCTCTATGCAAGTGTCGTCCCTCTAGTCATGAATCTCTCTCTGGAAACTTGACTGAAGAGCTGATGCTGCCCACTTGCTTAAGTGACATGTTTTGTATTTACTTCTACCCTGGTCTTCTTGCCTTGAAATAAAAAGAGACCAAAATGATCAGTGTCTGAATCTATACTAAGAATTAGCAGTTCAGCTAATCTGAAGTTCATCGACTTTCCCCAAAGCCACAAAAATTGCAGCAAAGCTGCCATGATTCAAGTGCATGAAGAGGACCAACACTTGCATCTCCTGACGTCGGTTCAGCAACGGCGGCGGGGGCTTGCACAGCAGGGCCTGACCTCCCAGGCTGTGCGGACAGTTCATGTCTCCATTAACACAGCCAAAAACCTAGGAATGAACATCTGGACATGCACATTAAAATGCTGTTGGCGTAAGGACAGTCCAGTGCTTTTGTCTCCCTCTCCCTGCCAGGCTTCAGCGCATTTGCAGTATATAGATATATTTATATCCTATATCCACTAACAGAGGCATTAATATCTATAGGAAGAGCATGAGTGCAGGGCATGTAAACACCGCATGGGCAAAGGCGATAAAGAGCAGGTGTAAAACATGGTGGGAGTCCCAGCGCGAGCCTCGCGTGGGGGCCGCGCGCATTGCGCGTCCTCCCCACGGAACGGCCCAGGGACCCTGACAACGTCCATCCGACCTGCTGACCACCCAGCTACCCTGCAAACACAGTGCAATGACCAGGAAGGAACATTCTGCCCCTCTGTAATATTAGACACTAAAACTTGGATTTTGCTTTCTTTAAAGAATATTTTTTTAAAAAAAGAGCTAACATTAATGAGTAGAAAATCTCAATCATGATACTGGCTGTTTTAATTCTTTTCAGAAGAAAAACAATAGCCTAGAGAAGGTCCGAATACAGCATTTCAAGAGGAGACACTTCCATGAGCTCAGTCACGACAAGCTGCACCTCAGAGCGCTCTTCCCCTGCAAGCAACAGGCAAATTATCAAAGAACAATTTTAAAATTACCTTTGGGAATTGGGGGAGTTGTGTAATCTGATTTAGTGGTTGCTTTTGTCAATAGGAAAATATGAAATCTCTTAAATTTCCATGCAAGTTTGAGAGAAAGTAAAGTAAAAAATTGGAAAAATAATCAATAAACTGATCTACAGTTTCCCTGGGGGTGAGGGCCACAGGGTGGGCAGGGTAGATTGCTGGAGGAAGGATTCACCCTCGAGACCAAACGCTGCCTCAGTCTGAGTATGTAAAGCTCTTGTTCAAAGCACCCGAGGTTCCATGAGCCTTACAAGGGTTCAGTTTGATCTCTGATGTCCTGAGAGGATGGATTTGCAATAAAAATATGTGAAAACATTTAGAGACATTAAGTTTACACGATGCCTCTGATCCTGTGGATTAGCGTCGAGCCTGCGAGTGTGCTGAAGCCTGCCAGGAGGAATAAAGCGCTGTGCCATCCTTACACTAAGAGCAATTTAATTTGTGTGTCCAGATGTTCATTTTAAGATTTTTATCCATTTTGAAGAGTTCTATCTCCATTGCCTCAGAAAAAAAAAACATAATTATGTGCAAGTCATTTACTAAATTCCTGTGGCAAATATTCCTAACCCTGCTGGGTTATTTTAGGGCAGTGAAGCCACAGCTAATACAAGGGAGGAGGACCGTTCGACACGACTGTCGAAATAAATACAAGGACTCACTCAAAATGCACGTCAAAGCACGTGAAAACGGGAAGGTTACCAAAGCCCAAGAGATCCCTCCATCTCTTGCCAGGCCCCAAACGGCTGGGAAGTGTTTCCAGCAGCACACCGTCCCTCTTTGCATCTCCAAGAGGCCGTATCCCAAGAATAATAATGCCGGGGAGATTGCAGCCCTTGGCTTCCGTCCAGACAGCAGTTCAGCGAGCACCGTGGCCAGCCCGTCAGCATCTCCTTGCCAAGCTACACAAGGACCGCTCAGAGGGGAAGGCTGCGGCTCGAGAGGGAGACAGCGGGGAGGGCTCGCTCCCAACCACGGGAATGACGGCCCCGCTCCCATCCGTGGGGCGGGAAGGGCTCGCTCCCAACTGCGGGAATGACGGCCCTGCTCCCATCCACGGGGCGGGAAGGGCTCGCTCCCAACCTGCCAAGGGGAAGTAACGGCTGCTGATGGATCTTTGAGCCCTGGATAAAACGACTCCAGCTTTGGCTGCCACCAGCCCAGCCATTTCGCAGTTGCAGCACGAACTGGAAGCAGGACAAGCAAAACGGTTGGGCACCATACTGCAAACGCTGCCTTCCCCTTCCCAAAGCCCGGGAACGTAACCCAAGCTGGCTTTCACCTGGGAAGGAATGCAGTGCACCTGGAAGTGATCACCCCAGGGGTAGCAACACGGCCCCACCATTTGCCACGGCTGGACATTGAGGAGACCCCGGAGAAGGGCAGCACTCCAGAACACCTACAACCCACTGGCACCAGCGCGCCCTGGGGACAGAGCAAGGACGTGTTGGACGATGGCTCAGCTGTCGCTGAAATCCTGCTGCAGGCAAAGTCCTCGATGGAAATAAGACTCTTAGGCATGAAGTGGACGGCCAGAAAACGACATGTATCCAGGGAAGCAGTTGGAAATATTAGTAGTTTTCCTGAGCTGACCAACGAGAGCCGTCCTTGGAACGGATCTGCCACACGCCTGGTCCCAGGCACAGCCAACCCTGCACGCTGTGACCCCCAAGCACACTGATTTCAAGCGGGAACCTGAAACCCAATAAACCTTCCAGAAAGCAAAGCAAAAAGCAGCATGGGCAATAGCCTCGGGCCCTGTGCGAGTACAAAGCACTCAGTACAGCACCTCAGGACATGTTAGACACTTCTTGCACGCAGGAAACGAGCCTGATAAAATCTGAGGCCAACCACTGGGATTGTGGAGCCGTAAGCAGCAGTATCTACACACCCAAAGAGGAGGAGATCCCCCTGCCCACGAGAGAGGCCAAGCAGCACCTAAAATGTGCAAACAGAGCAGCCCCTGCACAGGTGCCTCTGTCATCCGAGCTGGCTGTTTGGAGAAGGGCTGGACGACGGATCCCGCTCGGACTGCGCTAGCCAGCCAGCGAGCCCGCCCGGGACACCAGAACAGCCTGGCCTGCACTAACCACAACGCGGCCCGAGGCCTCCTAACAGAGCCTCCTGACCAAGCAGAGCCATCAACGTCCTCCCTCTGATCAACTCCCAGCCCACCACCAGAAGAATGGCCCGTCCCTGGCGACTCCTGCAAACTTCCAAGAGGTCAGAGGCTGTGGGAAGCACCAGGCTGGGATGGCAGAGCTGCCTCCCCGGTGTCGCGGCGAGTTGAGGACGCAAAGGCCTTTTGCGGAAGCCAAAGCCAGCCTACGCAGACCCAAACACGAGTGGTGCCTCTACGCATCGCTATACTGACTCCTGGATGGTGCCCAACACCGCAGGGAGATGGATAAACACTGGAAAGGAACAAGAATGGAAGCGTTGGAATAATATGACACCTAGAATCTCTTTTCTGGTATGATGGGCGACTGAGGAACATGGTGCAAGTCTCTGAAACCCCAGGACCAGAGCAATCTGAGCGGGCTGTCCCGTTTGCCCAGCTGTCCCATTTGCCCAGCCCACGCACCACGGCTGAGGAAACACAGGGAAATCGGGCGCATTTCTCTTACCCACATCATTGTCCCAGAACAATCCTTTTCTGTGACACAGGCAAAACAAGCACCAGGGTGAATCCAACGCAGGCCGCCGTCCTCACGGTGCTGCCACGCGCGGGGCTGCGCTGCCCCTCGGCAGGTTAACAAACCTCGCGTTCACGGCAGCACAAGGCGGCAGTCACGGGCCACAGGCCGCAGCGCCTGCCGCTGAGTCGGGATAACATCACACGGGAGACGCTAACCCACGGTGCCGGGGAAAACACGCGGGGAGTCTGGCGACCCCGCACACCTGCGCCAGGGCTGGCAGCACCTCTTGCACCACCGCAGTCACCCGAGAGGAGGATGCTCAGGGCTGAAGGTGGACGCACAAGATGACTAAAACCAAGCCCCGACTTCTCCCCTGGACTACATCCTCTCTCCTGCAGGACAGCGAAGTTGCAAGGTGCATTAAATTGCCTATATCTATGATTCAAGTGTTCTGGAATCCAAATCCATTTAGTTTCTGCATTGCCATTTGCTGTTAAACCATGAGGCCTTCCCTCGCTTTTTAAAATAACAACAGCAATAATACAAAAGCTATGGCACCCGTCCATTCCATAGCTGCTACTCGGTGGTATCAAGGCTCCTCAAACCCTTTCCAGCCAGACAGCTACTACACGTTATGAATTTCTCTTGTGTTATCTTGCCAGTGATCTCCATGGCCTGACCTGCACGAGCCAGGCTCCCTTGAGACGGGACGTAATTCAGTGCCGGTATCACCGCTCCTTCTGCTCAGGCTGCCCACACCTCCGCTGACACTTGTTTGGCTGTTGCAGTAACCCCCTCACTGCACAGGTAAGTGCAGCCTGGAAGGCTGACACTCGTTCGGCTGTTGCAGTAACCCCTGCGCTGCACAGGTAAGTGCAGCCTGGAAGCCTCGCGGCTGGATTTCAGCAGGTTGTCCCAAGGCCGCACGCTCCTCACTCATGTGCCACCAGGCTTCACCACCGAGCCCTAAATACATTAATCACCGTTGCCCCTCGTGTTGTGGGGCAAATGACACATAGTGCAAAAAAGGCCACCAATCTCCCCTGTCTTTTAAGGAACGTTTTTGTTTTGCAAGGTAGCCTGAGAAGCTGCCAGGAACAGCAGTTTCTAAAGCACGCAGCTGTCAGCAGCAAGGGAAGTGAAGCAATCTGAAAAGAAAGGATATTGTTTCTAAAATTGAAGTCATTGAATGGCCCAAAATTCAATGAGTATGTGGCATTTACTTGCGGCATTTACTTTGGCTAAGTTGAAAAGAAAATGACTTGGTAAACGGGACCTGACCACAGAGGCCTTGCGCTGCCCTGGCTGCCCAGGGCTGAATTTCTCAACACGGGCCGCTTGAAAGCAGACCGGTCCAGGGCCTTTCTGCTCTTCCTCCCGCGGTTTGAAACACGGTGGCATCAGGGAGCACCGGGAATGCAACATGAGCAGAGGCAACACACAGCACGGGGGTGTTGATCTTGTATTCAAACCCAAACACCCTCATGCAGCAGATGCAAGGTCAGGTCACCTTTCCACTGAGCGCTTGCTCCCGCTGAGCCTTGTAAGCCGGCATCTCCTGGGCAGTGAGATCACCAATGAGCTGCCAATCGATTTTTTTTCAGGGCTATTGCACTTTTTACATGATTAAGCCAAATTGGTCAAAAGGAGTTTCTAGGAAACTCAGTATTGTCAGCCCAAAACAGCAGCACTTAGATTTCAGGATCAAACCCGCTTTGATCACAACAACAAACGAGCTCTTTTGTGACTTCCAACATCTGAAAAGTAAAATGCATCAGAGAAGGAGCACAACTGCCCTTTCAAAGGAAAGAATCGTGCTAGTGCAGAAATAAAAATAACTTGAGAAACTGCAAAAGGAGCCATCTGGAGACTCCCACCACACAACAGAAGAAGGTGTAAGAAATTAAAAGGTACACGGAGCTCCCACTGCTAATGGCTCTCTGCAGAGCTCATGGGCATGGCAGGAATTAGGTAGGTCTTGCAAAGCTCCACAGCACCCAGCTCAACCAACCTCCACCCGGTAAATTCTGGCCTAGCCCTCAGTCGGAACAGGTCCCGCAGCAATATTCCGTTTCCGAAGGAGGACGGATGTTCCCTCCGCCAAAGAGCATCCAAGGCCAACACAGCCTGGACACCTGGGCAATTGGTGGCCTCTTGTTGAAGCCGCACAGCTCCCGGCTGCCCGACACCGAGCCGGGAACAAGCGGCACAAACAAACCGAACCGCTGCGCCTTACGGCTCTTCCCTCCGCCAACAGAGAGGGTTTTTTTTTTTTCCTATTTATAAGTGGGATTGGGAGATTTTCCTAATAAATATTCAGCATCTTCACCAGAACAAAATGGGAGTGAAAGCAAGACCGCTGGCTTTTGGGTCTGCTCCCTGTCTCTATTTTTCTATGTAACCTGCTCTAAAAGTATAATGATCAGCATTAAATCCAAGCTTGAAGGCACAGTACTAAAGCCCAGGACAACATTTACATTTCAGCAGGGATGAAGCATGAAAATTCAGTGACAAATCCATTTTTCTTATGCAGAGTTGTGGCTTCGGAACATTTGTAAAGACAGAAGAGGCCAGCACTGGGCGGATAATAAAAACTGCTGGTTAAACTTCTCCATTTCTATCAGTACTGCTCCACCCCCTCTAAAGATAAATATTCATATGCATAGCCCCCCAAGACAGAGAAGCCTGACCTAATATACTGCATATTTTCTGTGGAAAGAGCTCTAGCCACACACACAAAGTAACCCGGTAAATCACTGCAGCCTGTAATCATCTATACTATAAAATCACTGCCAAAAGCATCCCATTTGACGGGTCCTTTTCCTGGCCTGGAAAGTTTGGCGGATTTTCCCTGGCCAGAATGGCAGCAGTCAGGATGAATGTCTCTTGATGGACGTGTCACATTATGGGCGGCAAAAGCAGGATGCACCTCAGCCCCACAGATCCCCACAAGGCTCCTCCAGGAAATAATAATTTTCCTTTGTTGAAAATGAGAGAGTATTTCAGCTTCCTCCTTTTCCTGGTGTCCCTCATGGCAATGCGACTCTGAGGCCGTGCCACATTACACATTAAGCACTTTTGATGTGCTGCAGCTTATATATATGAGGGAGTCTTTGCAGCACGTCATGTAAACCGACAAACAATTCAGTTCCTCTCTGCACGTGTAACACCAGCAGGTTTAACAAAATCAAGAGCTACACCACAGAAAAGTCAATTCTCACGTGTCTCCCAGGCCCCTCTGAACTGATGGCGTTTGGTTTGGAGGCCAAGCTGACCTGCCTGTGCAACGCAGGCCCTTGCGACCGCTCTCCTCCCGCATCGAAAAGCGCTGCAGAACAGTCTCCGGGGCGGGCAACCAGGAGCCCCGTACCGTGCCCTCTGCCACCACAGGATGCTGCCCAGGCAGCCCTGGCCAGCCTCGGGCTCAAAGCCATGTGCCCCTCTGAGCCATTGCTGCCTGGGGCTCGGCCCCCATACAGACCCACTGCAAGGTCCCAGAGAAGGTGCCTCCTTCCTCTCATTTCTAGGCTACCTGTCCCACTTCTGCCCAGTGTACTTGGTCTGTTAGAAATGGGGACATGCAGAGGGAAGAACCATCTCCAGTCGGAGGTTTCCTGGCAGTGCAACAACGTGCACAACACAGCATGAGGAGGGTGCTCACCTCAGCTGAGCCTGGGTGGTCCTTAGGGGATGCATCTGAGAGCCCAGTGACTTCCACCACAAGAAGCAGCAAATCAGGAGCAAACAGAGCAAGGCTACACAGAAAGAGAGTTTAAAACTCTTCCCATTCCTATTTACAGCTGGCTTCAAACTGTAAGCTGCACAGATCCCACTGGCTTTGAAACAATGGGAGTTTTCTTCCCTTTCTGGAATTTTTGAGTATTCATTAATGATTTAACGGGGAGACAAGGCAATACCCCTAAAACTTAAACAGACTCCAGTGCAACCCCACTGGACTCAATAAGGAAACACTGAACTTGATTCAAGCTTTGGGCCAGGATTTGCCTGGGAATAAACAAACAAATAAACAAACGAATAAAACAGACTCTCAGGAGAGTTTTTCTTTTTCTTTTTGGAGTTAATCAGCTGCAAAGAAAAGCGGCCACTGTGCTGAAAGCACAAGGGCTGCTTGTGCAGCCCAGACGACGTCTCCAGCAGCACCGGCGGCGCCCAACGCAGCGCCCAGGGCCAGGGCCGGGCACAACCGCCTGTGGCTCCTGCCACGGAGATCACGACGGGGGTCGCCCCGGCCCTTCATTTCATCTGAAACACTTTGCTCTTCTCTACTTTAGACATCCAAACATGCAACTTAGGAAGATCCTACTACAGGATAAGGAGGAAGGAAGATTGTCTACATATGAATTTATGCTGAAGAGCTGCTTATAAATAATTCCGCGTGTGGATACATTCTCACTGCAGAGTCAAAATGCCTCGTTCTGCTTTAGTTTAACCGCTCGTGGGGCACAGAGACCTAATTCTGCACATGCTGCCATGGATTTTATACAGATGTAGCTTCAGCGACTGCCCCAGAGTTACTCCTGCAACCACAGTCAGATGCCCCCAGCCGAGCCGACTTCACCCGTGGGGCAACCAGCATCGCCCCCAGCCACCAGCTCCTCCGCGTGGACGGTCACTCGAGAGCAGAGTTTGGGCTTACAGCTGAGTCCACAGACTGGGGACACCAGCACCGGCAAGGACAACGCAGCTAGAGGGACCTGTCCTGCTTCCACCGCCCAGGTATGTATTTGCGGCTCAACCTAATCCCTGCTGAAATGAGATCACAATTACGGCTGGTGAAATGAGGACACCTTAAAGACAGGCAAGCACCTCTGCAACCCGTCTGAATGTCTCACCCAGCCCAGCCGAGATGCAGGAGGCTCCATTTGCCAGGCAGCGTGTGGTGACAAAATGTCTGCTCCGCTCTGGGCCGCGCAGCACGATGTCCTGATCCCTCCTGGCAGAAAGGCCTATTATCCTTCATGAATTTTTGAAGCTGCCTCATGAATTCATGCACTAAAATAACTTTCCCAGAGTCTTCGTTTACAAATGCTCCCTGGAAATGTTGGTAACATTTAAAATATACTCTTAAAAATAAGCAAATGAATATTTAAACCTCTCTTTTGGAAAAGGCCTGGAGGAGGGAGGTCATGTGTGCAGCACTGTTCAGCATAGCAAGGAGCCAGGGCTGAGCAGTGAAGGGGAAGCCAGGAGGAGCCTGGTGGTGGTGGAGAACAAGGCCAGGAAACCCACAGCAGACCCACGTTTTCCAAACCCTGGAGCAGTCCTGCAGGACAAGGATCATCCTCATCCGCGCTTGGAGACACGCTGGCCAAACGCTGCATCTCAGCGTGAGATACCACTAAACGCAACTTTCCTCCTGGCCAGTTCAAAGCTTTACCCTTTAGAAACGACCTTATTTGGTCACCCAACCTCCTGAACGGCTCGGAAATCCCAGACTCAGTCCTAAGCTCCACGTGGGCCAGGTGCCTCAGGCAGGATCTCAGTCATGACGCCCACTCAGTCCCATATAAAAATACACACATGACCAACTTGCCCATTGCCTCTTGCCCGTGACAAGGAGACGATGTTAGCGCATGTTCTCCTGCCTGGCTGCCTTGCACCACCGCAAACAGGTTGCACTTCTGCGACGATGCCACGGTATTTAGTCTGTGAGGCCCTCGGAGATCCTTTGGGATAAAAGCAGCTATATAAATGTAAATTACTCTCATTAATGTAAATTGTGGGGCAATGCAGTGTTTACAGCGGACAGTCCCATGGCTGAGCAGAGATGCTATATGTTTGTATATAATTTCACCAACAGAAAACACAGCCATCACCGCTCAGAACCTGGGGCACCAAAAAGACCCTTCCATGGAGCTGATGTGGGTCCATCAGGGACTTGACACGCGCAGCGACAAGGTCGGGCTCCGAGGACACTGTCGAGGCCACAGGACATTTATCTCCCATGTTTGCTATTCAAAGATGTCTCAGAAGCACTCAGGACCTGTAGCACTGCAGTCCACAACAGACTCGGGGTTTCTCAGGAACTGCAGGAGGTTAATTAACATTTTTCAAGACTGCTTCTAAAAACCAAGGTGACCCAAGTTCAAACAAGTTGGTTTCTAAAGAGAAACATAAGTGAGACATAAGTGGCCACTTAGAGCTGAAGCCATCGTTCGTGATTCCTCAGCTGAGACCCAACACAACACTCATAGGACCCACCAGGGACTGCTCTGGTGATTTGGGGCAGATTTTGAAGCAAAACTTTCTGGCATTTTCCTCTCTACACCTATTTCCAAGTTTCTCCAAGTTAAAAGAGAACTCCTAGCAGCTCCTGCCAACACTGCACTGATCCAACGAGACACCAGTATTCTTTCCTCAATAGCCCTTGGTCCCTGTGGACCACAACTCGAGGACCCAACTTCAGCCTAGACTTAACTATGTTCACTAAATGCAGAGAACATGAATTCAAGGTCCAGCTGAATCTTTACACACGGTGGAAAGCATAAATATCTGCAAGCTACCCCAAAACCAGGGGTGAGGGCTGCCCTGAAGGGAGCCACTGCCCATCCTCACCTCCGACCGGGTGGTGCCGCAGAGCGCTCTGGGGACGCGGCTGGCTGCTGCGAGCGCCTTGGGCACCAGCGAGAACGTGTGCAGCGTTCAGCAACGCGCGCCCCTGCGCTGCAGCGGCCTCAGCTCTGCGTCCTGCCGTCAGGCCAGGCACCGCGGTGGCGCCGGGACACTGCGCACCTGGGCAGGGCACGCGCAGGGGAGAGCACACGGGCGCACATGCCGCCCCGGCAAAGGCTCATGCGAAAAAGCACCCACAACCACGGCATCTACAGGCATGCGGCATGCCTGCATGGAAGACAACAGCTCCAGCTTCATCCTGAGCTGAGACACAAGTACAGATTGTCAAAATCCAATTTCAGCCTTTTTTTCCTCCTATATTTTGGTTTCAATATTTAGAACTCCAAGCAACAAAGCAACAGATACAACTCCACCTCCTTGGGAAACATGCACCCAGCTCCTTCCATCTGTTTCCTCCCCCTAGCCCCACACATTCTGCAAAATAGAATCTGCTCTGAAATATTAATCCTTCACTCCACAAGAGTTATTCCCAATCCTGAATCTCAATGCTTGCTCCTTCCTTTTCCTCTCCTATATTTTTCCCAGGATCGCAGCACGCAACGGGTTACGTTACTGCCTGCTGCACGAGGGCTGAGAGGAGCTTTCATGAGAAGGTGGAAACGGGGAGCACTCCATCTGCAGCCGCATTTTATTTAGACAGCAGAGGGGAAATTAGATCCCGATGTCGCGGATTGACTTGGAGAGCTGAATCTTCAGTTTGGGAGGAGGAGGTCATTTACAGCACGGTCACCAACCCAATTCCGAAACTCCCATGGGGGGATCAGAGCTTGGGAGCCTGGGGAGAACAAGGATTCTCCAGTTTAAGGGCAACACTCGGCTCCCTCTCATCCGTGCTGAGCCATCGCTCTAAATTTCATCCAATTTGACTTTGTTCTCTTTACCCTGGATTTCTACTCCGTCTGGCTTAGGGCAATGATGCCCTCTGATTCCCGGTGCTTGCTGCATGAGCCCTCCTGCAGCGCAGGGTGCGGCGCTCCCCAAGCGCTGGCCGCTCCGTGCAGCTCCTCGGCGAGCCCACGCACAGCGCGCCGCATCCAGCCTCCACTCCCTGGGCTTTGGGCTCACGGCAGCCGACATGCCTGCTCTTAGGATCTGCCGAGAGGAGGAGATGGTTACAAGGGCCAAAACACATCGAGCTTTTGAAGGCCAACGGAACTGTGTGGAGCAAATCTTGGGAGGGATTTCCATGTTTCTTTAGATTAGGTGCTAACGTAGCAACAGGCTTTCTCTCTTCCCACCAAAAAATCCACATCCACTAACAGCTCCTTCATCTGCTACCAGCTGTGGTTAGTTTATCTCTCTCTTGCTCAGCTGAGGCGGCATCCAAAACAACCGGCCACTGCCATAGGAAATCCCACTGGTCTCGCCTCAGGCTTCTGCGCTAAGGAGCAACATTTACCAGCCCTGAGGGGAGACGGCTACGAAGACGTCCAGGTCCTGCCCCACAAGGCATCCTGCGGGAACCTGCGCGGGCAGGAGCTGGTCCTGCCCCGACTGCCATCACCCAGCACCTGCATGCGGCAGCCCCGCTCTTGGGTTGAAGCAGACACGTCCTTATGGACGCTCAGGTGTTTTCAGCACTTTGCGAGTGTTCAGCGTTAGGCTGGGTAATTCAGCAGGCTTTCGCCACGACACTCTCATTCCTCACTGCTGAGGCGTAATGGGCCGCCTCACAGAGTTCTGTTTTCATCCATTCACCTGAGGTGAGAGGACCACTTAACCTCATTATTTCCGAAGGCTCAAATATCTGACAATTAAAAACAGGAGAATAAAAGGGAGAGCAGTATTTATGGAGCATATTACTTGTCATTGCCCAGTCTCTGAGCCCAAGGAAGAAGCCTGGGCTGAGATGACTCCAGCAATGACCTTCCCTTCTAGAACCTGGCTTGGATGGAGCTAATAGCACCCAACAACACCAAAGCTCACTTTGTGCCGTGCATCAAGTGGATTTCATCCTGACACTCTTCTAGACTTCCCAGCCACTCTTCCAGTGGGCCAAAGACCTGTATAATAGCAGGACAAGCATGGCAGCATGTTGATGATTCAGGAGCGCACGTCGCCACTGTTGCAAATGTCCCGGCTCCCTTGTCGCTGGGCTTCAGCACCTCCTGCCAACAGTCTTCTCTGGGTGTTGTTGCTAGACTCCCCTCGCAGCCAGCCGCAGACCCCGGCGTCTCACGTACACGCTCAGCTGCTGCAAGTCGCTTCAGACGCTGGCTCGCACTTACAGGCCCCAGACACCAGCAACTCCTGCGCTGAAACTGAAACGCTCAAGTGGAGCCGCATGTCCCTCCCGAGCTCCTCCACCCACGAGCAGCCACCATCCCTCTCCCGGGAAACGGGCTCCTCCTCTCCTATGGCTGCACATTCCTGCACACAGAGCAGGAAAATGTGGGAAGCACCTACCCGAAAGAGCAAAAAGTGCCTTTAGACAGAGCTAAGTCCAGCTCGTGCAAGCAGGAAGGAAAGACTTTCTGGTGTGACTGCACGATGAAGACTTTAAAGACAATTGATGATTCCAAACCTCAAGCCAAACCTTTTCAAAAGCAATCCTGCAACCCATTTCAATGTCTAGCACTGCCCGTCAGGGCTGAAATGGTGTTTATTGTACCTGAAAATTAACGTCATCCCTTTTGGAGCATCCCCCTGTGCCTTGAACAAGTGCTGACTGTGCACATACACCTGCAGCTTTAGTGGCCAGTCTTCTCCAGGTGTACAGCAACCCACATACATAAGATCAAGGTTCAGCCCTTTGTGTTCAAACTTTCTGGTAAATAACTCAAAAGGAATGTCCAACTCCTAACAATTAAAGTTTAATATTTACTGTACACTACTACAAATTTACACAGTGCAACGCTGCAACCTTTTGTAGGCCTACAATGGTCCAGAAAGCTGGAAGAATTAATTCTCCCTTCATTGAACATAAAGTTGGCACGAGCTTTTCCCTTGTACCAGCCACGGGCTGCCAAGGCAAAGAGTGCTCATAACAGGAGCCGCATCGGCTGCTCGCCAGACCTACTGGCCCAGGCGCGCTGCTGCAGCTCTGAGAGCACCACGTGTGCTTGGTCAAACCTCCCCATAGTGAACAGCCTATCGGTAGCGGCTGTGAAGCCGGGCAGCCAGGGAGTCCCGGCTACTCCATGGGGACACACAGCCTGCGGGAAGAGAAGCCCAACATTCAACCATAAATTCCTGAAGCGAAGTGAATCCTCACTGTTCCTTCAGCACTAGCATATTTAAAAGCAGATATAAAACTGAGTTTTACCCATACTATTGCGGTTCACGGCCCGCAAATTCACGCTGGTTTTGTTCACGCACAACCACTCCGAACTCTCCCTCGGGCAGACGCACGCAGCGACGCTCTTCTCCGTCCAGCCCTGCGCTGCCAAGAGAGCCGTGTTGCCCAGCGAGGAGGGACACGAGTCCAGCTGCCCGCCAGGACTGACACCACTACCCGGGTCTGCCCAGGTGACGCACGGCCGAGTGGTGACCATGGCTTTGGGTCACCCCAACCCTCAGCAGCCCAGTAACGCTTGCCCAACTGAGTATTTATAGAGAGCCAAGGAACAGCTCTGTTAGACTCTTACAGTCTATCAGCCAAATAATAAGTGTTTTTAAAACATTTAGTACTTTAACAGGTATTCTAATGGCTCCCATAATTCAGCAGCATCTTTCCTGTAAATCACTTGACACTGAATGCTCTGTTACACGATCTAGTCCCCTGCAGCACTTTAGGAAGGAAGAGAGGGCAGCTAGACAGGGAATAACCTTGCTAGGTGCCTGCTGCCTGGTGGAAGGAAGCAAATTCCTTTTTTTTTTCTTCCAGCTGTATTTGATTTACACAGATTCCAGCTCTACAGTGTTCTCCCACACTCCAGACATGGGTGCTACTAAGTGGCAGCAGATGTCTGATCTCTTACAGCGGGAGAGAAGCCAGTTGAATTCCCGCTGAATTCCATGCTTTGGGTGAGCGCGAAGGCCCAGCTGAACACTGCGCGGGATAGCACGGCAGGGCACTGCTCCGCTGCAGCCAGGAGCCGGGGGCAGCAGCGAGGACCCCGCTCAGCAGCTCTTCCAGAGGAGAGAGGAGAAACGGGAAGAGCAGCTCAGTGATTCTCCATTAGGGAACGGGGCAGTGGAGGGAGATGCCAGAAGGAAGATGCCAAGGCGCCGGGGCGATCCCAACCATCCCCATTCTCTCTTCTGCCCTGGCAACGCCTCCTTCCCCCGTTTTCCCATATTTTTCAAAGCTCACAGTAGAATGGAGGCAATTAAGACTGGATGCAGGTGGAAAGGGGCTCTCATGGGAAATGCTTTAAGGAATGCTGTCTCTAATGGGAAATTTCGCTGTATTTCACTCTGGCTTTATGATCTACTCTGATGAGCACTTTAAAAAAAATACATGCAATGCACACTCCCCCTCCTCTCTCTATATATATCTCCATCCAGATGAATGCTTTTGATCACTTAGCATAAGTTTTTCTTGGCTGCAAA
This sequence comes from Tinamus guttatus, assembly GCF_059628265.1. NCBI lineage: Eukaryota > Metazoa > Chordata > Aves > Tinamiformes > Tinamidae > Tinamus > Tinamus guttatus. Next base: position 763,166 of record NW_028288553.1, on the reverse strand, counting down.
AGATGGCAGGATGAGGAAAGCAAACGAGAGCAGGGCAGAGCCGAGGCAGTTGGATCACAGTTACGCAGGGGTTGGAAGGACTCCGTCAAAAACAAGGACAAAGCCAGAGACAACCCCGGGAGACTCGGAGCGCTTGGGGCCCTGTGTGGAGAACCGCAATGACATAGCGGGTATGTGACGCCGGCCAAATTCCCTGAGTAAGTGCTTGATGGGGCTCCTGCAGGCTTGGAGCGGAGATTTATTCCTTCCCTCTCCAAAACACGCAACGCTGAGAGCCGCAGAGCTCAGATGTCTCATTTGCTCAGGAGCTGTACCCAAGAACCCTCCCCTGCCTCGCCGCCGCAGCAGGGACGCCAGCTAAAGAGCCAGGTGGGACTTCAGTGCTCGTTCACCCCTGCACATCTAAGAGCAAGACTACGGTCCGCGTTTGGGACCGGAGAACTCCCCTCAGCCTGACCCAAAATCCTGGGCATGGTCTCAGCGCAAGCCGGGGACGCCAGATGTCACATTCTGGTGGACACCAGGGAAAACTAAGCTACAGAAACTCCTAGAAAACAGCAAGGTCTCCCAGATAATCACTGCCAGCTTTTGGGGAGGGGAGGAAATACTAACGGGTGGAGGAAGGCAACGCACAGTTACGGCGTTTCGAACGGCTGCTCCCTGCTGCGTTCAGCAGTTTCTCCTCCACAGAGTCACTAATCACTCTGCAGTTTGCCCAACGACCTTGCTGGGGCCAGCTCATCTCCAGGGCATCACAGGCTGCAACAAATTTTGGATGCAGAGTGATGCCTTTCCGGGCTGCGCAAGCTCACAGCCATCCAACGAGTCTGCCAGGGCGGGCCAGGCTCCTCCATTTCACAGGAATTGTCTTTGCAGAGGCTCCCATCACATCCTACAGGATGAAGATGAAGGGCCGCCTTTGTACTCATGGCACAGATGAAGAGATTAGGACGGAAATTCTCTTCTTTCTATCCTTTTTTCCAAAAAAGCCTCGCTGCCACAAGCCAAAAGATGCTATAGAAAAATTAAATATTTACTTCTTCTGTTTGTTAATATCTTTCATTAGTTACTCAGCTGTAACAGTCATTAAAATGCTAAAGGGAACTTCATGTAAATTCATCACTAGCCTGGGAATACTCCTGCATCGCGAGCAGGCTGCACGCTGCAGCCGAGCTCCCAGCCTCCATTTCCCCACGGGCAAGGCCAAATGTCTGGTTCACTCACACTTTACAAATGATTATTTTTCTAATTAATCATTCATCAAAAAACACAAACAGCAACAGGGCGTGAAAGGTAACGCCGGTGCGAGCAAGAGGCAGAGCGGATCCATCGCGGCGGCGCGCAGCAACGTGCCCTTGCGCTCGCCTCCCGAGGGAGGGGCCCCCAGGCCCACAGCTCAGGTGACTGCAGGGAAGGGAGAGCTGGAAAAGCGCTCGGCAACATCTGTGCGTGGACACGGGCCATGGCGGCTGCGCTGAACATCAGCCACGTCCCTGCAACGGCGACAGCTTCAGGAAGCACCTGCGAGCTGAACGGTAGGATCTCTCCAGCAGGAAGGGCTCGTGGGCCGGGAAGCAGGGCACACTGCGGGGCGCAGGACGTGGGAGGCACAAACAGCCCTGAGGGAAAGGCCGCAGCAGGAAAAGCGGAGCAGCTCCTGGCGGGAGTCTCCTGCTCCCAGGGCACCGCAACACCAGCACGCAGACCCGCTCCCAGTTTGGCTGCTTTAAGGAACGACGGGCAACAACCAGACACGCAGGCTACAACATCTCCCTGCAGAACCCCTCCATGTTTCCAGTTTCGAACTTGCCCCTCCGGTGCTGCTCGCTTGCTTGCCAAGGGGTTTGCAGGAGACGAGGATGGAGCCACACGCGTGTGCAAGCTGCAAACACACGTGGCCAGCTACTGCCCTGCTATTCACCCGGGCAGAAATGCCTTGTGCTCTAAGGACTGATGTTTGACAGCTATAACTCTCCATTTTCAGGACCCCGGTATCTCTCCTTGCCTTACCAGGCTGCTGGCCACTCTCCCACCAAGCCAGCGCTTCCTCCAAAGGCAACACAAACTGGTAAGATGCAGACGGATGTTCCAGCCTCGCTGCAGTCTCCTGATGGCTTTCATTATATTTCCCAGGGCTAGACTTGAAACGTGTAATCACATTTCAAAGAGGCCAGGGTGTTGCTGGCAGCCAACCTCATTCCCGACCACTGAGGTAGAGCCGTGTCCCTGCTGCCAGCAGAAGGGACGTTCTCCTCCACCCAGCGATCAAGGAAGCAAAGGGAAATCCCACAACACGACAACCAAGGGCATCCCGGAGAAGCAGGCGTCTGGCAGGAATGGCTTTTAGCCCTGCATCCGCCTCGAAAGCTCTCGCAGCGCTGAGTCTCCACAGGCTGCACGGAGGGGGCGAAGCAAAATCAGCCCCGAACAGGGGAATTTCTCTTGAAAGGGGAAGAGACACTGCAAGATTTTGCACAGGTCGCTGGTTTCTAAATGCATTAGATCCTCCTAGGTAATGTTGAGGATGCTACAACATGTTGAGGAGTGTGGGGCAGGCAGGTCTCAGAGGATAAAGACACCAAATTAGCAACTCAGATAGCCAGGGATGGATCTCCTTAGGAGAAAGGGGAATCCTGACTCCACTAACAGTAGCTCAAGGGGACTTTCCAAGACTGGATTTTACTTAATGGCACGGACCGAGCAATACGGGAGCAGTTACCATGACTGAAGGCAAAGCAGGGCAGCTGCAGAGGAACGCTGGGCTGCTCCCGCCGCGCTCGCGCCTGACTGCAGCCAGCAGAAGAACAAGCCATGCGGGGAAGTCACTTGAAAATCACTGAGGCGGGGGAGAGCTGCAAGAAGGACAAATTCCAATCCAGTTTGCCCCACAGAAGCAAATGTTTGTGCAGCTGTGAAGAACAGGCAGTGATTAACTTCCCGAGAACGAGCAACAAGCAAGCTAGGACTTCAGATTTGCCATATGGGAGGGAAAAAAAATGGAGGTAATTATGTCCCTTACCAGGCAAGTCCAGTAAGAACTTCAATCCAGTGGCTTGCATTTCATTGCAAAACTCCTCTAACAACTCACGAGCACTGAATGAGGGAGGAAATCCATATTAACAGAAGTGACTGACAAGAAACGTGCCTGGCTTCTGACTTTCTCTGGTGCTTGGCCCCTTCTTTACAGTAGTTTCACTAGTACTTCCATAAAGTAGCCAGCCCAGTAGCTGTAACTTAATGCATTTACAAGAGGTGGAGCAGGATCCAGAATGAAGGGGTATTTTGTCTCCATCGCAGGGCGCTTCTGAGAGTTTCATTATAAAGCAAATTTCTCAGAGGAGAGCTATGACAGGAATGACATGTCTCTAAGTCTTTTCTCTCAGTGCGAATAAAAGATTACTGATCTGAGGTATTTCCTGCCATTATTTCCTTGTGTTTATGTTCTCTCCAGCGTATCCTATTATAGCAAATCTCTCTGGAAGGGCTTCGTTCTTGAAGATGATGCATGCCCTAAGAATGCATCTCTGTCCCAGTGATCGCCTCAAAGAAACCAGTCCTGCTACTCCTGTGTTTCAAGACAAACAGATGCATGGGAGAGCTACACAGGCCACACTTAACACGTGGCAGACTGGGCTAAAAAAGCCTATTTCCTTTGCTGAAAGGGCCGCTTTTTCTAACCAATCCAGCAGGGTCTGCTTCGCCCTCAAGACCAGCACTTGCAGAAGAGGCACCTTGTTCAAACGTAGCACTGAGCCCTGCTAGTGCTAAGCCCAGGATGCCCCTTCTGCGAACGTCCCCAGTGCTCACCGCGGTGCCTCAGAAGCACAGCTAACCTGCTCCCCTACAGGAGGACACGGCAGTAACTCAACCCCTTTATTTTTAGCCCAGCTCCCCCTTCAAAGCACAGCAAGATACGTGGAGTTTTGTAGTGTGCAAAGAACTCCTGCCCGTGATTAACATCTATGTGGATAATAAAGCTTTAATCTGGTTTGAGTCTGTTACCTACTGCTTCAGCAAGTTGAACATCAGCTGGCAGCAGGAGCGGCAAGGGGACCAGCCAGCTTTTGTACAACTCAAAGCAGCCCTACGGGCTTAATTAACCATTTGAGATCACCACATGCGAAACCTCCTCATGTGTATGAGAGGTAAGGGGTAAAACATCCACGGGCGCTCGGAGGGTCCTAAGGAGAGACGCCCTGCGTGCAGCTCAGGTGAACTTTGGAGGGAAGAGCCTCAGCCCTCGGGCGCGAGGCGCGCGGTGCCCGACCTCACAGCCCGGCCTGCGCCGGCCAAGGGCAAAGCAACCAGAGAGCCACTGCACTGGTTGCTACCCCATGCACAAACCCAGCCAGGGGACAGGCCCAGCACCTGGCAATGCTTCGGTGTCTGTAAGGGCCTCCTTGGTCAGCCACGACCCAGAGAAGGGACCCGAGCACACCACTCCGGTGCCTTCCAGCAGAGACCATCCGCCTGCCCAAGAAATGCCCAAGAAATGCAGAAATGCCCCAGAGCTGCTGCGCGCGGCAGGCTGCCACGCTGGAGCCGCGCGGCGTGCCCACGGAGCCAGCCCGGCCCCGAGCAGCCCGGGCAACGGCAGCGCGGCCCCAGCCCCGCGGCCCGACACTGCCTGCAGGGGCGGTGACGCGACGCCCCATCAGATCTGGGCAAACCTTCCGAGCAGCAGGACATGCACCTATCGGTTCCCCAGCCCCTACCGCAAATGTGATCCTGATTTTATTTTTTAATATAAATTTAGGCATCACATATTTTAACGGCAAAAAAGCTGCTTTGTTCCATGGGGCGCTTGTGTGCATTTGATCCCTGTGCTTCGAACAGATCCAGGAATGGAATTTAATACATTCTTAAAATTAACAACAGATGCTGTGGACTGTTTAAACTAGCAAAGGAAATATAAGAGGAACAGTCTACAGAAGGTGCCATGGAAGAAAACCCGAGCGCTGCCGGAGAGGGGAACCGCACGCGAACGACGCAGGGCTGAGGGCGTGTGCGGACCCCAGCACAAACCCCACGTGTGTCTGCCCGCGCCGCAGCCCGCGGTGCCCTAACCCCACCACCCTGCAAAGAGAGGCAGCACCCAGAGCACGGCAAGTGGGTTCAACCTCGCTCTTTAGCTCACAGCAGCAGAGCCATGAACGGCACCATCCCCCCCATTTTACAGGGCACTGCGCTGAGCTGCAGAGCTTTTGTTAAACAACTTCTGCTCCTGGGCACAGAAGCAAGTGCAGGAGCAGGGAGCAGGATGTGGAGCTGCCTCTCGCGCGCAGAGGGGCCCGCATGTCACTCGCACAACCCGTCTGCATTGCAAAGCGAGCGGCTGCGTGCGGAAACGCCGCTGTGCTCGGCTGGATGCAGGGGCGGCAGGCAGATCTTGGGGACATTCGGCACATAGCATTCTGTCTGCAAGTCAAAAGCTATCTGCAACTGCTAAAACCTAAATAAAAACACAAGTTCCTACAATTCATAAGGAGCTTAATATTTATTACCATGTATTGCAAGCATGCAGCTATGTAGAAAGACTCCATTACTGTCTCCAGTGATTATTCAAGGGATGAGAAGAGGAAAGAATAGCCTTTGATGGTAACAAAAACGCAAGTGTGGAGAAAACAATGTATTAAATCCTTTTCACAGCCAAGAGGGCAGGGAAAATGCTGTATATTTATAACGGAAATGAAAACCTGTCAGGAACAAAATGAATTGAATAACAGATCTTGGGCTGAATAAAGAGAAGCGAGAACTAAAGAACCAAAAGTGCTACTAGGGTGGAAACACAGCACTCTGCATCCCTAGGAAGAGGCCTCTGAACACAGGCGTCGACCATTTGGGTGCAAATAAGGCAAAAGTCCTGCTGTTCCCAGTTCTGACCTGCAGGCAAGGAAGTGAGAGCCCAGTGGGGCAGGGAGAGGAGTTCTTTGTTAAATGCAGAGCATTACATGGAGCAGAGCATGGCCCTGTGTTCCCAAGCGCCCATGGGGCCACGGAGGGGCTGGTGCACGAGCGGGGCCTGCTGCCACATGCCGCGTTACGGCCCATCCACAAACAAGCGCCGAGATGTCTGTCCGGCCCGCGGCGCCCGGAGCCGCTGCCCACTGCCCTCTGCACTGCTGCACGCTGCAAGCTGCCAGAAACCCGAGAAATCACCGGGGAACACGACTACCTGACCACATCTCACATAAAACCCAACCGTTACGAACCCAAGGACTGCTCTTTGGGTAAAAACAAAGCTTGCCAGCGTGCAGATGACTAGGATTCAAGCTCTGATCAGGTATTAAATAATTTAGCTTTGTATTGCTAATTGCAGGAAGTTTGTGTGATTTCAGAAATAAACAGCATTAAGTATTTCATAATTCAGATACTTAATTACTATTACTGTATTGATTGCAGGAAACAGCATTAGCCACACACTCTATTTTGTCAGAGGATAATGTCAACACCAGAGAAGCGATAGCTAGCTGGGAACTTGTTGGCTTTATTACATTAAAAACAAAATAAAACTGTGGTCATCAGCAAGGAAAGTTCTCAGTAAACTAACCTGCTCATAACCCAGACTGAACATCCCAAGCAACCTGGAGAACAGAGCAGACAGTATTCAACCATAGAACGTTCCATGCTCAGGAGAAGAAAGCTGGGAAGTCTTTTTCTCTTGCAGGTTTCCTTGCTTAGATGGCTCCTCAGCTTAGGAACTGGAACACCTCCAAATAACGAGGAGCGCAGAGACCCTGCTACACAGTCCCTTGTCTCCGCAGCCTCTGCAGGAAAGGCTTGGGAGCAAACATGAACTCCCTGAATGCGCTTCCCAAAGCAGCCTTGCATTAGCGAGAGGAACTCTGCCCTCTGCGCTGCATTCCAGCGCTGCTGGCCCTCTGTGAGCCCCAACGTATGTCCCATGCCTACAGGGGAGGGCCCAGAGCACTTCCAAGCCACCAGGTTCATGTTTAATGCAGCACTTCCCGCTGATTTCCTCCTCCAGGATCTACCAAGACGACTTACCCGATGACTACCCTTGGCGCCGCACCGGGGCTCAGCTCTTACAGGCGTTGAGCTCCCACCCTGCCAGGACTCAGCACCTCTTCCTGCACCTACCAAGCTTACCTTCAGCTCTTGGCTTGACAACATGGGACAATGGACAAGGGATTCTCACCCTCGAAGTAGAGGGAAGTGCCCTGCCCGCTTCTCAAGTTGGCACCACTGCTATAGCATAACCAGCCTCTGCCGCTGAACATTACCCAGAGCCACCAGCACTGCTCTAGGGCAGCCCGACAAGGCAATGTAGGGGCTGGGACACAGCAGCAACATCTCAGTTTCCAGCCTCTTCTCCCAGCGGAGATCCAGGTCCAGCCCAGACAAGGGCTAATAGAGCCTCAAACCCTCCCCACTCTCTATGATACGGAGAGTGACCCCATTTGGGGATCCAGAAAGAAGCAGAAGTTCTGCAGCCCTGCTCGCCCCACAGCGGTGGGACGCAGCAGGGCCGGGTTTGGCTGCTGGAGAGCACGCAAACAGCAGAGAATTCCTCACACGTGCCCGGAAGGATCCGTAATTGCAACATTCTCAAACACAAATACCCGCGAGCTAGCTCCTTAGATCAACGTTTGCAACGTGGCCCAAAGGCCCTCATTTTGGGCCTCAGTGCAGCAGCGATGTGGCCTGATGTGCAGAGACGCTGAGCTCACGCAGCGCAGTGGGAAACAACGGGCAACCCTGGGCACCGACGTGGAAAATTTTGGTCATTATCTTTCCATAATTCTGTATTACATTCTGTATTATAGCTATACACCCTATTTTTATCAGATGTGACACTGAGGAAAACTGCAGTATTTAGAGCAGCACGCGGGGTGCGTGTGCACCCCCCACACACACATTTCTGGGTAGCCTACAGAAATCCGAGCCCATCTCATTTTGAATCTGATAACCCTCCAGACTCTCCAAATACCCCTCTTTCTGCTGACGCTGCACATTTATCCATATGAAAATCCTAAAACCAAAATACGAGGCACCACCACGCAAATGACTGCTCCGATTTCCACCTAATATAAGACATAAGGAGCATTTATAAATGTATTACTGTTGCTATTGGGCTCTCCCTCTCTCTAAGCCAGCGAACCGTGGCCGCCTGCTCAATTTACCACAAACCTGGTTAACTTCAGCCCCCGGAAGTTTTCTAGTGCTGCACAGCGTGTGCAGGGAAAGGCGCAAAGACAGCTCCACAGACCCGGCCTTGCCAGCGTTTACTTGAGCCTTTGGCCTATCAAGTGTCTTAGGGCTGCAGAGGACATTGATATAACCCCATTTTCCCTGGATAATATATGCGGAAGATGTGAAGAACCTTCCAAAAGCTGCTGGGCGCCATGGGGCCGCCCACGGCAGGCGAGGATCCTCTCATGACCCAAGTCCTGGGGATGTTTCTCTGCCACGGCCTCCCTCTTCAGCCGCTCCGAAGGCCGCTCCTTATGGAGTTAACTTTACGGGTGAACTCCCAGCCCACCCAAGTCAGTGACAATTTTGTCACCAGTCTAAAGAAGGCCATAAGTTCAGCCCATGATTTCAGCATTTTTCTCTCCTTTTAAAAGGAGGACCCAAGGGCGAGCTCCACGTCGTCAGTCAGGCCAGCACAAACGGGTAATTCTGCCTGCAGGCGCCTGGGTCCGAATGTTCCCAGTAGAGCAGGGAAACCGCCGAGGCACGAGCGTAGCCGCAGCCTCGTCCTGCCGATCCCACCGCGGAGCCGCACAGGCCGGGAAGGCGGCAGGACCTCACGCACGGCACGGCCCAGCAAGGCTGAGCACCCACAGAGGCACCAGCCGACCCAGAAACGGCGAAGTCACAACTTCAGATGCCTAAAACCAGAGGTCCCGGAATCTTCCACGCAAGGCCCAGCGAGAGGGGCTATTGCGCCCAGCGCCCCGGCCCTGCCAACCCAACGCGCTCCCTGCGCACGGTGCAAGCGACCTGGGGAACCCAAGCGCTCTCTCCACGCTTAATGTAAAATATTAATGTCTCATTTGTTCAGCAATTTTGTGGAAATTAAAACTTTTAGGTTAATCATATACTGAACAATTTTTAATTAAAGCAGTTATAAAACAATTAATCCACAAGAGCAGGCTTGGAGCCATGCCAGCCTTATTGGTTTAATACATGTAGGCAAAGCTTATTTCTCCCCCTGTTTGACTTAATGAATGCTAATAAGTGACACAAAATATGCATGCAGCGCTCCTAATATAGTTAGTCCATCTGGTTTCACTTGTGTTTCGTATTTGTCATTTTGCTTTGATAGAGAAATTGGAAACGAATTCTCTGTGCTAGAAATTAGAAGAACTTTGTACCCTGCTTAATTTAAAATAATTCTTCCAAACCTTTTGGGGAAAAAGACAGCTATTTGAGCACAGAAGGCTAGACACTACCTTTTCAGTCGTTCCAAGGTTGGAAAAAAGCACGGGACAGAAACGCAGGACTGCTCAGCGCAGCACAACAGTTACTCAGCTGTTTTTATTCCACCAGTAATTCTAAAGACTTTATTTTTCCCTCGCTTAGATAATGATATAAAGACAGAGGATAAAATACGATTTTAAGTACCTGAGACAAATCCTCCCCTACTTCAATTTGTTCTGCATTACAACTTGTTTGATCCATTTGGGGACATAGTTGTTTGCCAAAGCAAGCAGAGCCCAAGCTCTTTGTTGAGCATTTAACACCTGCCATTTTTTTTAACCTTTTTAGCACAGATGCTTGAGTTTCATAAACACTATTTCAAACAGTGCCCGTGGACAGCACAGTTAGGAGCATCCGTTCCACCTCGCCATCTAAAAGCCGCCTGCAAGGCCCCAAGCAGCTCAGTTCGCTCGACCGCAGCTCAGGCTGCAGAGGGAAAGACGTGTTTCCCCCTTGTGCCCACCTGCAACATGAAAAACGGGCTCTTTTCCGGCTAAAATGTATCTAACGCAACCCGTGCCACATGGAGACCGCACTCGATGCAATCTACCGCCATGGAAAGCGGCCCTTGGTCTCTCCCTCAACGGAGGCTCCGATTCCCGGCATGACGTTGCCCCTTGGTACCCTGGGAACCCCCTGAGGTTTCTTACTGGAGGTCCCGACCAAACACCCCTTCACAGCAAGAGAGGATCTTCCCACTAATGTCACTGAGGTCCCTGCCCTACAACAAGGTGACAGAGCAGGAGTTGGAGCTGCACCAGTCCAATTGCACCTAACGTCCTTCCTCCCCGGCTACGTCGTTCCCCATTGCTCTTGCCAAGATGTCTCTAAAAGTGACAACCACAAGCCTAGGACAGCTTAAAAAACAGCTCTTTGCCCAGGGGATTGGTGTCTCAAATTCAGAGGCTTCAGAGTGAAAGGAAAAAAGGGAATTACGCGTGTGCTGAAAAGCACATGCAAAAAATGGGGAGAGCGGAAGGAAAGAAAACACCATCTTTCACCTCAAAGTCACCATGAGCCTGGTCCTACACAGGTGACCACAGAGGGAAAAACTTACTTTCTGTTACCGCTTCAGAAGCGGAAAAGAGCCCCTAAATCCGTGCGCTAACTGGTGTTGTTAGCGGCTTATCCCGGCAATTAGTTCATTAGCCACCCTTGAAGTCACCTTCACCTGCAATCCTTGAATCCGGCTGTGGGCAGACAGCTCCTCTATGGCCCATGGCCGGCACCAAGGTGAGCCCATCCATCCCATCCATCCTATCCCATCCTATCCCATGCCAAACGTCCCACGACGCTGCATCGCTGAGGATCTGACGAGCACACGGCCTGGACAACCTTGCAGGATGAGCTGCAACCTCCATCCTCACCAGGTTTCCATGCGCTCACTCAAAACATCTGCTCCCCAAGGCCATAGAAGCGCAACGAGGTTTATTTAAAGCACAAACAGAGAGCAAGGAGGGGAGGAAACAAATGTGAACAGCACCAGACAGACAAAACACACCTAAAATGGATGTGCTCCTGCTTACTGAGCAAAATCTGGAAACCTCTGCTTGAAACAGTCCTCTGCAAGAAGTCCTCTACCAGGCCGGCCAGCCCGCAGGACCGCGGTACAGAGAGCTGCGACGGGGACAGCTCTGTGCAAAACAGCAGGGTCAGGGGAGCACGTTGAGTCCAAGTGGAAACGGCAATGGAGCCCCCACGTGAGTGCCCTGCCAGCCCCACGCACCCTCGCGGCGCGTCGGAAGCCGCAGCTGCGGGTCCCCTGCACACAAACACTCCGCCGGGAGGTTTGATATTATTATTAAAGTGCTTTAAACATCCTGCAAACGCTGCTCGGGAAGCCAGTGGAAGGTCGAAGCGGAGCCCCACGTCTCGGCGGATAACAGGCCTGGTAGGAAATCTCTCCAGCAGGAATCGAGGCATTGCTGCATCTCCCTCCCTACCTTTTCTTATTTTAAAGGCATTCGAGCAAAGCTCACTTTGAAGTTTAAACCTTCTGCAACAAGCCCACTTGTCAACCAGATAAAATATTTAGCACTGCTCTACTCAAATCCTCTCTCTTCACAATACCTTCCATGCCTGACACAGCACCGAAGTTAATTCAGCCAACAAAGCAGCATTCACATTTTGTGTCTCGAGAAGCATCAATTTGTCTTTTTTGTGTATATAAATTGCATAAGCTATTGTGCCATTTAAACCCAAGAATAGGAAGATCTTTAAATACAGACAGAAAGATCAGACCTACAGGGAAAAAAAAAAAATGTGGCAAACTCAAGAGAACATTAGTAGCCTGGAAAAAAATAAATACAAAAAACCACGACACTCTGTGAAGCTCAAGGCACCCACGGAGACTGCTCCAGCACCCGGAGCAGCCTCATTGCGTTGGTGCCAGGATCCCACTCACATGTTGGGAAGCCCTGGAGGGAAAGGCGCTTCCGCAGCCACCCGCGCGAGGCTGGCGAACGGCCACGGGCACGTGGCGACGCTCCCGCTGCTGCGGCGCTCCCCGCTCTGTGCCTGTCTGCGGTGGTGTCACACGAGCGGCCGTGCCCGTTTGCGGTGGTGACATGGACGGCTGTGCCTGCCCGCGGTGCTGGCGTGTCACAGAGCGGCTGTGGCTGTCTCCCTCTGTTGGAGGGTCCCTGAACAGTTCACTGCAAGCGAGCCGAGGAGGAGGCACCGGCCGCGCGGGAAGGGCCAGTGCTCAGGTGAGGGCAGCCAGCCCTGCCTGCGCTGCGGCCACAGCGCCACAGGGACGTTCGCCCCGCTCCTGCTCCTGCTCCGGCCAGACCCACGCACGGGCCTCAGCAGCTCCATTCATGGGGAGCGCAGGGAAAGCTTCACCCCTGCAGCGCCAGGGCGGGCGGCACAGCTTGCGGAGGCTGTGCAGGAGACACCCAGAGCCCGGCAGGGAGGGACCCGCACGCTCTGCGGCGCGGCCTCCTGCTCCAGGTGTTGGAGACAGCGATGGAGGCGATGGAAACGCTGCGCCTGCAAGGCTGCCCTTCTTGGGTTTCGCTCCCTCATAGGCCTTGTCTGCTTTAGTGGCCTCTTAAAAACAAAACAAAAGAATGAATAGCTGCCTTCCCCTGACCAGAGCCATTCCATCTGTTCCGATTTCTGCTCTGGCTTTATGTTTTTTTCCTTATTTACTGTGCAAAGAGGCGCCACCTCTGCTGCCTCGAGTACCACATCCTCCCTCACAAGCTAACTCGGTGCATTTTATTCTTTCACATAAAATTAACTCAAACAGACCTGAAGCATCTGCCTTTTCCCATCCCTCGTCAGTATCTAGAGCTCAGAGTCCTCTCTGAGCAGCTCGACGCCTCTCACACCTGCCCGATGAGCACACACGCGGGCGCGACACCGCTCCTGCCCACGACGGCCTTGGCACTCCCTGACTTACATGAGCAAAGCAATCAACACACAGAAACGCACTGCCCTTCTTTCCAAGGCAGGATGCAAGCAAGAAAACACTTTCAGCCCATTTGAAAGGAGCTCCAGATGCCTGGAGCACACACGGGACCGACTGAGGTCTTCATCATTTGAGCCACAGCAGGCTCGAGCGCTGCCGCCACCTTTACCCATCGCGTTACACATCCTGCCCTGGACTCAAGTCTCTCTCCTGCTGATGGCAGCCAGGTTCGTGCAGGTCCTGCTCTGCTTTTGTGCAGCTTGGGACGACATCAGTAACACAGGGCCTTCTGCAACGCGAGGCAAACAGAGCCCACATGCTGCAAAGTGAGTGCTACCTACAGCGTAAATCACTGCTTCTTCCTGCTTTATTTTAATGCAATGGTGGGTGTGTCTGTGCACACGTATACCTAAATACTGGCTTTTTAAAGCTCACATAGGATAATCACGTCAGTGATTTGATTTTGCTCTTCTGTGAGATCAAGGGCATAATTTACCCCTTGCAAAATTCAGCTAGGAACGAGCCTCGTGAAAAGCTCACCCTATGCTTCCGTGCAGGGCTGCATCGCACCAGGATCCCTGGCCTGTATCTCCAGAGGGGGAATTCTGAATCCTGCTCCTTCACTACAGCACAAGCAATGGATTTGTCCTGAAAACACCAGGATCCATGGCACCAAGTCAGCCCTCCTAATTCTAGTGCAGCGCTGGACAAGCTGCATGTTGGTCTGGGTGAACAGTTAAGCCCAACTTCTGGCATCGTCCTATGAAGAAATCCAGGCTTGGGGATACGAGGAGACAGGTGGTTACAGACAGAAGCTGAATGATGGTACTTCTAAAGATGGATTAGCAAGAGCAAAACAACTGCTTATTTACTGAAAATAATGAAGAGCCTTGTGCTTTTAGTTTGGAAAGGTATGTGGGGAAAGAGAGATGTACACGGCTGCAGCAGAGTTTTAAATAAATGGGAAAGCTCGAGTGAAACCATGCATCAGAGCCAGCAGGGACGTCGGCCGTGACTCGCGGGAACGACACATGGAAGCCCTCGGGAAGCACACCAGCAGCATAAGGAAAGCAGGTAAAAAAATGAAGGCAAAGGGGAAGGCGAAGCAGAAACCACAGGTTGCTTCAGAGTGATGCCCCGAACAAGGGTTTGGAAGAAGTCTGCAAGGAAAGGGGCTAAAGGTCAAAGCCAACCAGAGTCAGGAATACTTATCCACACCAAATGGGATAACCATGTAGTAGAAAATCCGTTTTGTGCCTAGGCTCCTATTTGGCATTTTCCCGTGCAAATGGCAGGGGAAAGGAGCCACACGCCGTGTTCAGCCCCAGGTCGGACCCTGAGCCTGAACCTGCTCCCAGCATTCGCGGCAGGTCCCGGCCTGCCCGGCTTCAAGGGTCCCGCCGGGCTCCGAGGCTGCAGCCCAAGACCCCGGCGCGGAGGTTCCTCTGGGACAATTCGCCCCCGGCTGCGAAGCCGCTGGAGCGCCCGCAGCCCCGGGACATCATGCAGGACGTAGCTCAGGCACAAATCTCACAGCAAATTCTGAAACCAGGGGCACTTTGGAGCTGACTGGAGTTGAAACCATTGAGGAAAACCAGCAGAGCCCGCACGCTTGGGAAGATCCCAAGGAAATTCACATTCACTGCCTACACGTCACGCTGCCAGCTGCTTTGCTGCACGAGCGCACGAGCCCCCTCAATCTACAGTGCAGTATTTACTCGCTGTGAAATGGGAAACGTCACTCTTCTTAAAAATTCCCACCAGACCAGAGCAGATCTGCTCCTCAGATAATATAATGACACGGAGGGCCCCAAGATAACCCCCTCCAAAGCTAATATAGAAAAAACAAACACAGTTACATTAGATTAATTTAAAGAACTTCTCTTTTTTAAGTGTATGTGGAGAGAAAATGGAAGGAACCTCCTAAATTAATTCCAGTGTTATAAATTGGATTTAGCAAGTGCAGCGCACGCTGCTGTGAAAGCAACAGCAGAGCAGGAACATTCCGAGCAGAGCAAATAAATTATTTGGAGGAAGTGGTGAGGGGAAAAGAAATGAGAAACGTGGGGGTGAGAACCTGCTCCAACATGAACTTAACCGGAACGAGCAGAAGCTCCTGACTCCATGGAGCGACGCAGCCGGCAGCCTGGCCGAGCCCCTTCCCAATGGGACAACCCATCCTTCAGCGGGGCCGGTGTCCTGCCCAGCCACTGCTGTCACCACCTTGGTGACCTGCTCAGATTCCCGCGCCCACACTTGGGCTCCCACATCAGGACCAGTCTGTGTAAGCTGCTGCAAAGACGTGAGCCCCGTCTCGTGCCCAAAGCCACCGCGCGCATCACGCTCCTCGGCCCATCTGCAGGGACTAGCGACAAGGAAGGCAAAGTCCCACCGGCCGCATGGGGACAAACTCAGCGCAGCGCTAAGCAGGCAGCAGGGCAACAACGGCACCCAAGGGCGACAGCCCCGCTGCTGCGGGCCGCGACGTGGAGCTGCCCAGCCACACGGGGCAGCCGCTCGGGGCATTCGCGCCCCGCGAGCGCGGCCCCAGCACGAGGCCTTGGCCGCCCGCCGCTCCTGCGCAGTGGCCTGCGGAGACGCCGGCACCCGCTGCTGCCTTTTCCATGTACAGCCCCCAGGCAACTCACGCTGCTGTTTCTTGCGTTTTCCCAAGAACAGGGATTTCTCCAGCCCCTGGGGAGTTCGACCCAAACCTTGCTCTGTTAGAGCGAGTCCGCAGCCACTCACAAGGTCACCAGCCCGTTTCCCCCTGGCTTGGCAGGAATCCTGCTCACTTCCAAATCCTGGGAGCTGGAAGCTGCTGCCGTTGCTCCCTCCTTTGCACAGGCAGCAGAGGGAAACGGGAGAGAGCAGCAGCCTCCTTGGCAAGGGAGCGAACCCATGGGAATCACCGCCACTCCCGGGGGATCCGTGCGCTGCCGAGGGACCTGCCCCTCCACCCCCCGGCACCAGATGGGAAGCCAAATGCACGCAGTGCAGCAAATTCATCAAAAGCAGATAACGCCAGCCTGGATGTACTCAGCAAGGAAAAAAAAAAAAAAAAAGAGATACTGCAAAGAACAGCAAATTAACACACCAGCTCGGTTCCTTTTTATATAAAACATCTGTCAAAATACTTAAGCATTTGCTTTGTTGGAGAAGCAGGCAGTTATGATGTTGCAGATAGTCATAAAGCAGGACAGTATTGCAAAAATTAGGGACTTGCTTCATTGTCTCTGCTGCTTTGCAATTACTAATTATGATTGTGCTAAGTGCCAAATGGTCAACAAGCAAAGCTAATTGTTACTTAACTGCTTCCAGCCAGGTTGTCTGTGCGTCCGCAATACACACACGTGCGTTCAGCACACGGCCGTGAGCATGTTGAGCTGCTGTGCGAAAGCAAGCGGCACATCTCCCCCCACGCGCTCGGACACACTCCAGCATCCCCAACATCCCAGAGCCCCTTCCCAACAGTGGGATGGAGGAGCTGACTCCCCACGTCAAGGGAACGACCATCAATCCGGATGCAAGCGATGGCTTCAGGACGCTCCTCGTGCACCCTAGCGCTAGACTAGTCACTCAGAGCTGTGCAGGAGCCCCAGGAAGCGCGTCCTGCTGCTGAGGAAGGGGATCCCACGCACACTGCTCTGCTCCTGGGAGAGCGGCCAGCGAGGGAGCTGCCACCGGGGCTGTCACACCAGGGAAAAGGAGATGCTAAACAGGCAGGTGACAACGCCAGGAACAAGAACGGGGAGAAGCGGCAGCAAATCAGAGTTCACTGCAGAACTGCCGCCAGCCAAACCCGGGCCTGTTCCAGCGGTAACTTCAGCCTCTCCCCAAGCTCCGGTCCGAGCTTCAGCCTCCCCAGCAGGAGAATCTCAGCGCTGCTTAACCACCACCCCCACAGGCAAAAACAATCACCTGGAAAAGGGCGCCCGGAAAACCGCTGGAAATGAATGAAGCAATTCTTCTTAAGTGGCACGAATAAAATACACTGTGATAGAGCGAGGAAAAATACTTTTGATTTTTATTCGTTTGGAATGAAGCTATCATCCCTGATTTGCAGCTCCACTTTGCCAACTTGAGAGCTATTTTCAAGAGTTTGGGTCAGTTACATAAAAAAAGCCAACATGCACAGAGCAGGGGCAGCATGTGCATGGGAGCCCTGTGCTCTGCTGGCCACGACACACGAGCCGGTCGGTCCCGCGGGCAGCCCGTGTCCCGCCTGGCTGAGCCCCTCTGACACTCCCTGGGTCACTGCTCAGAGCCTAGATGTCCCCTCGCACCTCTTCCATAACAAACCTGCATTTCCTATCTCCTCTCCACTATGGGCAAGGGGAAAGACCACCACAATCCCGTCCACACCTATTTAAGGTTCGAACCTACGGTTGTCCTTAGCCCAAAGCAGCTGCCCTCATCGTCCTCGCCGCAAGGCCGTGCAGAGCCTGCTGCTCCACCATGATGTTTGCTGGGACTCTCCAACACTGGGATAGTGCAGTTCCTGCTGGGAACCTGCCGTCCCCTTGTCCTCTCCTTCCTTCTCAGCTCTTCAATACAGAAAGCAAAAAAGTGGTCAAAGATGCAGAGCTCGACCAGAAGAGGTAGCTACGGGATGGTCGCTGGTCAAGGCAGACAGCAGGCAGGAGAGGGAGCTGCGTGGGGCGCAGAGCGAGGCGAGGCTCGCGTTGCAAACGGGCAGCAGGCCGGGCCTCGGGAGCCGGGACAGCCTCTGCCGTGCGGGTTACAGACAGCTCCACGGCCGCGCCAGCTCAAGGGCATCCTTCCACTGCACACCTGAAGGCTCCGCTTTGCCTCGGCGGTATGGAAAGGACCGCACGTTTTACCAAAACCATGACCATTTCTTGAGCTGGCCAGGCTAACTGGCATTTCTAGGAGGTTAATTTGTTGGAGGTTTCTTGCCTTGTTTCACCAGGCTTCCCAGGCGCCCATCGCGACGCAGGGCGCCGTGCGACCCTTCGCCGAAGGGATTAGCAACCACATCAAGCATGAGAGCAGGCAGCCGCGCAGACCTGGAGCGCGTTCCCCAACGAGATTAACCTACCTAATAGGATTTGGGGAGGCTTTCAGGGCCATTAGGATGCCCTGTACATGCTAAAGGCTCCAAATGCTGCAACCATTTGATTTAATCTAATCTAATCAAGACTGCCTAGGTGTATTTTGGCAGTGGTTGTTTCTGTCATTTTCATATTACATCTCAATAAGCAACTTTCACCCCACTTCCATCACGCACAAACAGGCGGACACATTTGAGGCTAATCTTCAATTATAAGAGCCCAGCATCTCCCTAATTATTAAAGCCTGGCTTTGCAGCTGGTTATAGCCTAATCCAGCACGGTATGGGGCATTCCCTAAGCACTGCCAGGGGAGGCTCAGGGCCTCCGCTTCACCAAAGCCCCTTTTTATTTTACCTTACAAACCACTGCAAAAGGAGGAAACATCTGTTAAAATGTGCTCTTATTATTCTTACTGGGGAGTCTTCAGGACCCAAGTGCAAGGTGCTGTTCAGCAATGATGAGGAGCAAAACGAAATGAGAAGACTCTCGCCCTGAGATCACCCGGTGCCCGCAGGTTTCCCTAGAGGCAGCCGCGGGCCTGCAGGCCCTGGGCAGGGTCGCAGGTACCATCGGTTGCCACAAAGGCATTATTTTCCAGTGGGAATAATTCCTATCTAGAATCCAGGCTTTTAGAAAGTCCAGTACACGCAATCGTCAACTCAGAAAGATGATATTCCTCCAAAACCCTTGGATCCCATTGCTCCAGAAATCCTGGCGTCGGCAGCCTGCCCCTCTGCCTTACAGAGCACGCACGGCCGTTCCTCCCCTTGGGCTCTTCAAAATCAGCCAATCAGCTGCTCCGTCTTTGTTTTAGGGCCCTGCTCGAGGGCACCAATTTGTGGTCACGATCACTTAGCCGAGGTTCCAGACCCAGCACCTCAGTACCGACCCAAAGCAAGTCGAGACAGATGCACGAAGCCAGATGCTAGTTGCCCCCGAACAGCCGCGGCACCGACATCCCGGATCTAGACCCGGGCACAACCGTCACGCACCTCTGGCCTGCTGCGTGCTGCCAAAGCCCAGGGGCTCCCGCGGCCCGCGCCAGGGCTCACGGGCAGCAAGAACCCAGCAAGCCAGGAGACATCTAGCACGCATTAATAAGTCCATATGCAAACTCGCTGGCTTATTCCAACTCTCTTCTCCCTGTTGCATCCATAGGAGAGGGGGTAAAAAAAAAGCAGGCTTAACTCTCAACTTCCCTCAAAATGCTTAAACAGTATTCTCTTTTTTTAAAAAGGAGAATTCCAGTTGCAATCGGGACGTTACTCTGGATGTAGGTTGATGCTAACTCAAATTAATTATAGATTTAATAAAAATAAAAAATAAAAAGTGTCATCACAGAAATAGAGGGCTCCACTACCTAATTAAACCCAAGGAGGAGTCGGGTTGCGCAGATGCTGCAGGTGACCTTGAGCAGCCCTGCACTGCCCCAGCGCCCCAGTCCCCGCAGGAGAGCCGGGATAGTTATTTACGTTGGGTGGATATCGTTGAATCTTCAGGCAGAAAACACTGACAGAATTAAGAGTTTTATTCTCTCCTGCAATGCCACAGTCCAAACTTTGTTTTTTCTTGTTTTTTTTATAATTCTATTCTTTCTTCTTTCTCTGTAAATGCTCCTCTTACAATGGAAGCGGTTCGAGTTCCTAGAGGTTTTCACTGGCTTCCTTGGGGATCTCTCCCGCTGGGCATTTCCTTGGTCTGGACTGGTGCTGCGGTGCTGATGGGAGGAACTGGGAAGGGGGAGGACAGAGGCCTCCCTTTGATCAACATTATCGCAAATTCTTTAACCTGTCATTTGGCCACAAATTAAAAGCCGTTTCAAGCCAGCTTGCACCATCTATGTAAAGTTATGTAAATTAATCAATGGCTGAATGTAATCCTTGTTACAGCTGCTGCTTTTGCAGTCCTAAAAATGCTCCTGGCCTGTCAGTGATTACAGAAGCACCAAGCACCCGCACAGCACTAATAATCTCCAAGAATTATTAAGAACAGGTCAAAACAGAACTAATGACCAACAGCTAGTTTAGACCCTAACAAATCTCCTTTCTCTTCTGGGCTCAGACTCTGCATCAACTTTGCAAACTCTGCTCTTTAACAAAGCTGACATGAAAAAAGAGAAGCTCTATCTGATCTCATCAGCCATTCCGTCTTTAAAGCATTTGCCTACAACCCGCACCAGACATACTTAGCAAACTTTAAAATACAGCCTCTCAACATTGTTACAATTAAGTCACTCTGAAATGTCATGAAAAGCAATCTAGCTCCATTAAAATCTTCACACTCTCATTAAAAAAGCACTTACAGACTCGAAAATGTTCCTAATACATTATTTAAAGACACAAGATGTACAGTGACTAAAAACCTTGTACAGAAAGGGAATAGCAACAGTCTGCTTTAAAAAAAGCCTGTGTGCGTGTAAATTTGTGTTATAATTAGGTAATTGGGAAACTGCAGGTAGAAAGCAGGGTGTCATATATTGGTTTTTGTCTAGCTCTTTTTTTCCCTTCCCCTCTTATTGCATTCTGTTTTATTAAAGAAAGAGAGGAAAAGGTGCTTGCTTTCCACGGCATTAAAAAAAATGAGTAGGGGCCACTTGAAGCGATGCCCAGGAGAAGCGGAACCGCAGGGCTAAGAGCAGGGAGGCCCACTAAAGTCTCCATCCTGCTACAAACTGCATGTCTGTCTTTGCTGTTGACAGCAGATGAAGGTAAAAAACCCGCATCTTTATCGAGCCCGCTGCTAGAGGAACCATGTCCCTCCAGGCCCCCGAGCAATGAGAACACAGGCGGCTTCCTCCAGGTCGTCCTTCTAGCAACACTCTGCTTTTCGTGAGGTTTCTTCCCATTTAGAGCACTGCAAGGAGGCTGTAGAGAAGCACTCAGGCTACAATAAATAAATAAATGCAGGGCAAAGAAGTAGCACTGGGAGGAGCCGGAAGAACAAGGAACTGTCTGGAAAGGCAGCTCGTTGTTCGAGGAGCGCCCTGTCTCCTGTGCAACACCCACACTCCAGCTGGGGAAGATCTCAACAAGGTGACAGATACGCTGGCTTGCCTGGAACAACCAGCCACCTGCTCAAGCTGTGGCTCAGGATATCCCGGCCTCAGAGAGCTCTGATGAGCTTTTCTTGCACAAATCCTCTCTAGGTGTCCCTGCTGCAGCAGGGCATTGGACTAGATCATCTCTAGAGATCCTAGAGGTCCCTCCCAACCTCAACCATTCACGATTCTGTGATCCTTCCAACAGATCTCCAAAGCCAACTCAGAGCTTCTCGTGTCTCCCTGGGGCAGCTCACTGCTTGTTCCCATGAACACATATCTCCCACTGCCTCAATCCTCTTGTTTCATTTGATGGCTCTACACCTCATGTGAAGAGCATCAACAGTCACTCCCTTTCCACATCACTCACAGTTGTATCAACCTTTACCACATCCCGGCTGAACTCGCTCTTTTCCACAGTGCAGACCCCTACTCCAACCCCTCATCCTCGCATTGCAGATGTGGTTCGCTGAGAGCTGCTCTGCATCGTCTGTAGCTCCTCAACTCAACTTAGGAAGGTCTAAGCCCAGGGACTTGCACTAGTTTACTCACGATCCACAAGGAACCAGAACATGCCAACAGCACATCCAAAAACGCAGTGATGACAGGCAAAAGCAAAGTGTCTCATTTAGGCTACAATTCAATAGGTAAACGCAAAAATAGATTATACACACCCACATCTGCCTCCAATTAGTATCAAGTTCTGAAATTTCTATGCCCTGAAACTACAGGGAACAACAATGCTCACTGAAAAACGCCAGAATAACTTCCAGCTTTTGACACCCTAAGAAGGGGGTGAGAAAAGAATGACTAGACTGTGTGAGAGTATTTATGTTAGCAAGAGAAAGGGGGAAAAATAAAAGAAAAAAACATGGGAAAAGATGAGATAAAGGAGAGAAGCAGACGCACCTTTTTCAAGCTCCAAAGGCCCAAAATAAATAATGTCATTTTAGCTGCTCAATGCGCTTGAGCTTTCAGGAAGCTGAGCTGCAACAACCAGCGGTGTCCCGAGCAGGAGCTCAGCTCCCTGCTGGGCCCTTCCGAAACCCACGCCCCGGCCCCGGGCCCCCTGAGCAGGGTCACCAGCAAGACAGGGCCCGGGGTCACAGTGCGGAGCGAGCGAGTCCCCGCGACCCGCTGCGGCGGCCGGACCTGAGCGGGGCCTCCGCAAGCACAGCGCTCCCGCGCGCCGCGCCACGAACACGGCAGGCGCCTCCAAACGCGGGGCGGCCTCTGACGTATGGCTGCATCCGTACAAGATTTATCTTTCGACAACATCCTTCTCGGCTCTGCTCATTCCAGGAGAAAATCCTGCACCAGTCTTCCCATTTTCTCTTACATCCTGACCTGTCCCATTTGGGCTTTTTTTAGTAGACCCAAATCTTTGATGCAAATAGAAAAATGTTACAGGACATAAAATAGATAAGAACACACTGGACTGATTTTATTTTGGCACTTTATCATTTAACACACCACGGAGGGATGGAGTGGGAAATACTACAGACCCTTGAATGTGCCACACTCTGCTCCTACAACACAACGGCCTCCGCCGGAGAGCTGGTTTTAACCTTGGCTCTGGCAATTCCTAAAAATGCAAAGATAAAAGCCAGCCCGGGTAACAAAAGAAACATGCTGCTGTGAGCAGATCTGATGCAACAGCCAGAGAGAAGGCAGGGAAGCAACTGCAGATACTCGGCCTATGGCTTAAGCATCCAGAGCTCCTTCCCAAACGAAGGGCTCAAAAGGCCGGGGCTGGTAAATCTCCAGCTGTTTCTGTTTCTCTAGCCTTACCCCCTCCCAGCGCTGCGGGACTCCCACAGCTCTAGGATGAACGTGGTGCAAACGCTCCTGAAGCCCAGGGCAGCTGCGGAGCAGGGAGGCCGGGGCCGCTGCAGCAGCCCGGGCCAATACCGCAAGCGCCAGGCAGAGCTTCGGAATTTTCCTGCAATTGGCTGTACTGGAGAGCGGGGGAGATGGCTGGTCTGTGCATCACCTCCCCCATTCCCCCCTGAACGTCTCCCTTCCTGCTGCTCCACATCCTGGGCCTGGGGCCTCTTTGTCCCATGGGGGCAGAGAGGCCCAGGGGCAGCCGAGGACATGCCGGTGCCAAGCGTCTTGTCCTGGCACAGGACCCGGCTCCGGGCAGCAGGACGGGCCAGGGCTGAATGAGGCACCAGGAACGGCTGGAAAGCGGCATTTACGTGGAGGGGAGAATTGGGTAGGAGAATCGGCCTGGCCCTCCCCTCCACCCACGAGGCCCCGGCCCCTATTCCCGGTACTCCCTGCAGCAGATCGCCTCGGCCCCATGCATGCACGTTTACTCTCTTCTAACCTAACACGCTAATAGCATATTCGCTCGAGAGCCAGCGTGTCCCCGCAGGAAGCCAGGTGGCCGTGGCGCGGCCGGGGCAGCCGGGGACGCCGCGCGCAGCCCTTGCTGCCCAGCACAACAACCGCTCGTAAAAACCCCGTCCCCGTTACCACAACTTAACGTTGTCCACATGAAAACCCAGGGGCTATGGCTGAACCCTGGGTGATTCTATTGAGTTGAAGGGCAGTTTTTTTGTTTTTCTCTCTTGCCTTTTTATTTTTTTCATATTCATTGATCTGAGCAAACATAATAATCACCATCTGTTGAGAACACAGCTAGAATGGAAAAAATACGAAGGGTCACAGGCACTGCTGGTGTAAATGAGCCTAATTCCTCTGACCCCAGCAGCTCCATTAACACTCACGTAAAGCATTTCATGCAATTTCTGCCTGCAATTGCTCATAACATTAAGAATTTACCTTTAGCCAGAGGGGCTTGGACTTGTTTTCATTTTCCTTTTTTTCCTTTTTGGTGTCAAGCTGCTTTTTGCTCCCTTTTGTTCTAAGGCTCTTGTATGTCAAGTGGGGAAGGATGTCAGATCTTGCCGTGCCACTTCGCTAGAGAGACGTGACACGCGGTGGCCCAGCCTTGCAGTCAAGCACCTCCTCAGCCCCTCCGTTATGGAACAAGACGCAGAATCACTTCCCTTGGCTCCCACGGAGGGTAACAACAACAAAGCACAAGCAGTGTTTGCTGACTCCGTGCACGGAAAACAGGCTCGAAAACACAAGTGCTTCTCGGGAAGCGGGTGGTGGGGAAGGAGCAGACCCACCGGCTGCATCCTCGACCAGCGCAAGGCTGTGTCCCAGGCCCTTGAGACCTGCTTGCTGCCACGTGGGGGTCCCCCTCCCCTCTCTGCTGCGCTCCTGCGTGTGCAACGCGGCGCAGGGCTGCACGAGGGACCCTGCAGGACAGCTCAGGGGCTAGAGCCAAGGCGGCCCCACGGCCGGAGGGTGAGCAGAACACACTGTGCCCGTGGTCGCGGTCACCCAAGTGCTGGGGCCACTCCAAGCAGCCAAGGTTCATCCTCACCGGCACAGAGCACCCAGGGCAGCCAGACAGCCCTTTGGGCCACGCGAGTCCGGTCACACCAGTGCCAGGAGAAACAGGGGAAACGTCCCAGTAAAGCAGGGCTGACCCGTGGCTCTACTGGGTCCCCTGGAGCGCCCACACGAGCCCAAGAGCCGCACAGAGGGAAACCAGCCCAGCCCGAGGCACCCAGCACCACATGAGACACCTGCAGCAGTCTGGTAATACTGATAAATACATGAGAAAAATCAGTAGCGAGAATTTCCAAAGGCAGCATTTAACAGGCACAGATCTGCAATGAGACTACACTCATCTTCCTCATGTTCTGCCCTCCCACTTCCTACCTCACTTTCATGCCCATCTTGACGCGACCTGGGCAGCCAGAACACAAAGAGCACTAGAGAGCGATGCGAAGCGCCCAGAGTGTAGGGCGAGACTCTTCAAACAGTAAAGTGGAATTGACTTCGAGTGACAGGGGGATTTCTGTAGGATGTGCTCGCATTTTTATGGGTTCTGGTGAAAGCTGCCCCTGAAATGATGCTGGGATTCAAGCGGAAGGGCATCTCTCCTCGTCTCACGGGAGCGTGGAACAATCTGCAGGAAAGTTAGGCAGCGACAGATGATGAATAAGCAACGGGTTTCCATCTCCGGCGACCTGCGAGTTTATCATTACACCCATTCGGAAGCGTATCGTCCTCATCTCGAGCTTTCCTGCCGTCAGGTGCTCCCTGCACAAGCAGGATTACTCTGGTATTAATCCTCTGCTCGATTTAGCAGCGCCTCACACTTGGAAACTCGACACGGAGCCAATCGCCCTCTGATTTCTCCACCTGGCTTTTCTGGGCTGCGAGGAGGAGGAGGGACAGGTATTTCCCAGACTCTGGCATCATTCGGCTTGGTGCAATTAGCACCATTTCACAAAGATCGGACTACAAATGTTTGCACTTGTACCGTAACGCTGTTCCCACTGCACTCATCAGGCAAACGGTCAGAAGTGACATTACCTAGTGCTTTGTGATACACACGTTAGACACATTTTTCCTGGATAAAAGTGAGCCCGAGTTCCGCGGTCCACACAGAGCCCTCTCACTGATGGGGTGGATGTGGTTGTAAAAGGCAGAGTGACCTGAAACCAGAGCCCTGAAGTGCTGCACAGCCTTTGAAGTTAAAAAAAAAAAAAAAAAAAAATCTAATTAAATTTCCAAATAAACCGGATCCTCAAGGGAAGAGCCTCAGCTCAGGACCCCGGAGCTGCACGCTTCCTGAGAGCATTTACCAGAGCTGGGAGGCTAAATGCCCCCGTCCAAGCAAGGACGTGGCCTTTGTGTCTGCCTTCCCGAGGGACGAAGAACCGAGAAGTGGGTTATTTGCATGTACACTCAAAAAATGCGTATTGCCAGACAGCAAAAGAACGTTTAAGTAAATATTAATGCCTGCCCTCGGTTTTACCCCGCAAAATCAAGAGACTGCACTAGCAAAACAGCTATTACGATACTTGAAAGATAAACCTCTGAACATTTTCACTTGTGATTCAGATTCACTAACTCTGTGGCTCAAGACTTTCAGAATGCCTCAGGGCCAGAAACACTAAAAAAAGAGAGATCTTGGCGTAAAAAGAGATCTTGGTGTATTCACGCAGCACCAAGCACCTCACATCGCACAGGGCAGGGTGCCTGCAAACCAGCAGCTAAAGCACACTGGTACTGCCTCATTTTGCTTACAGGAGCCACAGACTTTGCGGATTTGCTCGCTGTCCTTCAGAGCAAGGCCACAGAAAGCAGCAGTGGTAACCGGTTGCCCTCACTGTGTGCCAGGCACACGGAAGTCCCCGGCGCGGTGCAAACTCCGCTGCGTTTCCGTGTCTGCGCAGCCCCGCGGCACGAGCGCCACGGACGGCCGCAAAAGCAGCATTGGAGCTCACGGCATCGCAGGCTCTGCCGGAGCGGCGCTCACCCGCGGCACTGTGGCTAGGCCGGGGGCAGCAGGAACCCACCCTCCCGGCAGCTCCGCTTCCCGACCAGCACAAGCCCCAGGAAGCGGCAGCAACTCCACAAAAGCCGAAGACGAGACTTCCTCTGCACCCACTGAAAACTGCCATCAAGTATGCTGGTTAATTATACATTATAACGGAATTAGAGCAAACTCTGCTCGTCACATGCCGGCCCGCAGCGAGCTGACCACACTAATGCCCGCAGCCGGCCACGTTCCCCTCGCACTTCACTTCACCGCTCCGCGAACCAGGCTCGCTGTGGGCTGGGCTTTCCTCACAACGGAGCATTCGGGTACTCCCAAACACTGCCAGGGGAGTGTTAAGGCTGTGGAGATGAAAAGAGAGGAAAGAAAAAATCACATTTGAGAGGGATGGTGGAGAAGAGGAGTTTGGCTGCCAGGGTTACATGGGGGAAAAAGATGGGCAGAAATAAGGATGGAATTTTTGGCTCAAAAATGGCCAAAGCTTCCAACTTGGCAAAGGGAGGTATTAATAAATACATAAATAATAAGACCACAGAAAGTTCATAAAAATACAATTAAGCTAAACTCACAAGTAAGGGCATGGAAGAACTTACTTCAGAAGAACCTCATCTACCGCTTACTGCACTCGAGACAAAACCAACGCTGTTCTGGAGAGACTCCAAGGTTGGCGGCCGAGATGCACCGAGCGCTTGATAAGTGGATTAATTTGTATTAATAAAAATTAGTAATAAACAAATACTGATAAACAGCCCTCCTGAGGCTGGGTCAGAGGGACTCATTCTGCCCAGCCTGGGCGCCCATTGCTATTCTGGCTCGCAAGGAACCCAAGGGTGGTAGAAAAGGCAGCCCCAGATCCTGGTGACAGAGAAAGACGGTGCCTGCTGCCCAGAGCCTCCCACTTCCTGCTGTCACCCGCCAAGGGCGCGAGTTAAGCACAAACTGCTCCAGAGCTGCCCTGCACGCACCCCCGCAGCCGCCATGAAACGCCAGCACCGGGCCCAGCGAACCGCCTCGTTTCACCCTCATCTTTTTGCCCTCCGAGATTCAGAGCTTAAATAATCAAGCACCTACGGATCATCTAGGAAAATCCCAAATAGCTGCGCTTTACCAAAATCGCGTGAACATTTTAAACCCACAAACGTCAACCAAAATAACTGAAGTCGGCCCAGAGAGGTGGAATTTGTCGTTTTGCAGATGGCCAGGGTGAGATCCAGGCAGGGTTTCACGTCTTGTGGTCAGATGGCATCATTTCTTGCTCACCATGGAAACTCTCCTTCCTTTATGGATGTTTAGGGAATGGATTCCTGGCAGAGATGCTCGGAATACAAGGAAAATGAAGACCTATGGCTCAGTCTTTATAAACCAGGGAGCTCGAGGAAGAACCACAGAGCCTGCGAGACTCTCCAGGTGATGGGCACGAAAGTCACCAAAACGGGAGCAGAACAGAGCCACTAAATCGCATGTCCCTCCTGGGGAGCGGCAAACCGGCCGATCTGTCTAATGGAGTCTCTCTCCAGGCCTTTTTTCCGCTACGCTTTTCTCAAATGCTTCCTAGAAATGAGCTAATCTGGCCTTTAAACAGGGTTCGCAGCACTTGACCCCCCAATTCGCAGAGCAAGGAGAAGCGGGGCCAGCAGGGCAGCGTGGCAGGTGCCCGGGGGAGAGGCGCTTTTAATACCTTCCAGCTCTGAAAAGGTATTTAATGCACCACATCCACCCCCTTTTTAATACTAGGAGGACAAAACTGCACTTACGGGGGAAAGGAGCATAAAAAAAGGCAATAAACATTTAATGATCCAATAATTGGTTATATCAGAGTAATCACTGTTCAGTAATTAACTCCCATTCCTGCTTGCTCATTTGATATTTTCGGTACCCTTTGATAGGTTCCTGTGACTATGAGCACTGCTTGCAATCTCTTACACAGAAACCTTTGGATGAGGCGAGAAAGCTCCAATGCTGTTAGTGACTACGCACGTCCCAGTGGCTTTCAGACACTCTGGGACTGGGCCCTTCTCTTGGCTCCTCTTCCTGCAGGTTTTTATGCTGTCCCTCAGTTGGCTTTACGGTGGACACTTGGCCCTGGGATTTGACAATTTCTCCCTTGCCTCTAAATGTTATGGGGAAAAAAAAATAAATGAATTAGCTATAAGCCGTCGTCAGTGCCAAAGGGTTAGTGGGAAGACGCACCAATACGAAATCACATCTTGAAAGATAACAAAAAATAATTACGGTGCACTATCAAGGAAGAATGCAGAGAGCAGCTGGCATGTTGCTGCTACATAAAACCAGAATTAATCTCGGGTTAGTGTCATTTCCAACTAACTGCTCACAGCAAGAGCGGACGGACACACGGGCTCCTGCTGCTCCCTTCCTGGACATTTCTTCCCTTTGCCCACAGCAGCTCAGGATGGGTGGGACGAGCCCCATCCAACCATCTCCAACACCTCCAACCTTGCTCCTACATCGAGCCAACGGCGAGCAAGAATTTTAGGACCAAATCACATAAAGGAAAGCAGCTTCATGTAGCTTAAAGTACAATTTTTAGATATGAAAAAATGCATTATGCAGTTTCCATCTCTTTGAAGATGGCACCACAATTTAACGGCTCTAAAATCATCCAATAAAATTGATGATATAGAAATGCACACTTTGTTTGTCTAAAGTGGAGATATTACTGCCTGAAAAACACCCACTCCCTTCGATTTACCGTCTTTGGACCGGGTTGTGCTCTGGCACAGGAGCACAGAGCCAACGCAACGTCCCGGTATTTCCTCATGCTCCTCATTTGTAGCATATGGACATTTGTCCAACCAGAAGCTCTTGCTCAAGACAAGTGTCTGCTGAGCTTGAAAACCAGCAGGATTATGTTTTCCTTCAAGGAATTATTTGCCGTACACTTATTCCAGGTGCGATCATTTGACACCAAATCAGTTCTGCTACTTGGAACGAAGCTTTGAACGCAAGGGCAAAATTTCCTTCAGACATTTGCACGGATCTCTGCCAATCCGATACTGATACTGAGTTAAAAACATTGCATTAATCAAAGACACTTGTGGGAAGTGTCACATCAGAGCCAGGCTGGCTGGCAGGATACCTGAAATTTGTAGAGTTGGCGCTGATACATTAGCAGACCTGGAGGAATCCTAAGGGGTTTGCACATTCCTCATGCACTTGAAGGTATTTGTGGTGATGGGGAGGGAGGGAGACAGGGGAGCAGCTTGGAAGGGGCAGGAAAATCAGAGCGCTCCTTGCCATGAACACCACAGCCCCGCACAGACCCCAAAGCAAGAAAGGCCAAACCACGTTCACAACAGTTTCCTCAGAATAAACTAATAAAGGCACAGCCCTCTTCGGAAGGCTTACATTAAGGCCACACTTATGTAGGTAACTAATAATATCCTGCTCCGGGCTGCATTTCATTGCACTGCGCTATGATTTTTAACCGCATATTCAAGCACTGTCTTAAATAGGGACAGACTTCATAGAATCATAGAATCATAGAATGCTTAGGGTTGGAAGGGACCTCTAGAGATCATCTAGTCCAACCCCCCTGCATACGCAGGGACACCTAAAGCACGTGGCACAGGACTGCATCCAAGCGGGTTTTGAAGATCTCCAGAGAAGGAGACTCCACAACCTCTCTGGGCAGCCTGTTCCAGTGCTCTGTCACCCTCACTGTTAAGAAATTTTTCCTTAAGTTCCTATGGAATTTTTGATGTTTCAGTTTCCGGCCATTTCCTCTAGTCCTATCAGTGGCCACCACTGAAAAGAGACCATCCCCGTCCTCTGCACTCCCTCCCTTGAGGTATTTATATACACTGATTAGATCCCCTCTCAGCCTTCTCTTCTCCAGGCTGAACAGGCCCAGCTCCCTCAGCCTCTCCTCATAGGGCAGATGTTCCAGGCCCCTGATCATCCTTGTAGCCCTGCGCTGGACTCTCTCCAGCAGCTCCACATCCCTCTTGTACTGTGGAGCCCAGAACTGGACACAGTACTCCAGATGCGGCCTCACCAGGGCTGAGTAGAGGGGCAGGATCACCTCCCTCGACCTGCTAGAGATGCTCTTCTTAATGCAGCCCAGGATCCCATTGGCCTTCTTGGCCACGAGGGCACACTGCTGCCTCATGGTCAACTTGTCGTCCACCATGACACCCAGGTCTTTCTCCGCAGAGCTGCTCTCCACAAGCTCGGTCCCCAGCCTGTACTGGTGTCTGGGGTTATTCCTCCCCAGGTGCAGGACCTTGCACTTGGCCTTGTTGAATTGCATGAGGTTTTTCACCGCCCAGTTGTCCAGTCTGTCCAGGTCCCTCTGGATGGCAGCACAGCCCTCTGGGGTATCGGCTACTCCTCCCAGTTTGGTATCATCAGCAAACTTGCTGAGGGAGCACTCTGTGCCAATTTAGACTTGAGCATCTGCATAAATACTGTCCTTAAGTAAAGCCCCACTGCAAAACCCAGGGTTATTAGTGGGAGTTTCTCGCTGGACTGAGGTTTTATCATTTTCGCTTCCTGCAAAAAGATTTTTTCTTGCTGCAAAAAGTGTGCTGTATGGAGTACCTGAATTTAGGGTTTATTTTACATACCTCAGCCCAAAGCAGATTTCTTCTTAAACTCATCAAGCAAGGATTTAAAAAGAGAGAAAAAATGCATTTTTATAGGCCAGTTAGTAATAGAGATATCCTAATTGCACAACGTATTACACCGGCAGACCCTGACATTAACAACAGGCCTGGTTTTTTTTTGTTTGTTTGTTTTTGTTTGTTTTTTTTTAAATCACTGCCACAGCCGCCAGAGCCATTACTATATCCTTTAACATTTCCCACAGATAGAGTTTCCTCCCTGCAGTGGATTCAAGGAAATGTATAGATATAAGCTACGCTTGTTTGCACACCAGTTGGGACAGATAATCTCAGAAGCGATTAAAAATCAAAGCAAGCTATAGCTAAGCAACACTACCTTTTCCATCATTAATAATCGCAACTATATAAAGCAAAATAAAGTACTTGAAGTTTACCCCGAGCATCAGATTTCCTTAATAAAATGATCATTAGCAAACATCTCAAGCCAAAATTACACTTTTATCTTAAAGGTGGTTGATAGCAATGTAAGTGCCTGCAGTTACGCAAATGCGTGCCCTGCAGGCCCCTACCAAACACACACGAGCCCCGATACTTTGGTGCCTGACAAGTACATTAGGCTGCGATTCCTCGCTGGCCCTGACTGCTCGAGCACCTCGCAGATGTGAGCTAATTAGCAGGACAATCTCTTAGGTGAGAAAACGTTATTAAAGCCATTTTGCAGAAAGGCAAACTGAGCTGCGGCAAAATTAACACTTTAGCTCGAAGCGACACTTGAGCACGGATTTGACCTGCTGCTGAAGTGCAGCTCCTGCTTCAGCACTGCCCTGCAGGCCTGTTTTTCCCATCCCAAACCAACGAGGGAGGCACTGCCCAGGCCCTGCCGGACGCCCCGAGCGAGCACCGGCCCTCAAGGTCATCGCAGATAAGAGCAGCTGCACTGAAACAACCCGCGTCTCCCACGGAGCCATCCGGCAGCTCAGTTAAAGGGCTCGACTGAAGGACGAGAGTTGTTTGGGACCTGCACGGAGCCAAACACGGCACCGGTGCAGGTGGCCAACGGGGAACCTGCCTATGGTTCTGAGCAAGCCCTGCCCAGCTGTTTCCATGGTCCAGCCAGGAAGAGTAAACAGGAAACGCTGGGAAATTCGACAGGAGACTAAAAAATCAACAGGAGTGAAAAAGAAGTTTGAGTCTTTTAGCCACACACATGTTTTCCAGCTAAGAAAGCAGAAAACAGCCTCAGCCCATCACAACACCAGGCCCAATACGGCGCGTGCCTCACATCTGGCCCAGAGCTCCGGGCGAACTCAGGCACTGATCCATGCTCGGGCTTTGCCAGCGCTGCAATGGGCACCCGATTCAGAGACCTTGGACCTGGGACCTCAGGGAAAACACAAGAAAAGCTGCTTCTAATTTCACAACCAGCGAGAGAGACACTCTCAATGAGCAAACCCTTCACATACCCACAGCACAAGCCCAAGGAGTCAAGCACGGCCTCTCCATACAGGACGCCGTGACCCACACTCCAACGCTGCAATCTAATCCTTGAACTAGAGACAGTTTAATGCCTTTACAAATCCATGTGTTTTCTAATACCCCTGTTGCTGTCAGCAGACACCAGGAGAGCCTCTTTGAAGCCATGCGTGAGACGACAACGCATATCACCACAAAGGCAACCCGGCGCCGCAGGAACCACCTCACAGCGGCCCACACGGGCTGTATTTCAACACCACAATTTCCAAATCTGCCTCGGCAAACATCTATCTCCATCCCAATCCCAGGTAAGTTTTGCAAAACAAAATAAGATTGCAGCCAGAACAAATGTAAATGTGAAGAGCAGGAACACGCCGACAAGGAGAGCGGAGCGGTTTGTGTCAGAGCACGGAGGGAAACAAGCGGCCGCCGCAGCCCAGGGAGGCTCCTCACAGCAAAACAGCCCGTTTGAGGCCCTTTGAGACCTGCCTCCAGCAGCAGGCTGACCGCACGCAGCCTTTCCAGGGCTAAACTCCATTGCCTGTGGGGAGGCTCCAGCTTGGACACCCGTTTGGGAACGCCTCTGCAGGCCAGACTGGAAACCAAGGCAAGCGCAGGCAAAGGCGACAGCTGGGCACGCAGGAGACGCTCCCAACCACGGGGGCACCGGGTGTATGGGACCTGCAGCCACATCCAGGCTGCAGACCTAGGGCAGGCCTTTACCCAAATACCTAGCAATGAAAACAGGAACAGAAATAAATTTCTTCCTAAAGTGGAACGGATATAATAATATAAAAAGATCACTTATAATAAAGGCAAAAATTTAGAAATTCCCTGCTGGCTCATAACCAGCCAGTTTCACATGGCACTTGGTGTGTCTCAATGTCACCACAGCTCGGCAAGGATATCTTGCTGGTCAGACACGATGCCGAACAACAAGAAGAAAGCAGGGGCACAAGGCGACTCTCTAACCGGGTGTTCAGCAGCCAAGTCCAGCAAAACCCACGATCCAGTTCTTGCCACTGTCAACTCCTCAAAACAATCCAGTGAAGCTGGGCAAGAGCATTTCAAATACCTTAATCCATGTGAAATATTGCTTCCTGGAGCCGGAAATTCAATCCTTAGCAGCGAAAACAAAAACCACACTCAAAAGTACCTTTCAACGTAGCCAATATAGCAGTATTTAGTCTCTCTCAAAAAAAAAATTAAAAAAATGCTTTACTCATTAATATAGAGGAAACTTGAAATGATTGCTGTAATTGCAGTTAAAAAATTAATCATATTTTGAGATAAATGCAGATAAAAGCATGTTTTACTAATTGTCTTTTGAAGCTTCTGCTCATGAAAGATTAAAGGTGCAAGAACGGTTGTTGAAGCATTGAAGACAAAAATCTTGCCATTTCCAACCACTTTGAAGCCACATACATACAATGATTGATCTTCTCTCCTGTCCAGATATATTAAAAAAAGAAGTCTTTTGAATTCAGCAAAAGTCTAACCAAACAGGCTCGTTGGAGTTTTTACGCCGACAGCTCCCTGGAAATATCCACATTTTGCAGGCCACCCCTCTCCAGACATCCAGGAACAGGCTTGAGACGGAGACGCCGTTTCAAACGCATGGCTGGATTTTCCTTTTCTTCTGTCACTGACGGGGACAAGGGACTTCAAGTCCAAACTCAAAGCCCGGCTGGATTTGGGGGCATCACTGAGCTCCCTAGAGCTGTGCTCACATCTAAACCTACCTGAAACATTGCCCAGGTCACATTGCTAACCCAGCCTCTATAACCGGCTGAGGAAGTCCCTGGGTTTCACTGGGTCGCTGCCGCCGAAAGAACCGCCAGCAGCCCTGCAAAAGGTGGGCCTGCTAAACCCAGAGCGTCCCCGGGAGCAGGAGAGCTGCTCAGCGGAACCCGGCGCCGCAGTCACCCAGGCCGTGCGAGGACCCCACTCCATCCCTGGCGCTTTTAAGGGAAAGCGGCTTCTCCGGAGCGAGGGCTACGCTGGGAAACCCTTGTCCCTCCCTTCACATGCTTGGAAGGCACTAATGAGGACAGCAATTTCCTCCCTGCTCTGCACCAGACTATTTTATATCACTAGTTTGCAGGTTTAAATGCACTATCCAGGTGTCCACGACTCTGCTGGAAAAATTTTAGGTGTCTGCAAATTGAAACAGGTTGAAAACCACTATTATAGAAAATTGCTAAGGCACAGTTATAGACATTTCACAGAGCCACTGATGATTTACGCCAGATTTGAATTGTTCCAGGATAGCTGAAATATATATATTTCAAGAGAGGTTTCCTTATCAGGCTCAATCACCAATAGCATACAAAACCCAAATTTGGGGCTTACAGCACGACTTTCAAAAGCACCTAATCGAGCTCAAGGGCTACAGAAAGTCAGTGAGGGGCTTCCCTACTGCTCTGCAGTTGGAGGGGTTGAGACAAATCCAAAACGATCCAATTTACACCTCTTTTTTAAGGCAAGTTTCCCATTGTAGAGAATATTCTACGTCAACCACCTACAGTGCATTTTTTCTTGCTGCTTTCTCCACTTTTCTGCGTTATTATTTGTATTATTTCAATCACGAAGCAGGGGTGACATCAAATTAATAAATTCTACAGTTGCTACAAACCTGAACAGGGCTAAGTAAAATATTGAATACTCGGGTTTTCCATAACCGCACGCCCAAGGAAATTTGCCAGTGCTTTTTTATTTGCATATCTGGCAGCCTGCCCCAGACAACTAATACATAAGTGACAGCATACAGGTGTATTAGTTTAGAGTTTGCCTTTAATCTAGAGGTGTCAATTTGCTTCTGTTTTAATTACATCCATCTTGATATGTTATTACAACCTCATGCAACTTCTTCATTATGTGAATGGCTATAAATACACACACATGACAAGCAGTTGTTATAAATTTTCTGGTTCAGCGGTGGATACACAATATCCTAGCCCATATATCCTGTATTTTTAAAGTTTCGGAGCTTCCTTTCCTCTCTCTTTCTCTCCCCGGGCTTTTCCTCCCTTCTATTTGCTTTTATCCAATACAACAATTTTCTGTATTTTAACGGATCCTCAAAAATTCCTCCACTAGTTGCAATCTCCTGCTGCAAACGCGCCCTGCTTGCAGAGCCATCGCAGCACATGTGTGTCCTTCTGGGCCATTGCCGCGAGAAGCTCTGTTTGTCATTAGGCAAATTTAAGGAGATTGCACTGAGGTCTTATAAACATGCAAAGATCCACTTTTGTAGCTACATAATTCACTGAGTTTTTCAACACACATTCTGAGGTTGAAAACTTGGCAAATCCGTCTACCAGATGTATCTTTCTGATCCCAGAACTCATTAAATAATAAAAAAAAGTAAATTTTAAAGTCCAGTGGACTCAGTTACTGAGCCACATTAATTGCATTTTTATTATTTTTTTCCACAGTTAAAAATGACTAATGCTGGAAGAGTCACTGCCTACAATAGCCAGCCAGTTAAAAAAAAGAATACCAGGACTTTTAATCGCTCAGTAATATCCATATCACATTAAACACAGAGAGGCACTTTGGCCTTCTCAAAAACAGACTGTTTTGATTTTTTAGTATTTATTTTGATCTTCTTTTAAGGGAAGAGAGGAGAAGAAACAAAATTTCACACCAGAAGATTCCATTCAAAGGTCAGGCTGCCCTTGACGTGCATTAGAACCCACAGCACTAATGGAGCTACACCATAAATCGCCGCCAGCAGCAGCAGCTCCCGCTCGCTGCCCTCCTCGAGGTCGCGGCTGCATTCGTTGCAGCTGCCCTGTCGTCATCCCCGCTCCGAGGGCTCTGAACCCGCTCGGGAGCACGGGGCACAACCGGCGGGATGCTGCAATCGGAGGCCAAGAGCCAGCTCCCTGCGCCACCCTCTGCTCCCGTCCCACCACACGGGCAGGGAGAGCTCTTGAACCACCGAGCAGGTTCTCAGTCGAGGTCTTGGGCCACTTGGGACATCCTGAGGAAGAACAAACAAAAATCGATGCCTTCAGCAACAGCCTCCGTGCCCGTAAGGTGGGCATGAGGAAACGCGTGCGCAAAGGGCACCAGGAGCAGCCGCTGCCGGGGCCCCGCGTTCTCATGCCGACAGCGACTCGGCAGCCTGCGGCGGGGAAGCGGCGGCCACTGTCGCCTCCCTGGTCCAGGGACACCGGAACAGCCTTCCCCATCGGGGGGCAAGGCAGCACGAGCCACGCCACGCTGAGCGCCGGGTCATCCCGAGGCCCACGGGTAGCCGGGAATGCAGCAGCCTGGGCCATGCACAGGAAAAAAAGGTGCGAGCAGCTTGCAGGTTTCCCTGAGACCTGGGGAAAATCTGCCTCCAATATTCTCCCCATCACACACTGCTCCGCTGCAAAATCGTCATCTCCGTCACAGGCCGTGCATTACGGAGCACGACTTCTTCAAAAAATTTCATAAACCTGTTTCCAGGTCTGACCACCATAAAATTACATGAGAGATTTCAAGCATGTTTTAAAAGACCCATTTGAGTCCATTACAATTTCTCTGTAATGAAAGGAATACCTGTGCAGAAGTTCAGCCACTCAAAACCCAGAATTCCTTTAAGATATAGGGCACACTACGTAAATCACCAAGGCTGGAATACGCTGGAGGAAGAGGCCACTGTTCCTGCACCTTGCTTCCCCTAAAGCAAAACAAAGCAGGACAAGCCAAAAGACACAGCCCACCTTTACTGAAGGGTAACATGGCAGAGCCCACAGAGCGCACAGGGACAGCTGATCCAAGTCCCACCGAAGCCCGTACAAATGTGCATCCCGTTTGCTCTGTGTCCGAGCCTGAAAAGCAGCAGAACCAAGCAGGATCTGCAGCCGGTTTAGCCCTGCTTTGAGCAGCCAGGGCTCGGGCTGCGCACACGCGCTGCCGGCCCTTCCACGCCAAGCGAGGGGTATCCGCTGCCGCCAGGGCAGCGGCCAGAGCCTCCCCGGCGGGGTTGCACGATGCTCAACAGGTCGCCCAAGTCTGAAACACAATGCAGGAAAGCTTGGTCTCGCGTTTGCTCACAAGTTTGCATTCACAAACAGGGAGCCCACGGCTCGCATCTACCTGCGGGGTCCTTCTTGCCACCCCGAGCAGAGACTACCACGACATCCACTGCTACAAACACGGACCTGCTCTCTGTGGACGTGTGTAAAAGAGAGTTTAATTGCTACACACAATATTGACACGTTTGGTATTAACCCAGTCTTCCATGACCCTGGAGCAAAAAGAATTTGGTGAGCTAGCACCATTTGTCTCAAAATAAAGAGGAACAAATCGCCTTAATTTAGAAAGCTGTGACACATGGAATTCATTCCTCCCAGCTGTGGGATGTGCTCGCACTGTAACCCAATGTGATGCTGCCAGCTCCGCTGGAGCAGCGATCCCTGTCTCCTGGTGCCTACCCCAGCCCTGGCGCCCACCTCCATCCAGCCTTCCGCTAAGCCTGCTGTCATCCTGCGGCATCCGCAACCTGCCCCGCACGGTTTCACTCCAGCAACACCAGCAGGTCCCATCCTGCAAGGACGGAGGGTCACCATGATCACTCAACAGAGACAAGACGGCGCTCATGGATGGGGAGGAGAGGTTGGTGCAGAGTAAAACCAGTGACACCCCAAATAAAAACACCAAAAGAGTCACTTTTTAAAAGCACTGATTATACAGAAGAAGCAACTTCCACTTGGGGAACCAAGCAAACGTATGGGGGACAGATTACCAAGAAATCCTCCTCTGCAGAGGACACCCAACGGGGATCTCCCCAAACGGCCATGAGGCGCTACTGTTCCCGCTGGATTCCAGGAGCGAGTCCTGCCAGGCGCCTGCGTGCCAAGGCGCATTCCAGGCCCAGGGCAGACCCTCTGCGCTCGCCCCGCGCCCCCAGCTCGGTGGGGCCCGACCCCAGCAGCGCCGCGACGCCCACGGAACAGGCACCGAGCCCCCGTGGGCACGTGCGGCGCGGCGCCCTCGAGCCAACCCGCGCACAAGGACCCACACGCTGACAAGCACCAGCGGTGCCAGGGAATCAGCCCCGCACGGTTTTTCTGCTGATTTTTATCCCTCCACCCCCACAGGCAAGAAAACAGCCCAAACTCCTTCCTGTAACATTTACCAGGCTAAAGATAAACCCTTTCGGTTAAAAGCTTCTCTCCCCACCGCCTGAGCGCATGAACTTCACTACTAGTGTTGCCAAGATACAAGGAGAAAAATCCTAACATTTTTAAGGGAACTCGCTATTTAAAGGCAAACTGTGCAGCAGAACTGAGCTCGGGAGCTGACAAATTGCCACTGCATGTTCTGCTGTTACAGCAAAACAAATCCCTACCTGCATTAGCCATTTCTCATTACTTACAAAGTGGATTTTCATAACATCCATTTTACAACAAAGGAGTTAAGACGACTATGATGTTCTGAAGTGGGCTTCACTCTGGCTCGGCACCAAGTCGAAACGACAACAAACTGACTACACAAAAACGCTACAGCTGGTAATTTGTGGCGCACACCGAGCCAAACCCTGAAGAGAACACAGATACTGAACTGATAAATCATAAGGATGATGTGTAGGAGCACAGAGAAACGTTGCAAGCAATTTCCCCTCGCAGAACCACTGCAACGTTGCCCAAAACAGAACGCTGAAGTGGAAATAAAGGAAGAGTTAAACATTTCCACATTTCAGCCTACAACTTCCTACCTCCATTACCCTTTTATTAATTGCATTTGAGACTTCACTAAACTTGAGCTTGGGCTATTTTTAAAACCTATCTGACTCAACTTATTGTTGCTCAGAACAAAGATTAAACTTCTAATTTAGCTGCAGATAATTGCAAGGCTGCAGGTCAGACCTCCAGTGTAACGTGCAAGGGTCTTCCAGCCAGACTGACAGACACTGCCCTTATAAAAATAAATAAATAAATAAATAAAAAGCAGCCAATAGGGAAGGAGTAAAGGGGCTGTCTCAAAGTGCAGGATCTTTCTAATGTTCTCCCAGCCAAAGAGTAACTGGGTTTAAGGACTTTATAAACAGGGACAGACTTTGCTGCATATCCCCGCTTAGTATCGACTGCGCCAAGGAACATTTACATATGAAGCAATAGATCGTCCCTCAACATCCCACTTTCAGTATCAGCATCTCCCTCCAGGTCCCCGTGTTCCCATCCAGTCCCTGATATCCCTCTATTGATCTCACTGTTGTAACTCAATCTTTCAATTACTCGGCCCCTTGATGTCTTTCTGCTGATTTTTTTTTTGCCTTTCCCTAGTGATCATTTTCCATCCAAGTTTCTGATCCTTTACCCTTATTTTATAAACTCTCTTCTTTACACTCCTTCGTCCCAGCGGAGGCCCCAGATATTTGATGAGAACAGGCTTGCTTTCTCACCCAAACAGTAAAAGAAAAGATGCAAGATAAGAAAGGATAAAGGTGTCTTTGGTTCTACCGATACGTACTGTAACTCCCATTAATGTTAATCGCAGAGCGGAGAGCAGCAGCCACTGCCTGAATCGCAGCGACCTCAAAAACGTGGCCTTCCAGTTTAAACCCTTCCTTAACCCAAGGTCACCGTGTCTCCTGCTACCCCAGATGGGCAAGGCAAAAACCCCAGTCTTCATTATGTTGTCATCTTGGGCAGTTTACAGAGAATGTCTATGCAATGGTCACACTGCTGAGTCTTTCTGCGCCCAAAGAGGCAGCCTCAGCTCCTTCCCGACCCATGAGGTCTGGGCAGTCAATGGGCGTCCGGCCTCCAGGGAAAGAAGCAAATTTTGGTAACACAGACTTGAAAAAAAAAAAAAAAATCCCAGCAGCTCCTTTGAGGGAAATCGGTATCCTGCTGCTCTCAGCCTTTCTGGTGGCTCAGGGCGTTCGTCAAGAGATTCGGTTGCTCTGCCAAGGTTATCTGGAAGTTCAATCTGAGGTCGGTTTCCTATTTTCTCCAAATACTCAGTCAAAACTACAAGGACGCCGCCTTCGCCCGAGCGCCCGGCATTACGGACCTGCTGCCGCTCGCCATTCACAGATGTCT
The DNA here is from genome assembly GCF_059628265.1 of Tinamus guttatus. Lineage (NCBI taxonomy): Eukaryota > Metazoa > Chordata > Aves > Tinamiformes > Tinamidae > Tinamus > Tinamus guttatus. Next base: position 722,717 of record NW_028288553.1, on the reverse strand, counting down.
TCGTTTAGCCCCTGCCTTCTTTGCCCTGCTGGCTTGAATCTGAAGACTTGCACGAGCAAACAGAGGCTACGCCACCCCTCTAGGAAGGTAAAGAGCCAACAAACAGGAGGAGGGCGACCAGGCGTCGCGGGCAGCACGAGAAAACGCGCCGTGTCCTGACGCTGCTGCGCAAGGCGGTGGGAGCCAGCTCCTCCCCAGGACAGAAAGGGAGAGAAAGGAGGCAGAACAAACCTGGCCTGGGTGACATCTCTGAGAGATGAGGCAAACAGGCTAACCGAGCACGCTAAAGGGCTAGGAAGGAGAGAATGATTTAGAGAGAAAAATTTACAAAGTCACACTGCAAGTCAAGCTTTCTGGTATCCAACCCACAGCTTCTTTTGTCACACAAAAAATCTATTTATAAGCATTTTCAGCAGGCCCTGCTCAGGGATGGGGATCACACACTGGTTATCAAAGCAAATTCCTGCTTTTAGATGCACATGCAAGGCTCTAATGGCTGTGTACACAGCATACATACACACACTTCAGTACCTTTCAAACCTTCCTGTTTTTGCCATATTTTGTTTGTTTAATAGTTTGTGGGTGTGTTTTAAAGCCCTTATCACCTCTTAAGCCTTGCCCCATCTAGTTGTGTATTATTTTATCTGTGCAACATAGAAAACCACCGTACCCAACATCTGCCTAAGCCACACAAGCTCAGTGGAACATTGCTCAAAAATTATTTACACGAGGTGGATGGAATCATCTGACACAGAATATGAAACTCATTAAACAGCTCCTTGACAAATATTTGTCAGCATTTTTCATTTGTAATTAATTACACCGGGCTTTACCTGACAATAATTTACCATGGTCTCAAAACAGCCTAATGCCTGCACACAAATTAGCTCAGCAAACGCGTGGGAGAAGCTGTGCCAGTTGTATGAAACACCATTGAAATGCAAGTTCATCCCCTGCCGCCCCACACTGTTTATATCTGCGCTTTATAAACGTGTGTCCCAATTCCAGTTCGTCAGACGAGCTGCCCGTGTTGAAGCTAAACAAACACACACCAAAAAAGCTCATTACCTTAACTCTGCGCTCCCAAAACACGAAACCAACGGCTTGCTCTAAAGGGATGGCCAGAGCTGACTCAGGAAACAAAGTGCTTCGCAGCCTCCAAGCCATCTTAGCATTCAGGTCAGATTTCATTCCTCATCACAGTAAAACCCTCCTCAGCGTCGCACGGCCACGGCATGCCGGCCTCCTGCCCGAGCCCCTGTGCCGGTGGCGGAGGGGGACAAACGTCCACAGGGAATCCCAGGCCGTCACACCGCTCCGCACAGCCCTCCCGGCATGGCCAAGCGGAGAAGGGCACTGCCACGGGCCTGTTTATCAGGTGTGTGGGACACAGCCACCCTTTCTCCGTCAATCTCGGATCTAAAATGTCCACCTGGACGTGGAGAATCTTCTGCTGTTATTGTAGACAGCAAATCCTCCCCTGAAGCAGCGCGGGATCAAGCTGGAGAACGGGCCAGCTTCCCAGGCACTCATCGCGCCGCGCGTCGGCACCGACCCTTCTCACACACCAAGAGCTTTGGAGAGGCCAGGGATCTGCCCTGCGGGTCGCTGCTCCAACGCGCCCAGCAGATCCTGCTACCCTCAGTCCCAACACGTCGAGGCATCGGACAAGCCGGAGACGCGGATCAGGTCCTAGGACTCCAAGCCAGCTGCTTGCTCTGCGTTTCTGAAGGTCAGAGCTCCAAGATGCTGCCCAGTGCAGGACACAGAGTGACAGTGCGCATCACCACAGTGGAGCCTGCTGAGAGCAGGGCCAGCCTGGCCACGTTTGCAAGATCACCAGATCCGCTTGACTGTCATTCCTAGGAAACCCCCCACCAAAGGGAACCCCTGTCTTTGTTCACTTCCCTCTTCTCCTCTAGTCTCCATGTAAACATTAAAAGGATCAAGGTACAGGCTGTCATAAAACCAGCAACAGATAAGTACAAGCAGACGGACTGTATTCCTACACTCAACAATTTACGCTCCCAAAGTGGAGGAGGCTACTGGAAGGAAAGCAACCCCAAGGGTGGAAGATGGTTAGGAAGGTAGCTGTGCTTCAGCGGACGCAAAGCAACGTGCCCCACTCTCAGCCACATTCCCATGGCCGGCACGAAGAGGCACAGGTTACACCGCCTGGAAGCGCGATGCCACGAGCTGCATCCTCGCCCCGCGCAGCGCCCACGCGCCCTTCCCCCCAAGCCGCACACACGCTTGCATTGGGCACAATTCGGCCTTTTCCGTTCCTCAACGGAAAGAATTTAGCAGAGGATTGGCAAAATGAAGCTGTATGAAAGCCTTTGTTCTCATTCACACCTTTATACACAGTATCCACAAATCCTGGCATGACGCCCTGTATCCACCCAAGTCAAACATCCCCTCTGGGAAGATGTCCCCAGGAGCGCAAAGCTCAGCCCGTTGTCCCTCCGCGGTCGCTCTGCCGTCGTTGGAAGCCAGCGTGCGCCTGCCTCCCCTCTTCCCAAGTCCCAGTTTGGATATTGCAGTGGTGTAAGCAGGTCCTGTGCCTTGCACCCAGGCACAAACCGCGCTCCGTCTCTGCACACCTCCAGTGGCAGCAAATCCCGAGGAAAGGCTGGGCTTCAGGTTCAACATCAAGGTGGGACGATCTCGGCAGGTGCCGGGCCCCGTCCTCTTGGGAACCACAGCAATGTGTCCCCACACCCCAAAGCGCTGGGCAACATCAGACCCAAACCACAAGACCATTAAGCACCAGGGAATCTCTCCACGGCACCCAGGGCTACTTGTGTCATCTCAAGTACATCAGCACCCGCACATGTCCCTCACCAGGACCGAAGCCATCTCGACCCACCAGGGATTTGCTGCCTCCTCACCAACATTAACACCCCAAAAAACTCAAGGCTGCTACAAGCAACAGCAAACGCAGCCGTGCCGGGCTCCTGCCTGAGACACCCTCATCTCTGATCCTCAGCAGTAACTTTCTCAACACGCACGCCGAGCTGTAGGAAAAAGCACCTAACAATGATTTTGTGACATAATTTCTCAACGCAGCATGAAATCATTAGGTCAAAATGTGCCACCTATCACATGAACATTAAAAGTATGTCAAGTCTCAGTGTGCTAGCTATTGTTTTATCTGAATGTGATATTAGCTGGCAGAACTGGGTAACGTTTCTACACTCCATTCTAGCGAGATAGGATTACAACAGGATGCAAGTAGTAGCCATTCCTGGCTTAGCACAGAGAAGCAACTATTTTCAATTGAAATGGAAAATAAATAAGGAAATCTAACGTAATAAAGACATTTTCTGAAATGCCCTATGAAGTTGCAACCATAAAAGTCGCTCCTCTCTCCAAAATAAGGACCATGGCCAAATTCACGAGCCCTCATGCCCACAAAACCTTCCAACAACACGAACTGGGGCTTTGTCTGAGGAAGAGCAGAATTTCATCTCGGCACAAACAGGCAAACCCCGTGCTCGCCCGCAACCGCGTCCTCGCGGTGCTGCTCCCCCTGCCTCGAGCAGGGCACTCGTGGGCTCCCCGGCCAGAACGGAGCGGGCGGCCGCCTCGCTGGGTCTGCTCGCCATCCCTGCGCGGGTGCCCCACGGCACACGTGGCCGCTGGCGCGCGCGGACAAACCCTCCCTCCGGCTGCACCGCGGCAACACACTAGTCTGGGCTGGCACAGGTGTAAGCAAGGAGGAAATCTGGCTCCAAATTAAAAATAAAAATAAAAAAAAGAAGAAAAAACAATGCCACCAGGCACTACCGGCCGAGTATTTACACAGCTACATAGATTTTTTTTTCCTTTTTGTTAAACAATCAGCTTCATCCCCGCGTTTATTTTGACAGTTCGTAGTTGCTGCCGCCGCCGTTCCAGGACACGTAACCCCCAACGAGACCTGCCCGGAGCCGCCGACAACTCCGCGGAGCCGCCGACAACAAAGCGCGGGGCCCGGGCCCGGCCCCGGCGCCCACGGCCACCCGGCAGCGCGGGGCGCGGGCGGCCAGGCCCACGCGAGGCGCGGGCGGCGCGCGGAGGCCCCGCGGCGAGGCCTCGCGGCGAGGCCGGACCCACGCGTGACCGGGCCGGGCCCCGCGGGACGCGCCGGCGGCCGCGGCCGCGCAGGAAAAGTTTCATTTGGGGGAAGGGAGCGGCGGCCGCCGCGCGCCCCGCGGGGCGGTGGGGGGGGGCGCTCGCAGTCACGCGCGCACCCAACTCGGGGAGGGGGGGGGGCGGTCACGACTGTCGCGACAGAGCCCCCCCCCGTCCGCCCGCGGCGTGGGGGGGGCGGCGCTGCAGGTGTCCGCGCATAAAGGGAGCGCGGCGGGGCCGGGGGGCAGCGCGGGGCGGCGGCGCGGCCCCCCCGCCGGCGGCTCCCCCGCACAATGGGGCGCGCACACAAAGCGGCGCCGCTCCTACCTCGAGCGCCTCGAAAGTGACGAAGCTGGCCATGGCGAAGCCGTCGATAATGTCCTCCTCGGCCGAGGAGGACTCCCGCCGCTTCCTGCGGGGGGGCCGCGGCCGGGACGGCGCCGGGGGCCCATTGTCTTCCTTCTCGGAGCCCGAGGAGGAGAGCGCGGCGGCGGCGGCGGCCCCTCCGGCGGCCCCTCCGCGCCGCCCGCGCTGGGCTCGCCGCTCGCGGTCGCGCTGGGAGCGCGATCGCCGCTTCTTCCGAAGCCCGTTGCATCGCGCCGGGCCATCCATGTCTCTCTCGCCGGCGCTGCCTCTCGCTCGCCTTCCCCCCCCGCCCCACCACAAATCCGGCTCCCCCGGCGGAATAACGGGGGAGGGAGCGAGGGGAGGGGAGGAGAGGAGGGAGGGAGGGAAGGAGGAGAGGACGGCGAGGGCCGGGGGGGGATGAAAGAATCCGAGCGCGGCTCCAGCAGCACCAGCAGCGAGCACCGACTGTAAGAGATTCCTACGAGCGAGCCAAGGAAAGTAATGGCTGATCTCAGGTCGCCTTTGTAAAAAAAAAAAAAAAAAAAAAGGCGAAAGAAGGGAAAAAAAACCCACCCTCGCCAAGCAGGCAATAAATCAGAATAGCGGAATGCTTTGATCAGGGGGCTGGGAGGGCGAGGATCTGCGAGGGAGAAGGGGAGAGGAGAGGAGGGAATAATAATAATAATAATAATAATAATAATAAGAGACAGAACTAAGGCCAAAAAAATACTAAGAATAAAGAAAGAAGGAGAGAGACCCGCTGGAAGGAGGGAACAGAGAGGATTTCCTTGCACAAGATTTATTTTCTTTCTTCTTTTTTTTTTTTTTTTTTTTTGCTCCCCCAACTAAAAGAACTTCCAGAAGGGGTGGGAGAGAGAGGATATATATATATATATGTATATATATATCTCCACAAAACCTCTCTCCTTCTCTAGGCGCTTGTGTGCAGGGGAGGGCGCAGCCTCCCCTCCCCGCACGCCGCTCCCCCTCCTCCTTTATCTCCCCGGATCAAGCACAATAATAATAACAATAATAACAATAACAGCAACGATGCGTCCAGATGCGATTTTCCCAGGCACAGAGCAGAGATGGAGTGTGGAACGGAGCAAGGAGCCCAGCCCGACCCCGCCGAAAACAAAACCCAACATAAAAGAAAAAAAAGGAAAAAAAAAAAAAAAAAGTGAGTGAGAGAGAGAGAGAAGGCGGGGGGAGAAAAAGAGGAAAAAAAAAAAAAGAAAAAAAGGAGAAACCCCAGCACGCCCACCCACCCCTGCTATTAATACGGATCAATCATGGCAATTCATTGGATTAATTGTGGCGAGAAGGGGGGGGGGGGGGAGGGCTGCTGGTGGTGACAATAAATCCAAGCGGAGACTGACACCTCCTTAAAAAAAAAAAGAGCACCCTAATAATAGCGATAACGATAATGGAAGCGGTGCCGCGGCCCAGGGAGGCACCGGGGCACGCTCTGCCCCCCGTGCCGCCGCTCCCCCGCCCGGGCCTGGCGGCGGCGGCGCAACCCGCTGGAGCTGCTGCACTCAGCGGCCGCCGCCGCCTCCCCCCACGGTTCTGTTCGGTTCGGTCCGCTCCGCGCCCCGGTGCCGGTCCCGGCTCCGGTGCCGCCGCAGCCCCCGCCCGCGCCGGTCACGTGCCCACCTCGCTTCCCCACCCCGCGCGAAAAGCGGTGCCCCGGCCGCGCGAAATAAGTCGCGGGCATGCGCGCCGCGCCTGCGCAATGGCGGCCCGCGCTCCCCTACCCGATCCGCCAAGTTTCGCCCCACGTTTTGGTGTCCCGTTTGTGTCGCCATCGCGCCCATCTTTGTCGCCTCCCCCCGGTGCTCCCTACTTCAAATGTCCCTCTTGCTCAGTGTCCCTCTGCCCTGCTTTGCCCAGGCCCATGGGGGACACCGACCTGTGTCTGCCTGTCACACGTAGCCATCCTCACGCCACACACAGCCCCCAACACAGCATGCGCGGCCACCCTTGCGCCACACTGCTGGCCTCAGCACGTCCCATATGGTCCTGCCGCCACCAAGCCCACGCACCACTATCGGTCACAGCCCGTGGCAAGGCTGTGCCTCCACATGGCTGCCCCGACACAACCTGTGGCCCCCTTGCCAGAAATGCTCTAGACACAGGGACTTTCTGCTTTATTTTACAGGTACTCAAGAATGGGCTTGGCTACCTTCAGCCCAGCCGTAAATGGCTCTGAATCCACTCGCTTTCCTCTCCTCCCGCTTTCTTCTCTCCGCCTGCACTCCACACATTTCCTACCTCTGCTCTGTGGAGGGGTCGCATCAGGGCTTGGTGTCCATGTCTCTTCAGCACCAGAAAGGATTCTGGAAATAAGGTATTCATGCCTGGGCTGGTGCTCACTGTCACCCTTCCCACTTGGTGCTCCTCCGCTCCAGGAGAAGGGGCAAAGGAAGGCAACCCCTGTGCATGGACTGGTTGAGGGGGAACATTTTAGGATCATAGACCTGTTCTTAGGAGATTTCCTAGGAAGGAAGAGGGGTGGAAAAGAGGAACATGGGCAAACAGGACCAAGGTGGGGAAGAGAAGCAAATCTAGAGAGACCCAGTATTCAGAATGGAGCAGCATGAAGGGCTCTGGAGGAGCAGCACTGTTTCTACACTGTCCACTGGACAGGCAGGTGAAACGAGACAGTGTGTGAAATATTTGCAGGGAGAGCGCTGCCTGCTCTAACTGCTAATGATTTCTTCATCACGATATCAAGAAGGGCTGCAGCACGTTTTGGAACACAGGCTATGTTTGCCAAAGTGTGTTTCTACCATGGTCTCCTCCAGGCTGCTTCGATTCACAAGGGATGGTTCTCCACTTGATTGCCTAATGTGTTGTTTGCTCTGTACCCTAATGCCTAGGCCACTGTGGTCAAGTAATACTTTTAATCTATTTTCTAAGAGTATGAGTGACTCTATGAAACACTGGGAATAGAGTACACCTTCTCTTTCTGGAAGGCAAATGACATTTTTGCCACCTCTCTCCACACACAGTCTCCTGCATGCAATACAGCGATTTTTAAGCTGGAGCATTTAGGTTTGAACCAAAAGAGGGAAGTACAAAGTCGCTGGTAATCTGATAGTGTAAGATCACATACCTTACAGAAGGCCACACTGCTCATTGTAGAGGTACATGGCTAGTTTTTCATGATCCTTCAATACCGAGCTAGAGAACATCACGTCCTAGATCTGACCTTAGATCTCACTATTAAAAACTTCAGGTGTTTACCGAATACAATTCTCTATCTTCTTTCCGGTTCTTCTTTCTCACTTTTAGCTGTGTGCTAGACCTGCATAATCTGGCTATACAGAAGAAACTGCAGGTATTGTTAAAGCAACACAACTTGTGTGTATGGAAAAGTTCAAATATTACAAGATCTCTGTCTTTGCAGAAATATTGAGCTGTACTGTATCAAATAACTGTTGGAAGTTTTTTTTTTTTTTGAAAATAACTATGCAGTTTTCAGGGCAATGCAATTGATTATAGTTTCCTGCACATCCATCACCGTTAAAGTGACTTAAGAAACTTGTAGTCAGGTATGTTTTTGCAGACATTCATTGCATGGTTGAAAGTCTGCTCAGTCTGTTCTCTTGTTGAGCGCATGTATGTGGAAGACAGAAATGATACGTGATTTATTTTACATTCTTTATAGAAACAAAACCCTAGATTTGCACATCTACTGAAAAAATAAGATTAAAAACCATCCATCTAACTCATCCTCTATTGCAAAACATTTTTCTTCTTGTGTAATATTTATCTCAAGCATTAGAAGCCACTTGTCACTTTCTCAGGTACAATACAAGCAAATTGTGCGATCACTGGGTCTGATGCAGCAACAACAGGCACTTTTTTGTCAACCTTATTTTGGGAGGAAAACCAGGCAGACCCTCTAGTTATACGAGCCCCCAGCACACACGGCGAAGTTCTGTCTCGAGGGGTTTCTTACCGCTGGCTGAGGATCTCAAGTGATCTTAGTGAGACACATTACAGAGCTCAGTGCACATTTGTTCTTAGGCCGGCTGTTAGCATTTCCTCTAGAAATACATCTCGCCTGGCGCTCAGCATGAGAAAGTAGCTTCGTTATTGTTCTTTTGTAGGCGGGAGTTGGTGCTAGTGCCTTGCCGAGTCACTGCTGGTGAGGTCACTGCCTAGTCTGCTCAAGTGGGTGCTCTTAGCTCGTTAAACCTAACTCCCACAGAACGAGCACTTGTTGAACATGTGCTAACAGATACATAATCTGCCGTCTTGAGACAAACACCAAAAGCTCCGTGGTCTTCCCATCCCTAAGCGAGGGAGAAATAAAGGTTTACACAGACCAAAAGCAACAATTAGAATTTCCATATCATCCTTATGGTTTAAAACATAGTAAAACTTGCAATGGTAAAAGGTTGATTAGGACTAGCCTCTGGCATGCCCATCTGAGAAAGCTAGTGAAATAATAGGAGAATTGGGATTCATTGCTTGAGGAAAAAGCAAGAACCTTATTTCTGACAGAAGTACTTTGCAATGTTTGGAGGTTAACTTTTTAAGATGGCATTTTTAAACTTAAAGGCATGTAAGATAGTGAAGGCAGAAGTACATTCTAGGGATAGCCTCTTTTTAGGGGATGGGTAGTTTAAAGTAGATACAAACTTGTATCTCATAGACAAGTTTGGTTTTAGAAGGAGTTTGAGTTGAGAATGCAAGAACAAAGGAATTGCAAAAAAAGACCTTTCTTGGCCATTGTTTTGACCCTGCTTGTACAGTACATTTTATAAGAAGAGAAATAATAAGAACCAAAATTCCAATAAAAAAAGAAAAGCTGGGGTGACTGTGTGGATGGGAGAAGAATTTTAAACAGGTCATAAAACAATTTTAGTCTAAATTATATTGCATATGCATCTATAAGAAGTCTGGTGATAGTTAGGGGCTGTTTCAGAAAGTGTTATCCTGGAAGGAGGTTTGGAACAGAAACAGGTAGGGTGAAGGAGCAACCAAAGCAAGCCACCCAGGAATAGTATAAACCCAGGACCTTTACATGAAGGAGGAGTCCACGAATGATGATAACTAGGGAAAGTAGGGTTGGTGGAAGCCCAGCAAGACAGGTTTCCAGAGTGACATCAGGAGAAATACACGAGGAACAAAATGTCATTCCTCTCACAAATTAATGAACTCAACTGATCTGGCTGCTACCAGGCAGCTCTGAGGCCAAGAATAATGAGAACTTTCAGAGTTACCATAATATTGATTACAAAGTTGTTGAAAGAGGTGTACATTTTAATGCTTCAGAACTTAAAGCAATTTATAATTAATGCTGATTTTAATCTTGCTATGACTATGCATGATTTCTTTGCCCTACTAAGGAGCATCAGGCACTGGTCACAGTCAGAAATGGGAGACTGAACTAGATAGACCAGCAGTCTGATCTGATCCACCAGCGTCTGCGTCTCTCTGACAGCAACAGTTAAGACAGCCACACATGTCAGTGTCTTTTTTAAATCTCCTCTACTTTGTTGTTAGGAAAGGACAACAATCCAATAACCATTCTCATCAATACTGTAAGATCATGGGGTACATGAAGACATTGAGAGGTAGATAGATTAGCTAGCTTGCCCAGAGGAGACAAAGCTATTTTTTGTTTGTTTGTTTTTGGTTTTATTAAGCTAATGGAAATCATTGTGCAACTGTTAGCTGTTTCTTTAAAATATTTCTGAGTTCAGGAATTTTGAGAATTGGGAAAAAGCTGGAAAGCTGAAAGTTGTCAGTAGAAATATAAGTTTTCCCCAAAAGTATGTAAAGTCAAGTTAGTCTCTGTGCCTTACTCCCATAAATGATAAAAACAAACTTTGAAAGAAAAGCGCCAATAAATTTTAACAGAAAAGAATCAGCACAAGGAGGAGATAAGAATCTCAGAGTCTTGATCTATTGACTTGAATGGATCTACACTAATTTATAGCAGGTCAAAACTTGGTCCCCAGAGAATACAGGAGTCAGGAGCAATAAAGCTGTGCGTGTTTGTCGTGTATGGTCAGACAAACTCAGAGAGTTTTTGGTTGTTTGCTTTTGTCTGAAACTATTAGGAAATTGGATCCTGCTTGCTCCTCGGGATTTGATCATATTTACCCCGTGGAAGCCACCTAAACCCATGCTTCTAATTGCTTAATATTTCTTACCCTACGGCATGATGTTATTGAATCACAGCATTAGTGAATAGAGCGAATGAATCAGATGTCGATGGATTTCAGAAAGTCTCATTTGAAAATTCAGAGTTGCAAGGACAGGATGAATTCTGTGTTGGCTGTGGAACTGCAAAGCATGATGATAATCAGCAATATCGGAGGTTATGTCACTGTGGATAGAGGATCCTGCAAAGTTTTATGTTGCAGTTCCATTTTCTTGAATACCTAACCTAAAATTTCAAATAAATGGTGCATGAATGAACTTTAGAGATGATGCTGGGCTTAGAAGAAACACAAACATTCATGTTGGTGGAAGAACAAATACAAGATACACCAAGAAAAAGATTTAAAAAAAAGTAAAAGGTAATGAGTTATATTCTCAGTGGAAGCAAAGCACAAATTACAAATATTATAGTTCTTCAATTCGCGTTACAAAAAGTTAACTGATCTTCTAAGGTGAAATCCTGACCTCAATTACATGCAAATGAGAGAACTCCTATTGACTTCAGGAAGTTCAGCATTTAGTTCTGAAGTGGGTTTTTTTGTTCAGGTTGAGACTGGCATTTTCAAACTCACTATGAGATTTCTAATCATATCCTGGTGCTTTGGTCATTTTCAAAAAAAAAAAGAAAGAAAATTGCTAAATAAATAGCTTATGTATCTGCTCTAGAAATTGGTCACCTTTTATTACTAGAAAAGACCAACTGTTTCTATTTCGACGATGTTGAGTTCAGATTTCACTTTGACATGCTATGCCAATTCTACAACACTCTAATCAATTTAGACACTTTTTTTTTCTCCCACTTCAACACAAAAACATATTTAAAATGAAAAAAAAAACTCATAAACATGTTTTCCAAGCATTTTAAAACAAGATCTAAGAGAAATTATGTTATGATATAGGGAGGAGTGAAATGTAATAGCCTGGGTGATCTGGGAGGTCAGATGACCCTATCGTAGTCCTTTCTGGCCTTTAACTCTGAGAATAAATTAGAAACCTGATCTCTCAAAGTTTTAATTTCAGAGCAGTCTTTGTAAATGGAGTGGAGTGGAATTCCTAATAAATTACATCCTTCTCCAACATTTATTTTTCTCCCTGAGAATGGTTTCTCTTGAAAAAAAGAATTTTCTTTCACATCTTCTAAATTACAGAAAATTTATATCTCTTTATATCCTAGACTGAACTGTGTGCCAGCACAGCAATTATTAAAACATTTTTATTGATATTACAGAGCTCTCCATGAAATGTGAATTAAATTTATCATGAAAAAATGATTTTTAATGACAGCTCAGGTTTACCTTTCCACAGTTCATACCTTTCCACTTTCTTTCCACTTTTTTATTATTATTGGCACTGGGATAGTGCAGCAAAATATCTTTATTTGTCAGGAATGGATTAGGAGATATACTACAGTTTACTCACACTTATCAATGTAATTTCTTGATGAAAACAAGACACTGTTCTATTGAAGTCAATTTACAGAGTGCAGAACTGGGCTAGCTGGCCAAAGCCTTAAGTTCCTAAATCTGTGCTTAGGCACTTATGGGAGTTTCTTGATTTTTAAAGCTGCTGAATGAGCTCAGCTTTCACTGTAGTTTTATAAGAATTATGGCACATCACATTCCTAGAATCAATTTGTCAACCTCTGCCTCTTTCTCCCCCATATATTATATTTTCTTATTGCTAACAAACTGCTGGAGGTGACTTTTGCTTTAGCAGACTGAACGTGACACTGGATACCAAAGCGGTTAAGAGTACCAGGAAGGCTGTGTTTTCATCTACCTGTTTTCTCAGCTGCTGCAAGTGAGAAGGGGAAAGGATTCTCCAGATCTGCTATGTAACATATTGTATTAATACATCTTTATGAAAAGATGCACCTGAGGTGGGACGTGTAGGGGCTGGGCTTTGAGCATGGCAAGGTCCCCTCCGGCCTTGCACAGTCCAAGGTACAAAGCACATCTGGTGTTCAGGAGAACAGGTCCAGGCAGAAAATTAGGTCCGTGTTAGTTTAAGCCACTGTGGATAAAACCTCCAGCTCAGCTACAACGTCGCTTCAGCTTCTTCGGAATAGCTGCATTTCTGTAAGATGCATCCGTGCTGGAGCTGGGGGGCACGAATGGTTTCCTTGGCTGATGGGGGAAGGATTATTGGTTGCTGTTAAAAATAATCCCAAGCAAACTTTTACAAGGTCTTCTGTGACTAATAAAACCTGAGTCTTTGAAACGTAGTACAACCCAGTTGTTGTTAAGAGATAATTCTCTTCGATCCAGATGCTTCCACCTCAAGTGCAGTGCAGAGGAAAGAAAAAAGAGAAAAGGAAAATTGATTGGAAGACCCCGAAAGCAAAGCGGGGGAAGTCTGCACTTTCTGCCCCTTTAGCACTTCAGGGACTGGCCTGGGGACACCTGCTCAAGGGAAGCTGTGTGGACTGCAGCCCCACGGGCACTGACAGACCCCTGCACAAGGCACTTACCTATAATGCCAGGGAGAAGAAATCTGGGAAGATAATAGTCCTTTCCTGGCTGGGTCAGGTCCTGGACAGCAGGACCATTTGAAAGGTGATGGTAGATGAGATGGGACTATCTTGCCTGCAGTATAATCCACCAGTGAGCACCTGATCGCAGGTCAGGAGTAGTGCTGCTGAAAGGCTTCTCTTCACACAGGGGCCCTGAGATGCAGGCGGAGGCTTTTAACCATCCTCAGCAGGCCTGGGGCATTCTGTAGATACAGAGGGTAGTGAAAACCTTCCCTCTGTGATTTGTGGTGTGTATTTCCAGGCATTTTTCACTTCTTCTTGCATTCCTGCAAGGCCTCCTCCTGGGCGAAGTGCAAGCACGGAGACATTTATTCTCAGTCCTGCAGCATCGTCTTCTTTGTGCTCCCTCCAGAGAGCAATGGGCACGTGTGCCCAGCCACCATCTCTGGGGGGTTTGTCTCAGCTTGGCTTGTCCTTTCCATCCTCCACACATGCCCCATTGCAGCTTGTTCCTGCTTCCAGGCTTCCTGCTTCGGTCTGCAGAGATGGAGACTTCAGTCATTCCTGATGCAAGGTTGGTTGTAAACCATGACTGGGAGTCCTATTTCATGGGGCACCGAATCCTTTGATTAGTGGAATGTTGGGTATCTAAGGTATCTTTAAAAAACCAGCCTAGCTGTCTGATATATTCCAGAGATACTACAGAAGCAGCCCCATTATTTACAGAGCTTCACTGCCTCCCTGTTTACTTGCCCCAATCTGAAATATCCTATCAGCACACACTGAATGTATTTGGTTCTAAGAAAGCAATCCCTTTTTATCTTCTGTGAATTTGAAAATACACCTGGATCCTTGAACAAAAAATAAAAATAATAATGAGGCAGAGACAAGCAGTATAAATCAATATAGCACTATTGATGTCAACAGAGCTATGCAAATATATACTAGCTGAGGATGACACACAAAATCAAGCACTAACTTCATACAGAGAAAGACAGAAACAACAACAGCAATATTAAATACACTTTTCAGCTATGCTCCAAATGGACTGTGAAATAAGTCATTGCTGTAATATGTAATTTGAGAGGGCTGTGAATTTTCTGTGAGCATGTTGCTTCTGGAGATGAAGAAAAATCAAAGCACAACCTTGCAAGCAACATTCCCCCCAATATTAACAATAAAACTCTAACACTCCTTGGCTTTTAACAACCACCCTAAGCGGTCTGGGGAGCTTGCTTCAAATTCTCTTCTGCCTCCAAAACTCAGGGCTGCAACAGCACCAAAACCAGCCATGCTGCAGGTCAGTGACTTGGAGCTTCAGAATGCTTCCGAATAAAATGAGTAAAGCCCAAGTTGGGTAAAATATCAAACATATAAAAATATATTTTTTAATACATAAAATCAGCCTAGTAATTCGTGCATGTGTCTACCTCCTAAGTCCTTCACGTAGCAAACTTGTAAGAGTTAAATATTCACCTCATATTCATTTCACAGAATGGAATTATTCCCCATACACATTAACTGAGACAATTATTGAAACACTAAGATCAGATTAGCTACTGTATCTTGAAATGAACAAAAAACGAAAAGAAATTGTTGCTGCAGCAAATTGCAGAAGCGTTAAAAGACTCAAAAGGTTGTTCAGCTCATAGACGTTTTTAAGAAAAGCTAATAAAACATGGCCACTTCATTATTCATCCAGGAGAAAAAGCTGCATTCAGGCACTATACTTTAGTAGAGAAGCTGGTCTATAATATCCTGTCTTTTGTTCATCCCTTCCATGATCTCCATATACATCTTGGGTAGCAGTAATTTTAATGCACGAAAGAACAACCCACTGAAGTCAGAGCTCCGCTTAAATGGCCTTTAAGTCTGTCCCAGTTCTGGGACAGAGCCCTGCAGAGTGCAGGAACCTCATGCTGACAGTGCTCAGTGCTTTGGGGGGAAATAACCTCTGTCTAGTTTGACTGAATCCTTAATAAAAGCCTAGAATTCCTACTGAATTCAATGGCACGCAAAGTGCCTCGACGTTGCTCGCGACAACGGCCGCGAGCCAAGGCTGCTGCAGGACGAGGACACAGCGCCTCAGGCACAAAATGCTACCGTGGACTGAGATTTTCAGTCAGCTGCATAGTTTGGAAAAAAATCACAAGAATTTCATTATAAATCCAGATCTCATAAGTCCAAAACATGGTCTTTAGGCATCACAAGTCATAAATGTTCAGCCTTTTTTTTTTTTTTTTTTTTTCCCTTGTCCACTTTCTCCTATATATCCAGTAAGTCAATATTTTCCCTTCCTCTTTCCAAACTGAGATCTTGCAAAAACCCTTCCAGGATCGTAGCTTTCTGACATAAGGTGAAACAGGGAATAGTTAAACAAATAACCGGCATCAGGATCCATTGAAAGAACAGGAATAGTTTGGTTAGGAAGGGGCTGCTCTAGGATTTCAGTGCTCTGATGCACCTGATTCCCATGGTCTGCTCCTGCCAGATTGTTCTTGTCGTTTAAATCTAATACACGATTTTGCTTTTCCTCCTGTTCTCCATGCCACTTGCTAAAAGGAGAGCTCCTCTGTTTTCCAACACAGTTCTTAAACCACTTTAATATTATTATTTAGTCTTTTTTAAAAAATGTCTTCTTTTCCTCGGTCAGACGTGTATTTAGAATTTGCTTACATAAAATTGCCTATCTAAAATACAACTGCCATGGATTAATAGAAGAGAGGAAAGAGGGCTAGGGATGTTGATCATCCATAGAGGACCCGCTTATGTGCTTGAGCTAAGGAAGAAAAAAGCCAATAAAGCAAAAAAGCTCCAAGATCTGGCCAAGTCTCTTCCACACAGGCAAAGTGGATGGTGAACCCTTGGAGGGAGGCAGAGGCTCTTGCTTGTGGCTGTTACTTCTATTGGTAAATAACAGCAAAATAATAGCAGCAATAACTTCATAACAAATAGACGTAGAGGTCAGCGCCTGCAGCCGCACACCAGACTAGAGCCAGGAAGCACCAGGTGCATGTCGAGTATTAAATACCATTTCTGAACACCTTAACTTAGTGGGCTTTATTATTTCAGCCGCCTGTAAAAATCAGAGCGTGACTCTGCAGCGCGATGACGTTATCTCACGCAGATCCCATCTGTTGACTGTTGGTCTTTTTTTTTCTTGGTGTTTTCTATTTGCTTTTGGTTTATCCTCAATTCCCTTTTCATTTCCCTTTGTATTGATTTTGCAATTTTCCTTTCTGCTTTTCACGCTTCACACACTCACATCTGATTTCTCTTCTTCCTATGCTTGTATTTAACATGTGCACTTGTCTCCATGCTTAAACATACACAGCCTAGATACCTTATCAGCATATTGGAATGGACGCCAAGCCCTTTCTTCCTTTGTTTTCACTCTGGTCGCACTAATGGCATCCTGGCAGCCGAGTGCCGGGACCTCCTTTCAACTGAATGGATCAAAACAGAAAAACAGGGTACAGGGCCGCCTTTGATAACTCCTCTGATCTTTAAGCAAGTTCACGTGCTCAGAGGCTGCAGCCCCATTTTCATATCACTGGGGAGGGGAGGCGGGAAAGGATATTGGCAGAAAGCCTGATTTCTTTCCTTCTTTATTATGAGTGCATTAACATGAAGGGAACTGCAGCTACCAGGAGCACGCACCTGCAGCGCTGCCCAGCTCGGTGTTTCTAGCAGTGCAGAGCGGCTGGGAAGCCGCCGGAGCCTTCGGGAGCATCCTCGGCGGTGGGAGAGCTGCAGCGAGCGGGTGATTCCTCACGCACACCAGTGGGCTCCGTCTCTCCCCAGCCCTGGGCAGGGGTCGCAGCGCACAGGGAGGCACCATCGCGGCTCTGCTCCGCAGCGGCTCCCGCGGGGCTTGGCGGTGCGCGGTTCTCCTCCCAGACAGCTTGGACGCACTGCTGTAGCCGCAGGAGGAAGGTGTTCCTCCTCCTCCCCATGTAACAGCAAGAAAAGAGTTGCATGCTGCATGGTATGTGGTACCCATCTATATAAACTAGGTTATGGCAAAATGCAAACCCGGGCCAGTCACACATGGAAGGTGGAATCCCCCTGCCGCGGTCAGCCCGGGGGCAGCCACAGCACGAGCCTGCAGGGGATGCAGCGTCATGGGGGACCAACATCTCTCTGGGGTCACTGCAACCTCAAGAGCGACATGAGTTTCTAATCCAGTCTTTATTAGCCTATTGTAATTGTAAAAACTCAATGCTGCTGTTAAACGGATTAATTTAGGTCATTCCGACACTGAGAAGTCCCCATCCCATTGCAATGAGTTCTTGGGTTTTTCAAAGAGTGAATAAGGTCTGCTCTTACCTTACTCTTTGGTGCCTGACATTTACCTGTAAAGTCTGTACAGCTGAAGACAAGTGGCTATTTAGTAATCTCAGCTTCTAAAAGATAACGAGACACTATTTGTCATGGAAAAAAAAAGGTTAAAAAGAATATATAGGATACCAATAATTTCCTTTCACAGCAAGTTGTTTAAAATACACAAATTTTCACAAATCGGTCATGTAATGCTGCTGATTATTAGCTTGATTTGGGAAAATTTGTACTCTGCAATTTGAGTATGAAATCTCTCTCTGTAATTATTAAGATTCCATCTGTCTTTTTTAAAGACTGATTTTTAAAATCGATATGAAGTTAATTTACTTATGTTGAGTCTCAGAAAATTAATTCTGTATTCAGTGCAAGGTGCAAGTTTGGGGAGGATACGCTGTGATCATCATACAAATCAGAGCAAATAGCTGCTTAAGAACAACATGCATCTCAGTCCACATCTTGGAGCTGCTAGAGATACTGAAGATCTATATTAAGCATGGATTATTCTGTATTTTTTTTTACCCCTTTTCTTTATTCAGACCTTCACAGTGTCAAATGTATTTTGCCTACAATGCTCTTGAAACAGTTCAGTGGAGGAATCTTGTTCCTCTGAAGAGCTGGATGCTCCCAAGACACTGAGCTGACCTTCAAGACCTTCTAGAAGTCTTAAGTTCTAGAGCAGTGGAGATAAATCAATGAGATTACAGTGAAGATAACCAGTCTTGGACAAGCCAGAACATAGGGAAAGCCAAGACTGGACTTTTCTGTGATAAGCAATGATGATGTAAAAATCAGGAGACAGGGAAAAATATAGCAAGCCCTATTTTTTTTCCCCTTGAGAACAGTATCATACATTTTAGACAATCAAAATTATAGCTCCTAAGAGTGCAAGATTAATTAAACTGTGACAGAAGATAATCTTTTCAAAATCCAAGGAGAAGATGTTCTTAGGGTAATCAAGAGCAGTAAAATGACACAAAATGCAGAAATAGGTGCTATATCAGAGTTATGGAACCACAAACTGATGCTTTCCAATTGCTTTTCAAGTTTTCCCTTCCAGAATATCTAAGTTGGACAGGGTGGTTTTTCCACTCTTAGTATCTTTCTTCCCTTGTCCTCTTCTCTCCCCCTCATGCTCTACTTCTCAATAATGGTTGTGGAAGGCCTGTCTTTATTATTATTATTATTATCACCATTTTATTAAAAACTGCATCTGAAACTTTCAGTGATAGTTGGAGAGGAAGTCAAATCAACACTACATGAAATAGGAGAGTTGAATAACTGCGATGGGAAGAGATTTACCATCTGAGCGTGTAAAGCTTTGCAGCATTGTTTTTTTTTTGTTAACATTTAACTCTACTTCTGTGGCTGAACTCACATACACCTGTATTAAACTTGCACCAAACTTCTCCCTTCAAATACACTGAATATCTGTGCATTTTCCAAGATATCGCATCAAAAGACTAACATGTGAGTGGTCTAGCTGAATTCCTTAGGTCTGAAGAAAAAAACCTGGGACAGGAGCCCAAGATCATGAGGCAAGGTCAGATGTTTGTAACCTGGGTGGAGCATTGACCAGCTGGAAGGCAACTATTGAGATGACACTAAGTGGGTTGAGGTCACTTCAGCTGCCAGTAGCGAATTGTCCTCATGTCTCACTTGGGGGATTTCACATGGAGGTTCGCTCACAGGCAGTGAGATTTCCATAACATATCTAGTAAAACCAGAACTGTTCTGTGCCCAATACTGCTAAGTTTGTGTACATATATATATACATATATATATATAAAACAAACAACAGCAACCCCTCGCCTCACACACACACACACACAAAAGCAGCCTCTCTAACTTCTCCTTTTGAAGAGCTTCCAAGCTAAGACAAAATGTATGAGCAAAGAAACCTCTGTGAGCACCTAAATCCACCAATATCTTTCCTTACTCTCCAATTTCTGTGAACGAGAGTGACTTAGAAAATTTTTGTTCTGACGAAGAGGAATACAAGATGGATCTTCATGACTCTCATGAAAACAAAGCACCGTTTGTCTCCCTCCGCTGCTTCCAGAGTCTAGCAGAGACCCGGCTCGCAGCAAAAGCAGAGCTCCCTCCGTGGACTTGCCATAGCCCAGCTCCATCACGTCTTGTTCTTCATGCTCCCTTGCCTACTCTCACTCCTGCTCTTTCTTTCTCACCAGACACAAGCTTTCTGGGGCAGTGAATGCTCTTGATGTTTTACATTGACACAGTAGCAACTACAATGCAATTCCTGCGCTTAGCCATTAGCTCAAAACAAGTGTTAAAAAGGAGTATTACATTTTTTTGGCCTTGATATATGGCTCTGTGGAAAATGTGGCTCCGAATGTGGCTTGGCTACAGCCACTTTCTGCTCGGCTGCATGAGCCAGGAGGAGGAAAGTGCCCCAGGAGCTTGGTGAGCTGCTCTTCTGCCAGCAGGAGCCAAGGAGGATCTTGGGCACCAAGGGGAGAGGGACCCACAAGGTCAGTCCATGCTCAGCAGCTCAAGCAGCTCAAGGGCAGGAGTGGGCACAGGCAAGGGAGCATGAAGAACAAGACGTGATGGAGCTGGGCTATGGCAAGTCCACGGAGGGAGCTCTGCTTTTGCTGCGAGCCGGGTCTCTGCTAGACTCTGGAAGCAGCGGAGGGAGACAAATGGTGCTGAGATGGGGCCCAGAAGACCATAGGGAACACAGCTCCCAGAGAAGCTAAGCAGAGACTGTCGGCAGTCACTCCTGTTGTGCTGTGCCCAGGGGTGGGAGACAGAGTGGGAAGGCTGTTAGAGGCCGCCACTCGCTGGATTTTGACAGCTGACAAATACCCTGGAGGAAGATGACCTGCTCATCAAAGGAAAAATTAATTATGGATGAGATTTGAAGGCACCATTTGAAAGCACAGCATTTGGTGGTTAGGTAGCAGTGGTTTGGGCTCCCAAGGTCACCACCAAAGGGGACATTTGAAGCCCAGCTGACACTCCCCTTTGATTTCAAGTTCCTTTTAAGATTCATTCGCATCCGTCTTCGCTAGCCGAGACGCACCCCGGATTAGCAACCCGCACCCTGCTCCCCGTGGTTCAGCCTCCTTTGCTGCCTGGGCGCATCCCCCCTTCTCCTGCTGCTCCTGCTTATCATGGATTTTTATATCTATCTGCAGTGTTTTCTCTCTGCGCTGCTCTCATTTTCCTCCGCTGTCCCTCCGTGTAATCCTTATCCTTCTCCATGCTTCGTTTAATCCTGGCTGCCCGATTATGCAAATTTCACATTTACATTTTGACAGGGCTCCTCCACCCTGCTCCCTGAGTTGTTTGCAACACCAATCACCTCCACGCTCTTCCCACCCGCAAGTCTTCACCGTCTCTCAGCTCACGCCAAGGCTCTGTGCTGGCCGTGATGCGTCCCCAGCTCTGCGCTGTCCCAAGGCCACGCTGCAGAGGGGACTCAGGGAAGCCTTCAACCTCCCTCTTCTAGTGCCTGCGTTGAGAGGAGAAGCAGAAACACGTCTTCTCACCTGAGCACCCGCTCCCTGCCACCCAGCATGGAAGGGATAGAGCCCCGAGGAGCCCAGTCAGGAATAATATTATGGATTGAGGGACCTCCTTCGCTCTCTTCCACTTTGCGCACGTTGACACACACTCTTGATCAAGTCCATTTTAGTTTTATGTCTATTCCACCAAGGATGAGCTGCACTTGTGTCAATAATTACCCATGATGCCTTTGAAAAATAAAATTCTTGTAAGAGATAAAGTTATGGAAGAAATATTTAATTTATTTTTAAATACCGTGTTTTTTTTACCCTTAGAAAAACTCAAGATTTTGCAGTTACATCTTCCACCTCAAGTTGCATTTCTTGCTCCTGTACTCCACACTGGGGATTGCACACCCTCATTACTGTAGCATTTAAGGTTTTTCTACTACACTATCACCAGTTACTGTTTCTGCTCACCCTCTTCTGAGGAAGAGATTCATTTCTGCAGACTAATGTTTTATTTTGGTAAGGCCTTATTTATCTTAATTCTAAGTACATCCTGCTCTGCGTTTACATTGGAGAAGACAAGGTCAGAGAAGTATGTGTCTTCTTTAGACTGAGAAGTGATGAAGCCGGAGCACTCCTGGTGAGAAGCCTCCCCTCGGTAGGCATCATTCTTGCTGTTCGCTTGTAACGACCTTCATTAGCTCCCACACGAACCCCTTACCTCATCCCCAAGAACACTTCCCATCCACAACACTTTATATAACGGCAAAACAACTTCTAGAAGAGCTAAAACCATCACAGCCTCACTGGGCCGGGTCTGGACGTACCGACAGCCACACCACCATCATCCATGATCATAACCCACGTTCCTGACCCTGCCAGTATGGACGGTTTATTTGCATGTTACCTGCTAGGGTGACATTAGAGCCCCAGGACATCACCCTTCCCAAGGGCAAGACAGTGATCCAGCCATGGGTGATACTGTTTCGGAGAGGGGTAGCTCCAAGCCTAAGACGAAACCTGTGGATGAGCTGGAAGCAGAGACCAGACACACAAACCATGCTCCAGTGAGGCTTTCTGCATGATTATGTATACATGAATTTTTATAAGAGGAAAGCGTTTTTCCTCTTCTTTCTCTAAGAGCTAAGCTTGAGCAAGCACACAGTCACCAGACCAAGTCGTCTTCCCTTCCCAGCGGTGCTGATCCCACGCCTGTTCTCTTTTGACATTTTTCCAGCCCTACTGCAACCTCCCCATCTTTGCTCCTCTCTGCTCCAGGCCAGTCCCCCTATCGAGACAGTGGGGGCCGTTTGTGTTGCCAGTGCTGGGGTTGGTACGTCAAACAGCTGTCTCCTCTCCCTGCTTTTCTGTAGCCTGTGCTCATCTTGGAGCTTTTGTTTCCCCTCTTGTTTTTACCACCCCCAGATAAAGCCTGTTGGCTTTGTGGCTGGGTCAGCCCTCCGTTTACATTCTCCATACATGCCTTTCTATACTTAGTGTCAACTTCTGTCCCCCTTTTATCACCAGCCCTATCTGCTACCTTCAGCAGAGAGCCTTTGCTCTCCGCCGCCTCCTCCTCTCTCCTCTTCACATTTTTAAGTGAACTTTTCACACACCGCTAAGCCCCTGCATCATGCCCCCTCGTTTCCAGGCTGGCCAGGATTGGAAGGAGTGAGCGGCACCAGAGAGGAGGCCAGTGCAGGGAGCGCTCTGTGAGCCAGGGGCCACACTAATGTGCTGCCACTAGCGCATCCCACTATGATCAGCAGATTGGCCCTGAGGGAAGTCACAGGAAGATGATCTGCAGCACCAGGCCTCCCATTTCCATCCTGGCTCTTCTGCATCCTGCCAGAGCTGAGCACAGTCGCGCTGGCGGCTGGGAACGCCCGGCCTCTCGTCGCAGCAGGGCTGCATCGCGGCTCACTTTGCTGGCGTTTGCTCCCACCACGTGCCAAGTGTTCCCTGCCGGGATCGGACGCAGGAGCTGGAGCAGGTGAGAGGCAGCAGGAGGAGAGGCCATGGTTCACAGTCATGGCCTGCACTGCAGGATGAGCCCCATAATGGCTGCTTCTTTACTAGTGGAAGAGAGCAATAGCTGTATGGGAAAGGTCAGATGCAGAGGGAAATAGAAACTACCTAAAGCTAAATGCCAGACCAGGTCTTCCAAGAAAATATTTCCCGCTTCTTGCATTGCTGCGGGTGCAGCCAGTCACTGCCACCATGGACCCACTACTGCCAGGAGGTTCCCCAAATGCTGCTTCAGCATCAGTCAGCACAAGCACTCGCTCAGCTTTCAGTATGATGGACGGCATCACAAGTCACTTGATTCTTGCAAGTTAAGGGTGCCAAGCTGCCTGTAATGGAAGGGTGATTGCCATCATCTTCGGCCTAGCAGAGAGGCTTTCAGCAAGGTGCAGCAGGGACCAGTGGCATTAAAAGCCATGCTCTGCGGTACATGTGTCCTAGGAGGCTGAATGCACATAGAGCCCAAGAAGTCCTGGACACCGATTTGAACTTTAGTTCGTAACCTCCAACTCAAGGCTTCCTCGAGAAGATGAGCTAAAAACCCCAGCCTGTTTCACTCGGGAAGGATGCTCCACCTCTATATTTGTGTCAAAACAGGGGACTCTCACAAGTGTCTTCATTGCTGCGGGCTTGAATTATGTGCAGGGAACTTGGTACTCTTCTGCTCCGCAGTAAACAGAACATTTCTATGGATTTATTAATTCTTTTTGTATGCATTTTTTTCCTGTAGTGGTTTCAGCAAATAAAGTAACCAGAGGATTTTTCCTGAGTTAATTAAAAAGGAGAGCAGTTCCAGGCAAGCATAACATTAAAGACTTGCCAAATACCTCTCTTCTGAAAATACTACCAGCCACTTTAAAGTACACTCCAATTCTCGAGTTCTAATGGAAAGTCCTTTCCAGAAAAACTGGTTCAAGTTCCAAAAGAAGTTGTCTGCCTGTGAGTTTGGGAAGAGGAATGGGCAGAAGGGAAAGGATTTTCATGGGAAAAGAGGGGAAAAAAATATCTAATAGTGAAAACATTCTCTAAACCACTCCTTTCCTAGACACTTTAGGTGTCTGTGGCTCAAAATTCAGGGTTAGTGGGGCAAAGCAGAGTCTCTGTAACTTCATCACCAAGCCCAGTTTTAGTCCTGGACATCTAAAGTCTGATTTAATGTTCTTCTGCTCTTTTCCCACGCTTTAAAGCTCTCTCCTGCTGTGCTGGCTTTGACGGGAAACTCAAAGCAGGCATCAGTTCCTATAATCAAGAAATTTGCCACAAACAGCTCCTTAGCAAAAATCAATAGACCTGCTAATTTTTTAAAGTAGTCTCCTAAATGCAAAGAAGCCTTACGACGCTGGCTGCCTCTCAGATGTGAGGAATGCCACTTTGTATTGCTCACGGTAGTGCTAGAAAGTGTATAGATGTGGAATAGATTGGGAGATCTGCCAGTACAAAGTTAATGGAAGTTCTCATAATTTCCCCAAGTGACATTACTGACCTGGGCTTGAAATGAAGCCAGGTCTGGTTTCACATCATCTAACATTTCACTAAATGTTAAACGATTGAGATAGAATTTTTATTAGATATGCCAGTATTTCATAATTTACCACAGCCTCTACATGTATATATTTCTTTTTACAGACCAGGGGATGTTTATTATGGTCTTTTGAGATGCATTAAAAGGGTGTTAGTACAAATAAAGCTCCCTCTCACTACTCTCCAGGCAAGCTGCAATAGCAATTTAATACCAACCCACTGGATCCTAGTGTGCTGCTCTAGTGCAAAAGGATCCTGCAAGGACACCCCAAGGCTCTCCAGGGCAGATGTTTGATGAGAAGGGAGGATGAGGTAGGGGAAGGAAATGCAGTGACTCTGAGAGGAGAGACCTACCCTCTCAAAGGCAGCCCACCAGCAGAGTGTTATTTTTCACCATGTACCTACTCAACCCAATGGCACCCACAGCAGGGAAACATAAGGTAAATTAGTGACCTTTCAGGCCCAGATGTTAAGAGAGTGGAATAGCTGAGAAATCCAAGGGCTAAGGTCAAGATAAAGAGTGTTGCATAAATGCAACAGCTGTAAGACACTGAAAAGGCATCAGCGACTGCGAGCACCAGGAATATATAAATCACCCAGCACAATCTGCTGCAGCGAGGAGTGCTGGGCTAGACAGTCTCTTTAAACTAGTGCCAACAGTTTCCCAAAGTACGCAGTTAAAATTAGGCTCCCAAGTCCATATTTAGAAATTGAAAGGCACCGAAAGTACTAAGCACCCATCAAAACATATGGGCTGGAAACTGGGTCAAACGTTTAAGGCAG
Organism: Tinamus guttatus; assembly: GCF_059628265.1. Lineage (NCBI taxonomy): Eukaryota > Metazoa > Chordata > Aves > Tinamiformes > Tinamidae > Tinamus > Tinamus guttatus. The sequence goes on along the minus strand of NW_028288553.1, from coordinate 697,448 downwards.
GGATTTTGGTGCCTAGATTCCCCCAAACTGGGAAGAGTCTTAGTCAGAGAGCCCTTTTCTCTGCTTCAGGAATCTCCTTCTAGATTACAGAGGGTTTTGACCTATATAAAAAACCCAGCAGCCTGAGCAGCAGAACTAATGAGATATGATTTCCAGTATTTCTTTGCCGTGGGGATTTTGTCATACCTGTAAGGACTGGGTTTATGGAATTGTCTTTCTCCTTTGCACTCCCCTTGTTTTCCTCAAACTTGCAAAAATTTTGCATTTTTCTACTATTTGGTTAGAATTGGTCCATTGTTTAAAAAAAAAAAAAAGAGAGAGAGAAAAAAAGAAAAAAGTCTGCTTTGGTATTTGGAAATTTGTATAAAGATTGTGGGATCCTGTCACCTATAAAGTACAACAGTAAAGGTCATATAAACCACTTATAAATCATAAAGGCAGTGTAAATCACATAATAGTACAAACTGAAGGGCTTTGTGTTGTTTACACATCCTCAGCATCACCAAAGGTAGATCAAAGGTACACAGTAGAACAACTTCATAGGCTGGGAATGCTTACAGAGACCTTATTTCAACCATATTCTGTCAATCACATATTTTTGTTTAAGCAGTCCCTATACTCACAGGAAATAGGTTCACATTAATACATGTACTCCAATCTCCAATTTGTTTTACTGAGATTTTTCTTGAAACACTATAAAAGCTCTGGCAATTGGGGAGGAAAAAAAAAAAGTGGGACCAATCTACCTCTAATTGGTAGCATATGTCCAAAAAACAACCACAATATAAAGAGGTTTTTCTTTCTTGTGCATTTACTTTGCAAGTTTTCTTTGTTGATTAAGATGTCTGGCTTGGTTCACATCAGATTGCAGCTCTCCATATTGAACAGGACATTCTGTAGTTCCTTCTGCTCAGTCAATAGAGATTTAAACTTCAGTACAGAGAACCAATGCCAGGCTCGATACATAAGGCTGACCACTAGAAAAATCCCCTCAACTTCATGGCTTTTCTTCCTGCACTAGATCTGAGTTTAGCCAGATAATTGGTATTCTAATTTCTTTATTGCTCATCAGTTTAAGGCACTGATCTTGTAAACACTCATGTGTTTGTGTTTATTGCTGTGGTTTCAGTTATTACCCCAAATCATTTTGCAAAGTTCAATTACTATTTTTTTTTCTCCTTTCCTACAGAATCATGTCCTATGAATGTGGTCTATTTAAAATTAAAATGAGCCAGTGATTAACAATTCTTTCCCAAATCAAGAGGAAACAACAACAACAAAACTATTTAGGCAGCACAAAGCTGAATGGCTTCTGAAAAATGTGCATGTTCCTCACTTCTTGTCCCTTTTGGGCTTTACTTGTGGAGAGAGAAGATACACAGAAACAGCCTTGCTCTCTTAGAAAGATGGACTTTCCAATTTGCAATAACTTCAAGGAAAGCATCTTACCAGCTCTTTAGATTTTTTTTCCCAAACATAACAAAACATACTCTACATATACATGTATTAAAATAGAGATAAATGTGACATCTTGGTTATTAACACATATATTTTCTAAACATTATTAACTTAAACACAAGCTTACCACAAAGCACACTCACAAAGGAGCTTTGCAGCTTAGACAGATGGTTAGAACAGCAAGACACTTTAGGGAGACTGTTCTTCAGCTTTTCCCTGATCACAGGTGGGGCTTTTAACCTCAACCTGCAGCAGGATGCTAAGGTGGCCTTAAAGAGCCTGGAGCAGAGAAAGGATTGGGAAGTAGCAGCAGGAATAGCCAGTTGCTTTTCTGACTGTGTGCATTTTTTTCTTTTCCTCTCAGTGTTATTCCAGTTGCTTCTAAGTCCACTATGGCTCAAGTTTCTTTTGGCTTCTTTTATGAAGCCACTAGAAAGCGTGTGCTCTCAGATTACAGCTCACGTTTCCTTCCATGCCCTGTCGTTTGGAGTCCTGCGTGTCTCTGCCCGGGCTGAGAAGCCCACTGGAGGTTCGAGCTCCAGTCAACATCCCCCAGGGCCACACTATGCTTGAGAGCTCTTCACTCTGCTCCAAGGATGTTGCAGAGACCCTTTCTGTCACTTAGGTGACCCCACTGAAGAGGAGCTCTCAGCAACTGGCTCTACCACAAGTTCCCTAGTTGACCAACAGCAAGGAGTATTGAGGGGTGGGCAGCGAAGGTCAGGATTTTGTTCTCAAATAGTCAACCTCTTCATGGTTGAAGAACCATGGCAGAAGATCAGCTCGCATTGTGCCAGATCTTTAGGGGAATTCGGCATCCAACAGCACCAACAGTGCCAGCGGGAGAGCTGGCTTTTCCAGAGGGTTCAACATTTATGCCATGAACTCACTGGAAAGCATGGGAGTTTCATCTGGCACTTGACTCCGAGCCAAACTCTCTGTGCCAGCTGCCCCTCGGTGTAGGAAAACACTGGCTTTCATCTCTCAGACTGAGATTCTCAGCCCACTAAACTCTTTTTGCCTACAGCTGTGAACTAACATCAGGATTCCTCCCATTCCACTTCGATTCCCCACCCACAAAGCTGGAGCTGTAGCACTTCTCTTGGTGCTCACCTGGTTCCTGGGTACACAGCAATGCTGCCTGATGTGGTCAGGTCTTCTGGTCTCCAAAGCAAGAAAAAGGATTTAAAAGTTTAATGACAAATTTAAATCTCTTTTTCAGGGGACTCCTCAGCAAGCTTGTGTATGTACAACAGAATTAATTTGTCAGCATAATAATCCTCAAAAATGCTAGTACCTTGGGGACTTATTGATACAATATAAAGTTACCGATAACATCTTTGCCAATGTGCAGTGGTATCAATGCTGTTTTCTATCTATCTTATTTTTCTCCCTTATAATCTTTTCTTGTCAGTCTTTTAGGTGGAACTAGCATTTTTGTCCTAATTAGACAATTACACATTATGATGCACTAATTTGTTAACCTATGTTCACAAATCTTTTAATTACAGCAAACGTCTTTGATGTGCTGTTATTATTCAGCTATGGCAGTAAACAATTCAGCAGCTAACTGGAAGGAACTCATTATTTTCTGCGAGACATTGTCATTATTTTTCAAAGTATTTTTTCCCTGGAATTTAGACTCAGAATAACCAGAGATACATGGAGAGAATCATTTCAGAAACCAAACACCAGATTCCTTCATGTTGATAGTTGTTATTGAAAACACAAAGACTGAGCCTATTGGGGATATTGGGGACTTCTCTTCAGACTCAATTTCCAAGCCCAAGTGACTGGGAAGCATTGTTTAGTGGCAGCACAAGCAACAGCAATAGGTACTTGACATGTGGCCCTTCACTGGATTGGCAGGTTTCAGCATAAGACACTGCTAGTTTAATGGGACTCAATGATACAGCAAATATTTGTGCTATTTTTTAAAGGCAGAGTAAAGATTCCACATGCCTAGAGCTCTCAGGTATCCCTAAAGAGGAGATGTCACCCTTATTTCTTGCTCAAGCACAACATCCCCAGGCTGATGCTTTTTTTTTTTTTTTCCCCAGCTACTGTCATTGAACTGCCTTTAATCTTTGGGAGGCTTATGTTGTCTGGTTAATATTGTCAAGCTTTTTCCACCTCTGTTTGATGGAGGAGGGGACAGCTTTGGTGATCCCTGTTCACAGCGCTCATCCGCTCAAGCAGATCAACAGTCCGCTCCTTTCAACGATCTACGCACCCCATCGCTGCGACGTTCGCGTGTGCACGTCGCCTTGGAAGTAATCGTCCTTCTATTTGCAATGCGAGGACACAAGCACTCGTCCTACTGAGTGTCTCTTAACTGCAATTAAAGGAACGGGGCTGCTCGTGGGAGCCCCACTTGAAGCCCGTCACTCTCCAGCTGACCTTCCTCTCCATTAATATTCTGCACCACACTCGCATGCAAAATGCAGACTTCGCTTTCAGTGCTTGATTGGAGGCATTCGCCCTGCCAGTGTTATCATCCACTCGCACTGAACATCTCTGTGTGAACCAGGGGAGCTGCTCACTGTACACCAGCAAGGCCCCAGCTCCTCCAGAGCTTGTCATCCTCCACTCCCCTCCTTTGGAAGGCGCTGCAGCTGAATCTGGGTTTCAAGCAGATAGCTAGGTGAAACTATCAAAACTGCAAAGAATCACATTTTATCACCCCAAGGGGTATTAGGAAGCCACTATCCAACCTGTGTCCCTATTAGGATCAGCAGTGTCCAGATGCCTAGCAGCAATCTGCCTGTCTTGACGATCACCTAGTGTATGTATTTGCCAAATACAGAGGTGAGACCCAAACTTCTGGTTATTTCACTTTCCCAGGCCATCTCTCCTGACTTTGCATCCCTCAAAAGAGTAGCAACAGCCCCCAGTGCCTCTTAGGAGGGTAGGAACTGGGAAAAGGAGGGTTTAATATCATAAGTCATTACTTTAGTAAGCTGTTTTTGGTCAACATAGTTGACAGAATCACAGAATCACAGAATTGTTGGGGTTGGCAGGGACCTCTAGGGATCATTCAGTCCAACCCTCCTGCTCCAGCAGGGACACCCACAGCACGGGGCACAGGGTGGCATCCAGGTGAGTTTTAAAGATCTCCAGAGAAGGAGACTCCACAACCTTTCTGGGCAGCGTGTTCCAGGGCTCTGGCACCCTCCCAGGAAAGAAGTTCTTCCTCACATGGAGATGGAACTTCCTGTGTTTCGACTTGTACCCATAGCCCCTTATCCTGTCACTGGCCACCACGGAGAAGAGTTGGGCCCCATCCTACATTGAAACTGTTAAAGCCAGAGGGATGGCATCTGCCGAGGGTGATTTTTACCAAACGCTAAAGTCTTTTAAGCCTCGGAAACTGTTCATTTCAGCCATACACAAGCACTTGCCTATGCTTTCCACTGGAAGTAGAAAGCAAGAGCTGTTGTCCACAGCAAGAAAGCAAATGGCAGAAAACGGGGCTGGGTCCCCAAAGCAAAATCAGCTACCCTGGTCATTCCCAGCCTGTGTTTTCCTAATCTGTTCTTAAGGAGCTGTAATGAGGAAGGTGTCAGGCCCTCCCTGGCAATCTCTGCCAGCACTGAGCTCACCCAGCCCTGCGAATGCTTTCCCTAATGTGTAATTTGTGTCACCTCTGCTGTAAGTGAGGGCCATTACTTGTTGCCCTGCCCACTTTCCTGGAGGAGAAGAGCCAAGAAGATAAGAGCAGGAAGAAAGGGAGCAGCCGCTCTGCCTGCGCAGGAGCACGGCCACATCAGCCTGCCGGTTCTCAGCTCCTTTCATTTCTCACACTCAGAGGCTGGTTTCCACTCCATAAACCCCAGCAGAGAATGTGCCCTGGTGAGCTGCTCAGCGAGAACTTGGAGGGTTTTGTCACTGCTTTAAAATGTCAGATTAAGCTGTGTGTTCACATTAGTCCCGTTAGCTTTAATATACGCGATGCCTAATCTGCTTGGGCTTCTTTATTGACAGGCTGCATCTCTATTTGAGCTTGAATAAACTTGTGCATAAAATGTTATCAGCAATGACAGCTGAAAAGAGGTCTATTGCTCTTTAAATTTTTGATGGGAAGCAAGCATCCTGTCATTTGTGATAGCATTATATGTAATCCAACGTAACAACTTGATAGTCTGATATAACAACATTCCAGCTTCCCGACTACCATTGTAAAGAGCTGCTGTGTACAAGCTGCTAGTACACAAAATAATATCAGCCCTGACAGCTGGAAGGAGAGTCAGGCTTCTCTGTAAATTTCTAGAAAAAACCTCATCTTTATTGATTTTTTGCGTGGAGTGGATGTCGCCTTTGTCTGCCCCAAATTCCTGGGGAAATTGGGCTGGTTTGGAAACTCATTACAAGATGAAGGTGCCTCGCGAGACGTCTTTATTTTCACAGCGCCGTCTGCAAACCCATTTGGCTGCGATTGTGCTCGGCGCAGCAGCACAGGGCCCGTCTCTGAAGCCTCTGCTTGCTGCGGAGCTGCCATTTCAGCTCCAGCTTCTGAGCCCACTCAGTGTCACCCGCTTCCCCAGCGTCCCTGCCGCTCCACAGTGCTGGTTTTCACCCACCGCTCTGGGGACAGTGCCAGGGCCAGGGGTGGTTTTGGTCTCCCCGGGGGTACATTGGGACATTGTGCCCCTTTCCTCCAACGAGTCCTTGGGCTTTCCGCACTGGGTGCTGCTCACATTGCCACTCATATAAGGGAAGTCCGAGGGGCTAACATATAGATCACATAATTTAACCACCATGGGTTTATTAATTGAATTATGACCTTTTCTACAGCAATAGCAAAACTGCTTGAGGTCAGACAATTCAGAAATTAACTCCAAGTTAATTTGCACCAGCAAAAGATCAATACTCAGGATAAAAGATATCCACTGGATTATGAGCAGTTCATGTCCTAAAGAAATATCTAGCATTTTTTTTTCTTTAAGTGGACTTGATTTGTACTCCTTTACACCTCTTTCATGCTGATATAATTGATTCAAGTCAATGAAAAGCCAGTGGAGCAATTCAGTTTAATTTAGCTGAGCTGTACCAGCATAAACCTGCTATGACAGAGACACCAGCCCATCTCAGTGAGGCAGACTGTCCCACAGCATGGAGATGGTATCCCCAGCTTTGTCGTTAACACCGAGGGCTGGTTTCTTCCTCCACACATTCCCCAGCACACTAAAGCAGCACCAGCAAGCCAACCAAGTGACATGGAGGCATCTGGAGTACTGTGTCCAGTTCTGGGCTCCACAGTACAAGAGGGATGTGGAGCTGCTGGAGAGAGTCCAGCGCAGGGCTACAAGGATGATCAGGGGCCTGGAACATCTGCCCTATGAGGAGAGGCTGAGGGAGCTGGGCCTGTTCAGCCTGGAGAAGAGGAGGCTGAGAGGGGATCTAATCAGTGTATATAAATACCTCAAGGGAGGGAGTGCGGAGGACGGGGATGGTCTCTTTTCAGTGGTGGCCACTGATAGGACTAGAGGAAATGGCCGGAAACTGAAACATCAAAAATTCCATAGGAACTTAAGGAAAAATTTCTTAACAGTGAGGGTGCCAGAGCACTGGAACAGGCTGCCCAGAGAGGTTGTGGAGTCTCCTTCTCTGGAGATCTTCAAAACCCGCTTGGATGCAGTCCTGCGCCACGTGCTTTAGGTGTCCCTGCGTATGCAGGGGGGTTGGACTAGATGATCTCTAGAGGTCCCTTCCAACCCTAAGCATTCTATGATTCTATGATTCTATGATCCCTGCAAGCATGGTCAAATGGAGAAGCACATTTTAATGTTGAACCACATATTGCTAAACAAGCTACCAGCCAAAATCTATGGGCAGGTGGATACCAGATGCATATGGAAATCATGTAGGTAGTTTTAAGGCATGCCTAAAAACTGTTAGCTTTGCTAACAGGGCTGTGCACCTGATTCCTGTCCAGCATAATTATGATAATCTTACCTGTCCTTTGGCAGGGCACAAGTCCCAGGACATTGCTTAGAACCCAATGCTGGGTGCTTTCGCCCTTACGTCCTCCCTTCTATTTCAGTCTGCCCGATTGGCTGCGATGCTACCTTTTTTTGACTAAACCACTAAACCCTGCACATCATCATAGCTATGCAATAGATCGCTCTTGTACAGTTTTGTCATTCCAGGTATTCATATAGCGCTGCATGCATGGCATTTTGGAGAAACATGAGACTCAGGCTGATGCTCTGTGTGCAGAGGTGCAGCTGTGGGGAGCACCCCAAGCTGGGACATACCAGGGTGCATTTGCAAAACCAATTTTATGCAAGAGGTCCCATATCCAAGGCAGGCAGGGACTGTTTCCCTTTCTAAACAGAGGAACGGAAGCATTTCTTTAGCATCAGCTCTGAGCCTCGCTCCCAATGGCCATAGCAGACCCAAGGAGAGCACTGGAGCCAGCCTCTTGCCTGGAGCACTCGGAGCTGCTCCCTTAGCATGCCAAGGAGGAGGCTTAATCACCTCGGACATGGTGCTGAAAAGTTATTCCCCTGACAGCTCCTTAAAAAAGGCCTTAGGGAAGTGGTGCTATGCATATATATATATATGTATATATATATACACGATGTATATATATATATACACATATATATATATACACGCGCATATAGATAGATACATGGACTAGAGGCCTCTGTGGCGAAGAAACATTGCACGAGTGGGTGTATTCACAGACCTGCAGACAGATGGTCCTGCTGCCTTTAAAGAACAAAGGCTGTTTCCCTGGATCCATCCTCTAATGGAAATGGTGGGAAGATCAGGACTTCTTGAATTCCATGGTGTTTTGGTAATAAACTGGAGTCCAGGCGCTGTGCAGAAAGATCATTTTCCTTTTTATGATGCATTCTTCTCCCTGCGACTGTTGCTTAGCTCAGTATGATTAACATCTTTCATATTGCTTTACTTCATAGTCTCTTGACAATCTTCTTAGGCCTAGATTTGAGAAAAACAAGCATGAGAGTGATGTAATGTAAACACACAAGTAATTATCGGCTGTTAATAGAGCTAAATTAATGGTTGATCAGACCACACGTGTAATTAGTTCCAGGTTCTAGGTTAAGAGTAATAAGAGACTTCTGTTCAAAAAAAACCCACCAACAACAAAAAAACTATTATTAAAGTAATCCCAACACGTTGCAACAAAGCTCTTGACTTCTCTGCCTCCACTGTGAAGCTGGAGGCCAGGAGCTGTGTCCAGAGGAGCTTTTCTCCAGGGACAGATTTCGGCTTCTCGCCAGCCCCAGCACTGACCAAGGGCCCACGATCTCGGGGAGAAGCGAGCCGCGCCCCTCGCTGGTGCCCGTGGTCGAGCTGTCCCTCACAGGTGACATTGCTCTGACACGTTCACCAGGCAGGCGTTACTGCAAGGAGCCTTGGCCAATCTCTGTGTGCTAAATTACTTGATTCCAGCACAGCGAGGGCCGCTACATTAAAACAATTGCTCTATTTTAAATGTCAAGAGCGAGGCTGTTGCTGGCCGATCGATGGGCACATGGGAAGAGGTATTTTCAGTTCTGCGTCCCCCATTCATCATTTTCTCCATTATTCGTCCTGTGCGTGATGCCTCCCCAAGCCAAGCGAGAGGGACACACGGTGCCCTCCATGTCCTCGTCCTTCTGCCACTGCAGCCCGCACTGGATGGGGCAATGGGAAGGGGATAGGTTTGTCCTGGGGAGGAACCGTCACTGGGCATGGGCTCAAATCTGGGTTTGCAGGGGGACACCATATCCTGCAAGATGCTCCCTAAGGACAGACCCTTTGCAGGGGCTGGCTTTTATTGTTATTAAAATGTAAAACAGGGAAAGGGGAGCTGAGGAAGGAAGTCAGGAGAGCAGGAGCCATGCAGTGACTCCAGCCCAGGAGCTCCCTGCCTGCTAACGAGGCATGAAACACCACACCATTTCTGTAAGGCAGAACTCACTAATGGATTGTCGGATAGCTTGTCTTCCCTGAGAAAAGGGAGCGGCAACTGCAAATGAAGGCAGGTGCAGGAGTCAGCTTAAAAAAAGGAATCAAAAATCATTGGATAAGGACAAAAAAAAAAAAGGTTAGCAAAATGCTTAATGATGTGAAGCCTTATTCAGGCTTAAATGGCTGCTGCTCTTCTCATGCTGTCAGACCAAATCTACTTACTTATCACATGGTCTAATTATGGGGAAGCTTCATTTTACAAAAGGGATCTTCTCTGTCTAGCCTAACTTCCTTCCTTCTTGATCTGGCCACAATGCCACAGTTAGGACATCTGCTTATTGCCAGATCTGCTGTCTCTTCTACTAGTGACAAAGCTGGGATTCTGTGTGAATCCTACATTTACTCACAGTGTAACTGCCATTAACGACAGCCAAGGAATCTGAGAGAGGCCAAAGACACTAGATCAAATAAATTGAGTGAATTTTGAATTGACATTTCATTTCTCCTGATGTACACCACAGCCATTTGTTGGTGATGCCTTTGCATTCACAAGTTAAATTTCACATGCCCGTCTTGTAGGTCTCATTTACACTGTATTTTTTTTAGTAAACGCAGATCAACTCCAATGATCTTAATTAGAGTCCTCGGAAAAACCCAGTATGCTATAATTCTTCCACTGAGGTCTATATAGAAAACAAGCAACATATTTTGAATGTAGTGGTAACAAACAAACACGTAGGCATACACCCAGTATATACATACATACATACTTCCCTAATATGCTTGCTTAGACTTTACAATCTGTTTATTAATTCATGAATAGACTTGATATGCCCTCTGGAAAAAAATACTAAAATAATGTCTCTCAATTGGCTTCACTGTTAGCATTCCTCTAATTAACTAATGTACATCTCCACTTACTCTTAAACAATCTCATGATTCTTAACACCAGTGTTGTTAGAGGCCAGCTATAAAAATTTTTAATAGCTCTCATTTTACCACTTTTCTCCAAAGTACATGAAAGTGGCTTTACATATTTGACCTCTGCCTTCCCCTCTTCATGATTTTTAACCCTTCTTTCCCATTGTAGCAAGGCACTGCCACTTCTTCCAAGATGCCCAATGGCATCTTTCCCAAATCAGCTGGCATCAGGAGGCAGGAGCTGTCAGTCTGTCATAAAAATATGGGCACCCCTTGATCTCCAAGTGCAATGGGAGCTCTGTAGCCAGTGCACAGCCTAACATGTGCTCACCGATAGGAAGGATGGATCCTGAAGACAAGCGCAAATCCACAGTATTATTATTATTAGAAGGTAAGCAGGATTATGTACTCAGCAGGAGCTTGGCCAGAAGCCTGACAAAGCTGGGGTATGGGCCACACCTGGCAATTAAGAAGAGCATCAAGAGTCAGATGTGGTCAGGTTAAATAGCACTAACAGAAAGTGACCCTTGGGCTCTGTGTTGAGTCATTAGTTAGAAAAATAATGCATAGGGAGAAATGCCGTCTCTTGACTAGCTCCTCCTGGACAGCACGCTTTTAATTGGAGGTCACTTGACCAAGCTATTACAAGGGATCAGTACGGCTGATGAAGCTGGCTGAGGTGACCGTCTGGAGGGGCATGACCTTAGGCCACCGTTTTTATATATATTTTCTCTTACAGTTCACAAGTAATGAAAATTCTGATGTTAGCCATTGGTTGAAGAAGGAGAATAATCTATGTCCTGCCCAAAAATAAAGCACAGGCCAAGGAGCCATTTCTGCGGAAACCTCAGACTCTACGTATGTACCAAATGCCACTGGCAGTTTTTGTCTGGATGGGTCTTGTAGGATATACGAGAGCCTGAACTCCACGTCCCTCGCTCTGCTATGCAGTTGAATGGCATGCAGGGTTACTGGCTCCCAGCGTGCGTAGGGCGCTCCTCGGCCAGGTGTTGCCCTGTGTTTTGTGGCAGCTAAAGGACCACTGAGTTATCTTAGCTGTTTTGGTGGAAATAGTCTCAGCTAAACCACATACATGTGAAACAATGCCTCCCTCCATTTCCAGCGCTGATGAGCTGCAGTAAGAGCTGAAGACACTTGATACTAGGTCCTCAAAGCCTTTTGACAGCAAGGATAGTGAGCACCTGTGGGCCACATCCCCAGGCTGGTCAGAGTATGCAGAATGGCTCATTCCTGCCTTGAGCAAGGTTGGGCATTTTGGGAATTATCATGCCATGCTGTGGAGCACTTGCATTGGACCCTCTTGCATCATGTGGTGCCCGCTTGGTCCTAAACCAATTTTCCTGCATAGTCTGCACCATACCACTAACCAAGGCCAGTCCCTGGAGCATGTGACTCTCAGAGCTGCACACAGGTTTGTCTCGGAGTGAAGAGGAGGGCCAAGACATGCACGCCTCATCCAAGGACTGTCTCTGATAAGCAGAGCAGGGAGCTGAAATACTCCACAGCACAGACCCACTTAGACGTGTCCGTCATGATTCCTCAGAGGTCGCTGGAACAACAAGGGGCTGTCACACCTGCCAGGGAAGGTGCTCATAAATAACATCAGCCTGTGACAGCCGGGAGGTGTAGCTGTTTGTAGGCAATTGCATGTGAAACGGGCAGACAGGTGTCATCAATCCCGCAGAACCCCGAGCCAAATCTCGCCGCTCAACAGTTCAAATTCAGAGCACAAGTCAGGTATCAGCTGCAGCCAGGAAGTTAACCCTCATGCTTAAAAGCCCATTCCTAGCAGCAGCTTTGGTTCAAGCCATTCTGACATGTCCCTGCACTGCTGCTATCGCTTGGTGAAAAGTGTGCCTTTCGGGGGAGAAGGACAGCGAGCCTGTTTGGTATGAAATGATATTGGTGACAACTTATTCCTTGGACTGCTCAGAGGGCTGGACAGGTCCAGTCGCGTTTCTGTGGTGCTTATTGAAGAAAAAGTAAATAACTAAAGAAGCAAATGACACAAGGGTAAGGGAAAAGAGGCACAGCAGTATAAGCCTATGCAGATGAAAGTAGCAGCCACCAACAGCTTGACACATAAATGAAAAAGCCCAAGAGAGAAAAGAGAGAAAAAAACTCCTCTCAAGCAGGAGCTGAGAAAGAGAAGAGTGAAAAGAGAAGAAAGGGATGAGTAGGCAATAGCAGGGCTTTTTTAGTTATCCCCATGTGAAGGGAGATTTCTCATAGGGTCTTTGCTGCTCTTGGTGGCCACATCTCTGAGCAGAGCAGGAGGGTTGGATCCCCGGCAGCACCCACTCCCTCCAACAGACCTGAGTGACCAGCTTGGCCTTGCCCTGGAGCAGGGGAAGTTCTTTCTGTCTTCGTCAATAATCTTCTCCTTGCTCAGGTTCCTCTTGCTGCTGAACTACATGCATGGTGGCTAGGACAGGTGCACAGGATTCCAGACACCTCCAAAACTCAGAGAGATATTTTTGCATTACTGGATTTGTTTTTTCCTGCACTCTCGGCAAGCTCAAAAGTCAAAGGCTGCTCCGTGGATTCTACCCAAGCGCCTGGGATGTGGGGTCAGCCATGCTCTTTGGTTCACAAATGTAAAGCACGCTACTGTGCTTTATGCACGTGACAAGCATCAAAGAAATTCTTTAAAAAATGGTTATTATTGGCATGCAATTTTAGGAAAAAAAAGGCAGACTTCCCTCCCTTTATCACAGATTTCAGAAAGGAGCTATTAGGACTATTCCCTGGGCCATTTTCTTGAGGGTATTGTGCAGGGCAATGCATTACATGAAAGCAGCACCATTTGTTCTCTAAATCATTTGTACTTATGTTGAAATATTACTGAATTAATTCCTTTTTCCCCCTCTATATTGTGCTGGGAACAGTGCCCACACGATCCAGCTGTGACAGGAGTGTATGTGGAGGGACGCCAAGCATGTGGCCTTTCCCGCAGTGTCCCAGGCTCAGGCTGGCACGAGCAGTTTTTAAGGGGCTGAAGTGAAACATCAATTTCCTATTGCTCTGGTCCTGGCACCCACCATGCCCAGCACATGTGAGTGCTGATGGGGTGACGGAGGAAAGCTCCTGCAGACCAGATCTGCTCAGCTTCCCATGCCGCAGTGCCGGATTTCCTTGCAGAAAGCCCGGAGCTGTGTCCAGGCAGGGAACAGAGCTGCGATGGATTGGGAAAGCCGGGTTCAGCTGGAGGCATCCATCAGCATGGAGCATCTTGCACAGCGCGGCTCGCTCCCACCCCCTTTCTCCGCAGCACTGGCCAAACCGCAATGGGGGAAGTCGCTTCTTTTTTGTTGCACATCTTTACAGTGCTTCTTTCAGTAGCACATAAAACAAATTAGCCACTTAGGCCATTATTAGGCACTTATGGCCTTTTGATGTTTATGATTTATCACAGCAATTTGCACTTAGGCGGTGCTGAGGCCAGTACAGTGGGAATCACGCTTTGCATTTCGGTCGCGTCCTCCCACCACGGCTCTCAGAGAGCTTTGGAGCGCCGGGCGGCAGTGGCGCGGGGATGAGGATATCCGGTTGGATAGTCCTGCCCTGCGGGGACACAGGCGCCCGTGTGCTCCCGCAAGCTGCTGCTCTGCTCCCGATGCATCCGAGCTCACAGGGGCACAGGCGGAAGAGCAGCAGTGCCAACCTCGGCCGGGAAACCCAGCCGCATACCCAGCTGCATTAGTCAGCGCAGAGCCAGCAGCTCAAGGGGAACATTTATTCCCCTTAATTTGGCTCATGTGGCTCTGTCCAGCTCTGTCCTTGGCTTAGTGTCCCATTCTGGGTCCCTGGTGCCTGTACATCCCAGTGTACAGGAGCCTCCCGTATCTGTGGGCATTCTCAAGCCCCTTGCAGCCCAGCAGGCTCTCCTTGATTCTGCAGCAAGATAAAAGCAGAGGGGCTGGTGAAATTTGGCCAGACACAGTGGGCCCAGCCACGCTTTATGTGCCAGGTTAAGCTGAGCAAGGTGCTACGGACAGACCCCAAAGCTGCCGTCACCGAGAGCATTCCCACTCAGCGGATCTGCAGGTGCCTTGCAAGGAGTTATCCTCCCTTCTTGGGACCTGGTGCCTCCTGCACAAGCTGCAGAGAAACAACTCAACACTTTCCCTGAACTCCTGCTCCCCACTTTTGAGGTAAACTCAAAATTTTACCTGCACGCAAATCAAAATGTCAGCATCTGGCAGGAGGGCGCAGGTCTCTCTTGTAGGCTGGCGGTGGCAAGGGCTCCTCTGTATTTTATGTTTTTCTCCCAGACACTCATCGTCCTACGCATGCGAATCACATCCCAAAGTAATTTTCTTAGCAAAGGCAAGTGTAGAAAGCTAAGCGTTAAATGCTCTTTCAAAGCCACCAGGAATATCAGTGTTTACTTGTTTCGTGGTCTGTAACAGATGCTGGCATTCAGCATTCAGACTGCCTCCGGAAAAAAAGCAAAAATCAAGATTTCCATGACAAGGTTAGCAAATGGCAATTCTTTTTTTTCAGTAAAGTTCGTCTTTATGAAAGAGAGACTAGCATATCCCTGCACAGCGCGATTTACCTTTGCCTGCTCCACCTCCCGGGCCTCTGTGCAGCTCTTGGGCCATGGATGTATTGAGCAACCTTGGGGATCAGGCCACAATCCAGGTTCCTGGGGGAGAAATTGAGCCTCAGTGGGAGGAAATGGGCTGCTCGCAGCGTGCCAAGGCTTACGGCAAAATGGGAATTTATTGCCTAATTAGGAGAGACCTCTGAAGCTGCCTTCCCTTCCTGTTGCCGGAGGAGCATCGAAAAAGTGCGGATCAAGCCACCTTCCTCATTCCCTCCAGCCTTTTTCCTTGCCCAGCCACCTCTGGTTTGGGTAAGACTTGATGATTTTCTTAGGGTGTAGGCCAGCATTAAAAGTTCTGTGAAATCACAAGAGCTAGAAGGTGACTTTCTTACACAATATTTGGTCATTCAAGAAATAACATAACTATAGGCATCGACACTGTAGGAAAATAGATTAGAGTTCATCACAGTGCAAACATCCCTCCAGGGAAGATGAGGAGGGATCAGTGATAAGCGACATTCCTGGAATTCTTTTCTCCCAGCGGCGAGCCCATCACAGCAGATGTTGGATGGGTCCCCCAACGTGTGACTGATGCCACTGGTCACAGGGCAGGCCCCGCACTCACCCCTTGGGCTTGCAGGCAGTTTCGGAGCCATCTCCCCTAACAGCTTTGGCAGCAAGGGGACCCAGGGGAAGCCAAGAAATTATGGCACCTCTTTCCAAAGCAAGGGGCCAGCTGCCAGATGCACCTTGGGCTGGCCTCAGACAGGAGCTTGAGAGCTGGCCATGTCACCAGAGCTGCCCACGATAACAAAGTCTCCTGCAGAAAAAAGGCGAAACCCTCCGAAACCCATCATCCTGCTTTGAGTCAGTGTTAAAACTAGATTGGACAAATTTAGTCATCTTCTAGGAGCCGGACTGGGACACAGCTGATGACGCTGTGTGCATGGTCTTGCTCGCTTTTTGATTTGGATCGCGAGAGCACCCAGATCCCTTTGTATGCTCCAATCCCATAGTCTTCCACCTGCATCATAACACTTCCTGACACTGCTGTAAGAGCGCAAATCTTGGGACTTGCTTGATCTCCAATGGGTTGTGATCCATTTGCTATTTAGTTTCAAGCAAGGAGGCATTCTGTGCTGTGGAGCTTAGTGCATCTGGGTTCCTTCCCGAATTTGCAACCCTTCCTTTGCTTTATGCTTGGGATGGACAGTGATGCTATTTGTAGCCTTGCAGCAACCCTCATGTCCAAGGCTCCCGATTCAGCAAAGCACTTATGCATGTGCTTAGCATCAGGCCGACCACATCAAGCACCCGCTCATGCTCCCTTATTTTAGCAGAGATTAGTGCATGCACTGAGAGCTGGTAAGATCTGAAAGGAATTTAGGCAGTTGCTTGTGTCAACAGGCTTTTGCTGGCCAGGAAATGGAATTAACCACGTGCTTCAAATTAAGTATGTGCTCAAGTTACTCACTGAAACTCAAGTTACTCAAGGCCTTATTTTGTTATTCCAGGGCATTGGACCTCAGACAAGGTCCCCTACGACATAGCAGGGAAGTAACCCCAGCCGGGAGCAGTCTCGACACACGTGGGTTGAGTCCCGGCTCTTAAAGGAGCTATGGAAAGCTCAGTCACCAAAGATGCTTAATCCCTCTCGGAAGAGCCTCTTCTGTCCAGCATGGTGCTCAAAGCCGCTTTAGGCTGGAGCTCAGGCCTGGCTTGCCTGGCACTTTCCAGGCTATCAGCTGTCTAACATCTCAGGTAATTAATACATGATGACTTCTCATAGCCCTATCTGCGTAATAACTTTTACCACAGACATAAAATGCACTTTTGAGCATATTTAGACACCACTGTGAAGATGTCGGCCCATATATTTTGCAAGTGTGTCTCGTGTGAGACCAGGCTGCTTGTGCCAGGCTTACAGTTAGGGTTAAGGTTGCAAAGACCAACAGGGACCTGGGGCAGACCTGGAGTTATGGCCTGGCTCCCTGTCCCTCTGCCCCTGGCACTGAGTGCTGCGGAGAGAAAATCTAATGGTATTGACTGGAGCTGGGCGGGAAGCAGTGTCTGAGCACACCAGCCACATGATCAATCTGCTAATTACTTTGTACGAGGTCTACGCTCCCCAGTCATGTTGGTGCCCACGCTGGCCTTTTGGCAGCTGCTCAGCTGCCAGGCACAGAGATTGAATCTTCCATGCAAAATTTCCTGATCGGCTCTTTGTGAGTGGCTGGAAACCCACGATGTTCCTCCTCTCCATTCGCGGCTGACGGGAATTTGCCACTCGCCTCCCTATGTCCTGAATACCTCAAGCAACCTCCCTGAATTTGCTCTTATTGATTTAGGACAAGGCTTTGATTCTGCAAACCATGAGCTGCACTCATGAAACTATGACAACTTGGTATTAGCGACAAATCAATGAACTTTTGAAATGCAGCCTGAGCAAGGAAACCCACTTACTGCTAAACCCTGATACGCCTGGTGCTGAGGCAAATCAAACCTGTGTCTTAACCACCATGGGATCTTCTCCCGTTTGATAGATCCTCTATATCGATAAGGATTATAATCCCTCATCACTGTGATTTTACCCTCCCTGGAAGCACTTGTGAAGCAGATGATAGTAAAAAATAGGGCTTTTGCTTTCTCTCCATTCTGAGTATTCCCCAATAAATGCCTGATAAATAATAAATCTACTCATAAATTGTGTATTCACCATTTTCTTCACCCTGCCTCAACCACCTGCCTTCCTCATTCGAGACCAATGGGAAAAAGTGACTGCACGAGGGGAGATTCCTTATGCGAATGCTTAGCGTTGTAAGAAGCTCATCCTTAGCCATGGGAATGTATTCACAGAGTCACAGAGTTAAGGCTGATTAATTGAGAGCCTCCGTAATTTTTCAACCCTTGTCCTGAAACGGTGATGAACATGAGGTTAACCCCTCGCGTACGCAGGATGTGACAACATCAAACAGCCACATGCTTTAGAAGAACATATTATTTACCATCTGCGTTGTTGCTGCTGTTGCAGACCTTGCTGAGAAGCAAGTCCTGACCCAAAGCCCATCCACCCATGAAAACATGTTTTAAAAGCAAGCATTTTCCTATTCCTACAAAGTATAGATTCCTGGTTTACTGTTAAAAAACCCCTACTTTTCCCTGTTCTTTTTGGCCCAGATTCATACCTTCAGCATTTCATACAAATTCTTATATTGAAATCAACAGAAATTAGATGTTACTTCAACCTTCTTGCAGATTTTCGTTGTTTTTAAGCTTTGAGTTTGCATGGGAACCGAGTGGTTTCCCATCAAACCAAATCCAAATTTCCTACCAAAGAGCATCTGGGACATTCAAAGTGGAGTCAGCCTGCCTTAGGAGAGAGCCCTGCTTCCCAATTTACCTTGGGGAAGGATATTTATCATCACCCCTTTGCTCTAAGGGGTTGCAACCCCCCTGACAACATCAGGGGACATGGCAAGGGGGGTTGCCCAACAGGACCTTTGACAAACATATAAACAAACAATAAAATATGGCCTGTTTTCCAAGCTGCAATCACATGCAAAGGGGGGAAAAAAAAGAAAAAAAAAAGAAAAAAAAGAAAAAAAAAGGAAGCTTAGGAATATTTCACAAATATTTCACATACTTCTTTCACCATAGTGCAAAGGCCAGATATAACTTTTGATTAAGAGGGGCTATGGAGGACAATAAATGCAGCTTTAAAAGAAATTAATTTCACTGCAAACACAATCAGTCTTTCAACTCCTCCCTACCTTATAGACATTATATATATTTTTGCCTGGAAGTTTAAAAGAGCCTAAGAGAATTAGGCACCTAGCTTCAATTAAAAGCACTGTCAGAGCACTGTCTCAGTTCGGGAGGTATCCAAGCATGTCACCTTTTTATGCACTTGTTCTTATGACTCTTGGTGAAGTAGGAGTTTTGCAAAAGTCTAGGGAGGCTAAAGGAGTCAGGATGTTGGACTTGTAATCCTGTGACAAAAGTTGCTGACTAGCGAGGCTCCTGCAATGAGCATCAAGGGCTTGGGCATCTGGGATGATGCACGTGGCCTAAAACCTCTGTTACTTACACTAAGCAAGGAAACCAGAGCCCTCCACCTGAATTAAGGGTCTACCTCCAAGGATCTTGGTCTGTTTCCATCCCTGTGCCATCCCTGTGGCCCTTCAAACCACTGCCCCCGCACATGGCATTGATGCTCATGGCCACGTCGGAGGAAGAGCAGCAGTTAAACGAGATGAATTCATCCAGTGCTTCTTCCCGACACACACGGGTGCATGAGTGATTCCCGGGAAGTGTCAGGAGCGCACGCAGCAGATGCTGTGCAGCATCCTAATATGCACTGGGAGACGAGGCTGGTCCTTCCTCCTCCGGGGACGGAATGGGAGGTGCAGGGATGGAGAACGGCAATTCCCGATCTGTTTTTCTACAGTGAACTGGCACTTACTAAAACATGGTTCCACGCTGTATAATTTCTATGGCTTTTATTAATGCAGACAGTATAGTCTCCATAAAGAAGAAAAATTACCGGTGGAAGATAAAACTAAAATACTAGTTGCATTACAATCACATTCTAGTGCCGCAATAAATTGCATGAAGCCAATAAAGCAAAACTAACTGAAGATATTTGACACAAACCAAAAATGAAATGAGAGTCATTATGCAGTCTTCTGCAGGGACCTGCCTTGATGTAGTTAAAGCAATAAACTACCTGGGAGTAATCTTTACTTATTTTAAATTGCATATTCCAATTGCAAAGCTGTTTCTGGCATTTCTGCCACACTTACTTTGCTCTGCTCAGAGAAAGAATTACATGTCTGGATAAGTCATGTCCTATTAAATGTGCATCATATCTGCAGTACTCATAAGTCACTTGAGTCATAATATTGTTTATTCTAACATTAGTCACTATTTTCTGTCATAAATTAGCTATTCTCCAGAAGAGTGGAAACTAGATTGAGCCAAGGCTGCAATTATTTCACACATCCACGCTGGCACACAGACTAGATTAAGTGGCTCTCTCTACAGAGGAATTATCATTGCTGGTCCATGGGTCAATTATAACAAATGTATTCATGCCACTCGCCCCCAGGTACCTTCAATAATAAGAGTTTGCCTTCCATTCCCTCCCTAATTACTCTCCTGCATGGTCGAGCTGACCCACACATGTGCAGGACAATGCAAGCAATGCCTTTCGTGATATTCAAGGTTAAACCCTCCCAGTCATAATTTACTTCCATGCCCCTCAAATCCTCCCCTCCCCACAGCATATTTGCATGCAAATAGGTCCAATGGAGGCGGCAACCGGTCCGGTGCTAATTGATTTCCTACTATGCTTCCCTGGGGTGCCAAGGTAGCAGCCCTGGCCCCCCTGCTGCAAAGAGGGAGGGATGCCATCGTGTTGCAGTTGTCCCCTCTTTAATTCGGCAACGTGCTCTTGCTGGTGCTTCTCTGCCTGTATCCATCTCCTCTCCGCATGCCGGGAATGGGCTTCCATCACCACCAGGGCCTGGGAAACAAGTGCTGATGTGGCAGAGAGAAGGGGCCCTGGGGCAGGCGAATTTAGTTGGGACACATTAAGCCTTGTTTGTATACAAAGCCTTTTAGTTAAAATGGACTGTTTTGCCCCAAAGGGAGAAGGCTATTATATCAGTGGATGGTGCTTTCTACTAAGACAGCTTATTGCCTTAGGGAGGTGAGAATTGGTTGCCCAAGTTGAAGGTGCATTCAGACTTGAATTAAAAATCTTAGATAGCTACTTTAAAATTGCCACTTGTATGGAGCTACCCATTGCATAAAATAAATAAACCAGCTACCCTGCACATCAATTTGTTTCCTTATTAATGGATCTATCCACTACATGAGTCCGTGCCCACCATTTCCCTCTCCAAAATGCAATTTTGCAGGGATTTACAGAAGAACACAGTGCTGTTTCCTAGAGACCTAAAGGACTTGGCACAAATGGGACCAAAAGCAAAAGCTTGGGTTGGCTCATCAGCTCTTTCTGTGCTGGCACCCAAGCAGAAATGTTCTTGCCCACGAGTCACATGCTGGAAAATGTCCTAAGTGCAAGGTTGTCCTTTTTGCCCTCTCCTTGCTGCCCTCCTGCCCAAATCATCCCCTAGAGCCCAGAGCGGCACAGCCAGCACCGGGAGTGGGTCAGGAGCGTGAGCAGAACTGGGAAATCAACACTCCTCAGTATCCACATGTGAGCTGCCTCCTCCCCAAGCTCCCAGAGAAGCTGTGAAAGAGGAGGCATGGCCCAGCCTTAAGTGAAACACCTTTTCTGGAGGAGTTAAAGGCTCCTGTCTCTTTTGCCATTAAAAATTCCCCTGCCGAAGTGGAGGTATTAACCTCAGTGTTCAACTCCTGGTCATGATGCCACAGAGAAGGAGCCCGCCGGCTTACCTAAACTCCTGGCTATCACTTCCTGGCCTGGACTATTTACCTTCTGCCGGGCTTGGTGCAGTCTGATCCTGGCTCCATGGGGTTCGCTCCATCCTTCTGCAGCTGCTTTTGAGGCTGGGCTGTGGAGGTGGCTGCTCTGTGCATCCCCTAGAGCCAACAGTGATGTGCAGGACCAGCAAAATGACAGGTTGGGGCAGCCCTGCATGGACAAGCCCAAAAGTGCATATAATATCCAGCTTCTGCCACCAGCTGATGGCAAGTATCGAAGAGCAGATAGAAGCACAGGGCAGGCCCATATGGACAAATTCCCCAACTTGTCTCTCTGCATCTAGTGATCCACAGCACCCACCCCACTGGGATACAGCTAATATTGTCATATTCACCAGCCTCAACAGGTTTTCCTCCTATGGGTTCAAAAAACAATTGGATGAAGTTGCATCAATATTTTGCACTAACAGTACTAATGGTAATATTATGCAAATCTTAACATTGCTCCATGGCAAAGTAATCTCTCCTTCGGCATGTTTTGACCCTACCCCGCTGCCTTGGCGGGTGATTCCCAGTCCATGTGTTGTGAGACATGTCTAGGCAGAAGGACTGTTCCCTATGCAATATGATAAACACATACAGTTTTAGACATATGTGGCACATCTCAGGTCTCGAAACAATATCCTGTGCGAAGATCCCAGAACATCACCTTGGATCTTCCTCCTTTCTCCATACAAAGCATTTTCCACAGTTGTTGATGCCAACACTTAGGGGATTCAGATTGGTACCAGTTTCCCTGCCCACTCTTTCTCAACACCCTCCAAAAAAAGTCTCCACCTAATAAATGCTTTCTCAAATGTTTTATAGGAAGGAATTTAACTTTACCATTCACCTTCCAACTTCCCAGGCTTTTCCTCCTTTTTATAATGCCTCTTGGACTTTGAAAGGGAATTTAGAGCCACTCTCACTTTCATGGAAGACAGTGGCAACAGCCTGGGTACAACTGGCCATCCTGCCAGTACTTTCTAGCCCCCTTTACACCTCCAAGCATCATGGCAATGGCCAATGTTTCCCTGTGGGCGAGCAGGGATTTATTTTCTGTTTGTGGAGTAAATAAGAGGCCAAAGTATGCAATCCCAAAGAGGTCTCCTCTCAAGACAGAAGCAGTCTCAGTGCTTAGCACCGATGCCCTTCTCTTCACCTTTCAAGTCTGCTTCCTTTCTGTGCTTCTTCCCACGTGTACTTCATCTGCACCTCCGGGATGTCTGTCTCGCCTTTGAAACATCAGCGCTCTCCTACTGCTAAAGGATGTGGAAGGATGAATCTTTTATCTCCTTTTTCTATTAGGGAGATTGATTCTGGGTTCACTGGTTAGGTTTAAGATGTTATAAAAGCATCTGCCTGGTGGGATTTAAGGATGACGACCCTCCAGGGTCATTTGAGTGCAGGCAATGGCAGATTGCCTCTGCCTCCTTGTCACCCCGTTAGGAGGAAAAGCCTGCCTGGAGAGAGGATGTGCAAATAATGGGGACTAATTCACGTTCAAGGCTGCTTATTCCCATCCACGCCCGAAAAGCCTGGTGAGCAGCTCTGCTCCCCACAGGTAGTCCCTGAGCATGTTCTCCAGACCTGCTCCCAGTTCTGCATGCTGGTGTTTGGGGAAGCTCCTCTCTGAGGATGGATCCATACAAATGCCTGGAGAAACCAGCGAGAAGCCTGGAACAGCCTCTGTGACAATGTGAGATGGACGGTCTCTGCTCCTCACGGACACAAAAGGTCCACGAGAGGGTGGCACGGTTTGGGCTGACAGCTCTGCTCAGAGACCTGCCGTAAGTCATCAAGGACACCTTTTTGAAGCAGTTCCCGCTAGAAAATACACTTTCCACTGAAACTGAAATCACTCAAGGAAAAATGAAGAGATTTCAATGCAGTTTTATGTATATAAAAAAGTACTTATGAGAAAATCAATTATTTTTGAAAAACTTTCCCAACGCACATGACTACGTTACAGTTTACTTGGTTGTAATTTCTGTTCCAACCATATTGCTTTGCCTAACCGAAGACCTTAGCTCATGGTCTAAGGCATGACTAATGCTCTACAGTTTACTCCTGAATGTGTGCCCATGCGCGAGAGCTGAGAGCGTCCACTATTTGCCTGTCCTTTGTTTCTAAAATGCTGTGGAAGGCCCAGCTTCATACAAAGCTGAAGTAATCTACTTTCGGGATCAAAGTGTCTCCCATTTTTGCTGTGATGAAGCAATTTGACACTTCCTGGCAATATAAACATTCTCAGCCCTACCTCAATATTTCCAAGAAGCTTTTCCAGATTTGTACAAGAATGTGGCCAAAAGTGCAGGACACCCAATGGTGGGAATATTCCCTCCCAGTGAGGCTCTTGCACCGGTTCCCACTTCCCCTGCTCTATACTTGCAGCAGATCTAAAATCCTCATTCTGGGGCTGCCACAGTGGAGGCCAATTACCAGCACTGAGCCTGAGGCTGCCCTCAGCCTTCCCAGATGGTGCATAGGGACACCTGGTCCATATCTGTATTGCTGATTATAGCTGGGGAGCTCCTTGGGTGGGAATTGAGGGAGAAAAGGAAAGGAAAAAAAGCAGATCTAGCAATGGGAAAATGAAATTGGCAGCCCTTGTGCTGTGAAGCACTGAAACAGTCCCAGGCTACAGGGAGTCCTAGCAAGGGCTGGATTAGGCCATCTCAGATGGGAAAGGGATAACTCCCCCTTTTTAACTTATTTTTCTCCAGCAGATGGGCATGTCTGACAGCTGTGAGTGGAAGCTTCTTGAATCAAAGGGCCTCGAGCCTTGGGACCAGCATAAGTGGGAACTCGGCCACCCAGAGCCTAAGACCTTGCTGACACAGCGCAAGCATCGAGGCAGAAGTGACATTTGAGGAGGACTTCACAGGATGACAGCAGAGGTGATCTGACAGCCTGGAACAGATTTCCTTCCAGGTGTGCGGGAGAGGCAAGCGGAAAGCAGAAGAGTCCTTGGAAGACGTGATCGGAGCAAACTGACAGCCGGCATCAGCAGCGGGAGAAGGGATGAACCTTCAGGGAAAAAGGGAGCTGACACTGTAGGAGATGCTAGTGAAAGGGGGGTGGACCTTGAACACATCTAGAGGTATTCAATGGACCACAGTGTCCTTCACAGGAATTTCGGGGGGGGGACATAAGTGAGTATTTCCATGCAACAGACCTCCCATGCCCCCCACATTGCAGCATATCAGAAACAGATCAAACTGCAAGTATCTGAAATGTACAGATCAATGTAGAGTTATTAGGCAGGAGCTACATCACAGAGACCCACATGCAGCAGAATCCTCAGGCGCGATCCCACTTTCAGCACACAGATATCTGTTCAGCTGAAAGGACCTAAATGTGGCTTTATGCTCAGAAGCCCCACCTGTCCCTCACTCTGCCCATCCCTCCTCTGAGGGAAGCATGGGGAGAGTGGGAAAAAAAGGCACCTCTTCAATTCTTGCCCATTTGTGACTTTCTACTAGGTTGCCATCGCTGCAGTTTTGGAGCACACGCAGTGGATCATCCCACCTGGCACTGACGACCCTTCAAGAAGGGTGGCCAAATGGGCTGGAATGCAGGTTATATAGCAAAAGCCCCCCTGCAGCTCATCCCTTAGCTGCTCCAGACACAGTAGGCTCCCCGCAACGAGCAAGGCCAGAAAGGGACCACGGTGCTCCAGGCACCAGCGTGTTCCTCCTCACGCTGCCTTTAAAGAGAGGCTAGAGTACCAAAATCTGATTTATTCATTTTCGCTTCTGAACAAGTATTAAGATGAATATCAAAACATAATTGTCTCAGCAATCTTTAGGCTTTTCCTTATCAGCAGATGATAAGGCTACATAGCAGTGCGCTCATTTGTCTGTAGATCTCTGTAATCCTATTAAGTATAGAGTGATAACTGCTACACTGTACGCATACACCCCATGCACACATTTGTCAAGGAATGCATTTAAAACACACCTCCTTATAGACAAGGCAAAATTTTCCCTTTCCTCAAGAGGCTAAATGCCTCAGCAGATGCCAGAAGAGTTTTTGGTACTTTGTCACCATGGAAAGCAAGCACAAACATCCCTTGCGTTGTGCCCAAACAGTAGCTCCAAGCTGTACTTTTAACTGTGACAGCTCATCAAACACCCAAACAGCCTCAATTAGCAACAGAAGCACTTGGGGTCAACTACTTGTCCTAAGGCAGGATCAGGAAAACCATAGGAGCCTAACTGTGAAGAAAAGATTGTCCATGGATTGTTTTATGGATTTCCTTAAAAAACAAGGGAATTTTCCTGAATCAGTATTTCATATCTGGAAGCCAGAGGACAAGGCTCAGGACAGGACCTGCATCATCCCACACTTTTACTGGCCACGTGCACTCATGCCAGCACTGTTCCCCATGCTGCACGCACCTGCAGCATCTCTGGACAAACCCACATGAGATGTTAGACTTCTTCCCTTTTTCCACAACAACAGCCTCCCACTTTATCCAAATGCTTCTGCTCTCAAAAAGTTGTGAGTTTTTAGACAGCAACCAAGTGAAGAAATCATATGCAGGAGTGCTCGATAGCACTTCAGTAGAGCACGCAGCCTAGGAGCACGAGTCTGCACCCTGGGGCAGAGACGGCCACTGGCCATGCTGTGAGGAAGGGCTAATCCCATCCTTCTGCTCGCTTGCCCCGCTTGCTTGGGAGCGGTGACCGTGACAGGCAGTGCCCGGCTTTCTGATGCGCTTGCGAGCCCACACGCCACCAGCTTAATCTCGCCCGTGACCTCCCCTTACGCTTGACGCGAGCCCCAGCTGCAGGAGTTGTTCACACGCGCTGCTTCTCCCCAGTATCCCCAGTACCCGAGGAAGTGTGTTTTCTTTTCTGGAGTATTTCCACCCTGTGCTGGCATGCAACACTCTTGTGATGCCTACTCAGACCCTCCTCCCTAGGTTATCATGAGTTCAGTCTCATGGTTGTTTCAATTACCTTGACCACCCAGTTTTAAACATGCACAACATTTCCAAAATAAAGAAATCGCAGACAAGTGAGTAATAAGGACTCACATCTGTCATTTCTCCCTCCTGAGCCTTGATGGTTGCATGCTGAGAGAGCAAGGCAACCATCTCAAGAACGGCAAGCGAGCACACGTCTTGCTCACGTGTGCTTGGTGCCTCCCTTCATTGCCAGACTCTAATCTTGAGTTCAGCAAGGGAGTTCTGTACATATCTTTCCACCTTTAAACTTTCCATTGCCCCATAAATACCTGCTAAATCGCAGCCTGAGGGCAGCCAGAGCTGGTGAGCGTCTTGGGTCCAGGGCTGTCATTAGGCGGACGGCGTGCTGCGTGCTCAATGCTGTGCAGGGCCAGCGAGCTCAGATGAGCTCCTGGAGTTCGTTACTGCTCAGCATCACTAGTAAACCAGGTTGCTGTGATGCTTTTACTGCCTCCCATAAAAGAGCCTTCTTCCTGCCTTAGCGTGGAGATGGTACTTGGACCATATTTCCTCCCTAATTGCAGGCTGAGAGCTACAAAGACATTGAATGGAAACGTAATGCTCTCGGATTGAAGTGAATTGGGTTGTCAAGATGCATTCAGGAGAACGTACTTCAGCCTTTAGGGTGGCAGAAAGTGCACGGAGGTAGGCAGAAGAGCAGAGCTTTCTTCCAGGCTGCTGCTAGATTCAAAGCTGAAAAGCCAAGAAGCAATGAGAGATACAAAGAAAATTACACAGCAACTAGAGCCAGAAGTATTGATAACCCAGGGAAATCACTCCTATGGACCTTCTTTGATTACATTATCTGTTAATTCTTCCTTACAAAGTACTGCTATCACACAAGCATAATAAAACAAGAATATATAAATGGAAAGAATTAAGAGACATCCTATTGGGACCAATTTAATCTTTGCTTCATTTAAAAGAACATGGCTCCCTTATCTAATGTACATAAAATTGCTCTTTATTCCCCAGGTTTACATATATATGACAGATTTATATAAATATGGATCTACTCCTTTATCCTATTCTGCTCCTGTGTCAGCCTCTCTCTACATATTAACCATTTTGAACTTGGATGATTTTACTCTTCCTAACCACAGTTGTTGGAGAACTACCCTCAAACCTACATTGGATATACCACTGGAAGATTGGTTCATTTGCTCATTGTGGAGGACCTCAAACAGGCATGTTATTATTAGAGATATATAGAGATGATGATATGACAGTGTCTTCTCAAGGCTACGAGCATGGGCAACTAATGCTTGAGCCAAAAAAGCAGTGAGAAGGGTCACAGGTAGCTCTTACTCAGAGGGACACAGTTATTCAAGGGAATAGGATAGTTATTCTCCATCCCAGGAGTGAAAACCAGCTGAAGTTTGCCATCTCAGGAATGTGCAACCTCTGTCCATCCTTGCTAGGTTTCCTTCTCTGGAGTTGTAGTACCAGCACACACAGCACTCCCTTCTGTACAAGACAGGTAGGAAACCGTCAAGTCTCCTGAGAAGTGTCGTGTCAGGACATGTGGAAACACCAAGAGCTACTGGGAAGTTATCAAAAGAAAGGGCTCACCCATCCCAAGGGTTGCCGAGGTGCCATGGTGCAGTCAGGAGCCCAGCAACAGTGTCCGGGGTGGGGTCACAGCCCACAAAAACGCAGCAAACTGCAGCTCCCAACAGAAGGCTTTGAGCAGCCACCAAAAAACATTCTGGTTTTTATAGGTTTAAGTTTTGAAACCACAAGGCAAAATACATCCCAAAACGAGATTTTCCCACACCCAAATATATAAATTGGAAAACAAAACAAAACACTCCTCTCCTCCCCAAAATCAAATCTCAGTCTGTTTCCCTGCCCAGCTTTTCCCTGATTCTGCTACTGATATTGAAAAGAACTGAGTTGTGGTGAGTTTACACGCTTGCCAATATGAAAACCTGTCCTCTTCCCCAAAACCATTTTCAAAAATGTGAACATATTTCCTCACCTCCAGAGCTGAGGGAAAAAAATAAAAAAGAAGGGTGTTTGTGAATCATTTTACTGCTTTCTACTGTGCTGAAAGCATCAGAGGAAGCCCTGCTCTTTAAAACCCACTATCATATGTGCAATTTTAAAGTGCTTTTTTTCTGTTACTATCTAGTGGCTCTTTAAAAAGCAACTAACAGCAGTGCTGGAGTGGCTAATGCCTAATTAGCTAAAGGGTAATGATGCTTCTATGAATGAGCCTGACATTGTGTGCTATAATTATTATCTAGCTTGACATCGTGTCCTGGAATGGGCAGTTGTAGGTGCCTTGGGACAGGGCCAAGACACAGGCAAGTTCACAGTGGTCGGTGGCTACCTGTGCTGGGGGCATGTGGCCCGGAGCTGGCTACGGCTTCACTGACTGCCTGGAGCAGTACAGAAAGACAACAGCGACTGCTGCACGTCTGGGTTTCTCCAGACGTGTCCTCATTTTCCACTTAAAGTTTATACATTTAAGCTCAGCAAGAGGAATGCGGTTGTTTCTCTGGGACTTCCGGATGCCGGCAGCCTGCAAAGAGCAGACAAGTTTTGCAGGGATAGAGCCTGAGCACAAGCAGCGAGCTGGGTCTACACGCAGGGGGTTGCCTGTCCCGTGCCTGCACATATCATCCACAGTCCACATTTCCAGCTAGATGGAGGTCAAAGAGCTGCTGAAGCCTCCTCTGCCTCTCTGTGCAGTCATACGTCAAGGAGCAACTGGTTGGTGCAACCATCTGAGGAGACTGAAGGCTCTTACTGGAGCTGTTAGCCCTGCAAAGGACAAGCTCACTTCTTCGAATAGGTTTTGCGGTCCAGTACACTACTAAATCTGTTCCTACCTTATTTTCTTCCCTAGATCACTGTTTCACTTTTTTTTTTTTTCAACTAATGTAAATAACAGGAGTAGCTCAGTTTTGCATCTCAGGCTGTTATGGAACAAATGCCAATCTATAGGTTTTGAGAGGATTTGATTCCAGGAGGTCCAAATGCAAAATCAAGTTCTCCAGAGTCACTTCCCTACCTACCATGCCAGGATGCTGGGTCTCCAAAGACTGTCGCTCTGCTTAAGGCTCAACTTCAAAGTCTGCATTAGCAATTACAACGATTGGAGATAAAAGGGTCACTAGAGGTTGTCTAAGAAAAATAAAACCCACACACATCAATTGAAGCGTTCACATCATTTTCTGGAGTTTCAACGTCCCTCAGGTTTTGGGGTCTTCCCATAGAAAAAGGAGCCCTTGGGGAGGACCTGTGCAGAAATGAAGATGTACTCACACAACCACGGACCCTGGGACATGGGCTTTTGGTGGATAACAAACAGTGCCAGCCTCTGGACAAGAATCGAGAGGCACATCGCTGGCACGTGCGAAAGCTTTTCCCTGTAGGCACAGGTTCTATGGTTCACATTTCCTTCAGACAGCTTTCCCTTTGTCACCTCCTCTCTGCCAGCCACACGTCCCTGCTCAGGGTGGCTCTCATAGAGCTGCCCCCAGGACCTGAGCACCAGCCCCGGACATGGCACTGGAAGGTCCCCAGAGATTCTGGTAGATTTTTCTGCTATAAATCTCAAAGTTTCCAGTTTCACGTGCTGCAGGTTTCAGTTTTCCGACATGCCAAGTGCTCCCAGCTAAAGAAACTGCCTGGTGCTCAGTGTCCCCAGGAGCAGAGAAGAGACACTTTGCTCTATAAGCTGTGACACCGAAACAGAGAAGCCTGCGCGCGGAGACAGCCTGCTCCAGCCTGCCTCTCCTCCGGGAGAGCGCTGACAAGAGGACGCATACCCCACACGAATGCTGGTTTTTTTCCGCTTTCCTATTTTGGCAGAAGTCAGGGGAGGTGTGCGCAAGTGGGGGTGGAGGCCAGCAAGATTGCATGCTAAAGAAACTCATGCAATACTGTATTTGATCTGCAGAATAAAAACAAAAATAACCCCCTCCCCAGATCACACTATTAATAAGCAGAAGCAGCGCATGGAGCCCTAGGAGACACATTAGCTGTTAGAACTGCAGATACTTCTGTCCCTCCCTCCCTATGTAATCAACTTTTTTTTTTTTTTTTTTTTGGCTCAATTCTTGCCCTTTCATGAGAAGATGAAAGTGTCAGGATGACCCTCTTGCTTATCATGCCCTGCATGATTGGAAGCTTTGAAGCTATAATATGTAGAAACACTGGGCTCTCTGGTGACTTCTCCAGAATTAATTAGCCCAACTTTCCGTGATAATCTTCCATCCCCTTCCAGACAGCCCTTCTCCCCCTACTCCTGATCTGCAGACAAGCTTCTGCATCCATCGACAAAATAGCAGCTGCTCAAGCCCTCCTTTAATTCAGAGCTTGATTTTCCAAGGCGATCTGAAAAAAATGCCACCTCAAAGATGGAGCTGCTTTTAGCATTATACACGAGCTGGAACTGCCAAGGAAAGTTTATCTTGGAGCCAATGTGAATTCTCTTGCTCCAAGTTAAATATTTCTATTTAAAAAGGAGAATGAACTACACTGTGGGACTTCCAATTGCTTCCTGAAATATTAAGAAGGAATATCTTTAAACATTAATATTTTGTTATAATGCTGAAGTCTTTCTAAGGGAGGTCCTTTTTAGCGCCATGTATTTTTTGCTGCCTAATTGGAGTCTCTGATGTATGCACATATCCCCTCTTTTCAAAAGTCACTAAAAACCTTGAATCTTCCTTCCAAAGTAATCAATTTTAAAAAAAGAGAAAAGAAAAACACTCATTTTGTCTTGGCTGTTGCCGCCCCTGGGAGGATGCAGGGGCAGAGGACACCTCCATTTAACCCCTTGCTACAGGTGCACTTGTCTGAAATGGGTCACAGCATCTGCTGAGCTCCACAGCCCCATAGTTCGCTCAGTGTGGGGCTCCTGCAGCCGAGGTGATGCCGAGAGAGCCATGCCGTGGGCACACTCGTGCTTCCCATCGCAGGCAGATTGGCTAGAGAGCTGCTGATGAGCAAGCTCCTCACCTTCCCGTGGCCTGCAGAGCAGGTCATGCTGGCCAAGGCACCCAAGGTACCAGTCTGCCTGGACTTGCCAGGGGTACGACCATCACCACAACTCAACACGGGACTGGATCTATGCATTAACTGAGAGGCATAACTGCATTAAGACGAATGCATAGATGTGTAGGACAACCCCAGCTCCCAAGCCTGCTGCCCCTAAGAGGCTTCACCATCTACCATCCATCCTCCCCAAAGCTCCTATGGAAATGGTAGATCAGGAGAGCAGATTTAATGCTGCTATGCGGGTAGGGAGGGGAAAAAAAAAAGGAAAAAAAAAAAGAAAAAAAAAAAAGAAGCAAGAGAAAAATGATGTTGCTTCCAGGCCATTTACATGTTCATTTCTCAAGAGAATGTGACACTTTATCCCTTTTTTCAAATTAACTTTGGTGTCACACTCGGAATAAAAAGAGATGAGAGAAGGGAACTGAAACATAGTGAAATAAAAGACTGCAAGCCTGCATGCATGGAGCATATGTTTATGATCTATAGGAGAGCAGGGGGAGGGCTGGGGGAGTGGAGCCCTGCTATGTCAACCATTGTTCAGCAGCTTGGTATGTTGGCTTCATCTTGCAAGGTCTCCCAGAGGTCCTTTTTTCCAGATTTTTTCTTCTTCTCACCCCTCCTTCAGGCAAACCAAGTGCTTTCCTGAGCAGGCAGTTTGAACCACTTAACCGTTTGCGTGCTGGTCTGGAGAGCCGTCCAGAACCAAGGGCAGGTCCTCAGGTCCTCAGCCTGGGGACGTCCAAGTGAGTGGGGCAGCTCCAGCATCAGCTAGAGCTACAGCTTGGTCCTTACCCACCAGTGCTTCCCCTACAAGCAGGCAAGACTGGGGTGGCAGATACTCATGGAAATTGCCAGACAAGGTACAACTGAAGGAAACACAAAAAAAAAGACTATAGGAAAGTCCTGGTCCAAAGGGTGGGTTTTTTTTAAGCATCAGGCTGCCTTCCTGCACGATGTGGCCATCATGTAGGTTGAGCTTAAGCATCAGATTTCACACCAAGAGCATTTATGGTCTCCTTTCAGGTCTCCTTCCAGGAACCCTTATTTCTGCTTTCTCTGACCAACTAAGAGGCCTAGGCACAGCCTTTCGAAGTGCTCCATGACCATTCCCCTTCATCTGGTGAAGGGACAGCAGGAAAGGGGAACCGCATGCTCCCAGGAGGCTACTGCAAAACAAACCAACTTCTCCGCTTTCTGAACTCAAGTTTAGCTGTTTCAGCTGAACTCAAGCTTGGCTGCTGCTGTCAGCCAGGCAGCCCTTAATCCCCAGAGTGCCTGGCACAGAACGAGGATTTATTTGGTGTTAATTATTTGTGTAGCTTTTGCCTTCCTGACTTCTTTCTCTTTGCCTTGTTTTACAGTTTTAATTGGTTTAACAGCCTTTCGGAGATTTGGTCTGTGTTATTTGCACTGGCGTAAAACCATATTCACGTGGTCTGGCACTGCTTGTATCCTTCATGGGATGAATGAAAGAGCAAGGAAAGTGAGGGTGCTTTGTGCTTGGGCCTTTTCAGAGAATGAAGCCAAAGAAATTTCCAATGCCCTACCCTGTCAATGTCTCAGCAACCAAAAAGATTCCCAATCAACCTGAACAGACACATACAAAAAAAAAAAAAATCCTTACTCATATCACACCTTTGAATAGCATCAGTAAATCCCAAACGAAGACCCTGATTGCGTGGAATAAGAGAAAGTCATACAAATGAGTAATTTAAACACTATTTTTGGCTAGAGAGGCTAGAAGAAAGTCTAACACTCGGATCAACCCTCTCAAGTTCATTGAGGTGGATAGATGAAGTCAGTGTTAGGGTGGCCCAGAGACCTAGGCAATAACAGATCCACAGCATCGATAACTCTGACCTCATTCCAATTCAGAGTGAACAACCAAGGATGCTACACAGGCTTTTCCTTGAGAATTCCTTGAGAATTATTGGCTGGATGGCAGAGCTCACAGGGTGATGATCAGCGGTGCCGAGTCTAGTTGGAGGCCTGTAGCTAGTGGTGTCCCCCAGGGGTCAGTCCTCATTCCAGTCCTGTTCAATTTATTCATCAGTGACCTGGATGAAGGCACAGAGTGCTTCCTCAGCAAGTTTGCTGATGATACCAAACTGGGAGAAGTAGCTGATACCCCAGAGGGCTGCGCTGCCATCCAGAGGGACCTGGACAGACTGGACAACTGGGCGGTGAAAAACCTCCTGCAATTCAACAAGGCCAAGTGCAAGGTCCTGCACCTGGACCTAACCCCAGACACCAGTACAGGCTGGAGACCGACCTTCTGGAGAGCAGCTCTGCGGAGAAAGACCTGGGTGTCATGGTGGGCGACAAGTTGACCATGAGGCAGCAGTGTGCTCTTGTGGCCAAGAAGGCCAATGGGATCCTGGGCTGCATTAAGAAGAGCGTCTCCAGCAGGTCGAGGGAGGTGATCC
Organism: Tinamus guttatus; assembly: GCF_059628265.1. NCBI lineage: Eukaryota > Metazoa > Chordata > Aves > Tinamiformes > Tinamidae > Tinamus > Tinamus guttatus. The sequence goes on along the minus strand of NW_028288553.1, from coordinate 663,703 downwards.
TGCCCCTCTACTCAGCCCTGGTGAGGCCGCATCTGGAGTATTGTGTCCAGTTCTGGGCCTCACAGTATAAGAGGGATGTGGAGCTGCTGGAGAGAGTCCAGCGCAGGGCGACAAGGATGATCAGGGGCCTGGAACATCTGCCCTGTGAGGAGAGGCTGAGCGAGCTGGGCCTGTTCAGCCTGGAGAAGAGAAGACTGAGAAGGGATCTGAGCAGTGTCTATAAGTATCTCAAGGGAGGCAGTGAGGAGGGTGGTGCTGGCCTCTTTTCAGTGGTGGCCACCGACAGAACTAGAAGAAATGGCCACAAACTGAAGCATCAAAAGTTCCACAGGAACTTAAGGAAAAATTTCTTAACAGTGAGGGTGCCAGAGCGCTGGAACTGGCTGCCCAGAGAGGTTGTGGAGTCTCCTTCTCTGGAGATCTTCAAACCCGCTTGGACGCAGTCCTGTGCCACGTGCTCTAGGTGACCCTGCGTGTGCAGGGGGGTGGACTAGATGACCTCTAGAGGTCCCTTCCAAGCTTAAGCACTCTGTGATTCTGTGATTCACATATTCTGGGGCTGTTTCTCTTCCCTTTCACCTAATAATAATAATAATAATAATAACAACTGCTAATTTTGGGAGGCTGAAGAGGAACCGGGAAGGGAGAGTGCATGATGAGAGCTTGTCCTGCTTCCAGGCAGCTCCAGCAAGCAGCTCTGCAGAGATGCCATGGGGAAGTGGAGCAGCCTTCTCCAGAGCACATATGATTTGGCTTTTTTTTTTTTTAATTACTTTGCATGCTGGGGAAACCCAAATTCACAGTCCTGCCCTCACATTTCCCTTCTGCAGCAGTACAGAAAGGGTGCTACAATTCACACCTTCAGCTCCGCTTAAAGGGCCATAAAGTGTAATACCCACTTAGATTACATTATTATTCTCATTTCTGTTCAAGATGGCTCTGCAAAAGCCCAGGGTGATTGCAAGAGCTGTTGGAGCAGAAGCGTGTCGATCTCCCAGGCGCACACGTCCCTGCTGACACGACACCGCGGTGGTGCAGGACATGTTTTAGAGCACTTGTGCGCAGGCAGGTCTGGATGCCGCAAGCTGGACACTGGGCACCAGGCAGCTGAGAAGACTCTTTGGTCCTAGAATTGCATTAAAGCCCAACGTACAAGATGCATCACATGCTACATTTCCATCACTGTTCCTCCCTAGGGACTACAGAGGATGCCAGGACAGCTCTTAACAAAGACTCCAACTCCATAAAGTCTCTTTTGATGACCTTAGCCCTTTGGTCCACAGGGAAGAAACAACAGGAAAATAGGGGCACTGGCACCATACAAGCTAAAGACGTTTGGGGAGATTTTCTATTTTTGAGGACGAAAATATACATGCTGTATCAATAGCATGACTATAGTGCAATATTTCTAATTTATTTTATTTTATTTATTTATTGACAGTTCAAGAAAAATAAAAAAGAGGCCATAGAAAAACAAAAGTTCTTCATCTCCTTCCTTGCCAGGAAAGCTCAGATAGAAGAACCTTGACTTGCCAACTTGGCAGCAGCTGTAGTAAAGAGGTCGAGTCCTGCCCTCTCTGCACCATGTTTATGGTGTGGAAATCTGGATGGAGATGATGCACCAGTGTCCTGCCCCAGTCCAAGGCATCCTCCCACCAGGACCTGGCAGCCGGATGCGTTGCCTCTTTGCAGCACAGTCCGACTGATCTGCCCGACTAGGATGTTGGCACCACTTTAATCACAGCAGTCTGGAAAAGTGGCCCTAATCCTGCCCTACGAAAATCACAGGCCTAGTGAAACATAGCTAAGAAATATTTCCTTCCAATCAAGTTCAACTCCTAATCAAAGACAGCTACAGGGATAGATTTTGAGTTCAAAGCAGACATGAAGCCTACGAAGCACCTTTCAGCCAAAAGGTGGGATAGGAGTGGAAAATGTTGGACGAACTGGAAGCCAGAAAGCTGTGCTGGTTGCAGCTTGTGCATCTTTCTTCCTCATGCAGACGTGTCCCCACCCTACCCATGTGGGGCAGAAGGTTCATCTTCTGCTAAAAATATCTGAGGCTGGAAGTTAAAAGAAATTAAATATTTAGCAGTTGCATAAAGGCACCTTGGGATGAAAGCATTATGGATACAAAGCTGTCATCCCATCCCTTCATCATCATATTTTTTATGTAGCAGACATGTGTCTTGTTGGCAAGGCAACTTCTCTGTTTTAAACCTGTCTCACAAATCTCATTAAGATGCTTTTTATTTTTTTTTTAAAAGCCATCAGTGCAGAAAGAGGGAAACACCCCCCTGCACGGGACCTGACTCCAAGTCCTTCTAGGACTGTTCTCACTGCAGCTGTTAACAGGAGGACTTTGCTGAGTGCCTATCGAGACATCTCCTGCAGGACTCATAGGGAGACTTTGCTGCACCAGAAAGGTTCCTGACGATTTTTAGCATGCATTGGGCCACATGCAGTGTTTTCTTGCTCACTGTAAACACAGCAAAACAAACCCATTATCTAGTTTCCAGTTAGAGAGCTCTACTTAAGTAAACTCGCCTAGGTTTAACTCCAGTTTGTGCAGCCCGGATGGATAAACAGGAGACAATGGCATTTTCTTTTATTTTATTTTTTGAATATGCTGTGCTGGCACTAGATCCTTCCTGCACCAGGTAAGGTGAACTGACTGGCCCCTGAACATCACTGGGCAGATTTTTAATGGACTTGCTCTGGTTGCCTCTACACAGATTTAAACCAACCGCTGCTGGTGTCCTGCAAGGAGAGCTGGGCTGTGGGAGCCACTCTTCAAGTTAGAACATTTTACTAATTTATTAAACACACAGTGTAGTATTTCTGGGGAATCTTTATTTCAAACTCATTACATAATGAGTTCCTGTCGCTATTTACCCTTTGAAACATCCAGTAAAGGAAGTAACAGCCCTTTGGCAACACAACAGTGTTACTGCATATCTTACATCAGCCTGGGGACTTGGACACTATTGATCTAGAGGAAAGATTTTCCTCTTTAATAGCACATGTGGTGGCTTTGCCTCCCATAAACATCTGCTTTTCAAGCATGCTGCCTCCACGACGTGTCCTAGGGCCTGGACCTCAGCCACTTTCCATAGGGTCCAGACAGCCATGAGACCAACCAGCAGCAACAACCCAAATTGCTTCCGTGGCCCTTGGGGGCAGAAGTGACCCCCATGTCCAGCTCCCGTCCTGTCCCGCGCCGATGCCCCAGCCCTGCAGAGCTGCTCAAACCAGGGACATTCCTGCACAGGCGGCCGTAGAACTGGGGCAGAAGGACCCCCCATGCGGGTCTCCTTCTCCCACGCTTTCCCCACACTCCAGCCCAAGAGCATGAGTCGCTGTTTTATTTATACTGTGCATAAACCCCCAGCAGCACTCGTCAGCACATCTGCCCAATTAGTGCCACCTGGAAAACCGACTGCTCCTGTGCAGCTGCCCCGCGAGCGGTGGCACCGCATGGCCCATGGCTACAGAATGCATCGTGCCGCTCTCTCTTCTTGACTGCCTTAGCTTATCTGAACCCAATGAATATTTCAATAGCCTCTGCCTGTCCAGGATACTATTAATTTTGGAGTCCCTATAATCCAATTCCTTTTCCTCCGAGTGGGTGGTGATTATTAATTTCACAAGCTATGCTTCCATCAGCTCCTTCCCAGTCCCTTGTGGTTAAGGAATATTAATCCACATTCATACTGTCATTCAGCTGCCCAGGAGACTCTGGCATGAATAGGAGTATTAATAAAACCTCTGCTTCACACACGGCGGAAGCGACCTAACGGTGCACAGGCGGGTTGCAAAGGTTGTTCAGAGACTAACACCTAAACCTCCTGCTCCAGGCAAAACTGGACCTATGCTGTGCTGAAGACCCTGCCCTTTGGGAGGCTCATCCATGCCTGGAACGTGCTGAAGTCAGACCCGGCTTGCTGGGAACACAGGGAACAGACAGTCCCCCGGGGAGCACTGGGACAGCAGAGCTAATGCCGGGATGGGAACCTCGCTGCTTCCCTAGGAGGGAGCAACTGCTTTCGTTCTTCCTTTGAGAGGAGAGGGGAAAATAAAATAAAAACCTCACAGAAACCAAGAAAGTGGGCCAGGCAAAGTCTATTACCTGTCAAGGAAGCAGAGGAAAAAAAAGAAAAATACTCCACAACACACAGAGATGTAATAGCTTTTGACACCTCCACCTTATTATCAAATCTGCTTGAAATTAAGCAATTCATCTGAGTCCTGCTGAAGGAGAGAGGGAGTGAAGGAGGCATCTGTTGCACTTCCTTTCAGACCCAGCTAGAAAATCTTTCCTTGTCAGCCGGTTTTACGCAGAAGGACGATACACAGTGCACTCCAATCATTTTAAGCCAAATATCTCATGGAGAGATTTGACAACCCATCAAGGACATCTTCAGCACATGGCATGGAGTGGCAGAAGGGCAAATTGAAAAAAGAAAGCCAAGATCTGCAGCATTAAATAATAAATAGCCCTAGAGGGTTCCCACTTAATAACAGGGGTCTGAACATCCATCAGCTAAAAACAAGGGAATGGGTGAGGTGAGGAGAAAAAAAGGGGACTGTCAATGGATCACAGGCCAAATACATGGAATATCCAGATCCCTGCAGGAAAGTAAGCTCAAAACCTCAGGTGATCCCACCTGAGGGGATCCCTCAACCTCGGGTGAGCTGTGATGGCTCTGGGTGTGTGACAAGGTGCCAGGCACAGCAGGGTGGTTTATCAGCTGCTTCCCTCTTCTCTGCTACCTGCCCTGCAAGCACTGCCCATGCGCTGGGCTTTGGCTCTGTGTCTTGCAGTGCCCTGGGTGAGCTGGTCCCTGCTCACATTCCCATGCGTTTCCAGAAGATCCTCACGCAGCACAAATGTTACAGCAGGCAGCGATCTCATTAACCCATCCGAGAACTCATAGGTGCTCCCATGTAACCACTGAAAGGAAGACCTGAGGGCTGAAAAAGTGCTATTCAGTGGCCTTGCATTTGAAAAGAACATTGAGGCTCTGCGCTACTCAGTCAGGTTTAGAGCTACATGAGACAGGCTTTTTTTTTTTTTTTTTTTTTTTTTTTTCTCTTCCCCCATACCATTATTTTGAAAAATGGAGATAATACAGCTGACTATATTCCTCATATTAGTGTTTTGCATACAATGCCCAACTCTAAACAAGCTTAATTACAATTCCTGCATGTTGCAAATTAATGGTAGGTGGAGAAAAGGAAAATCTATTGATTTTTGCACATGTGACGCCGCACAGCAACAGGCAGCTCCTCCATCTCAGTCCCACTGCGGCGCTCTCCCCAGTGTGCCACCACATCTGCTATCCCAAGCGCAGGAACGCGCGTGGCAGAGACCTGCAGAAAGCTCTGTTGTATCTCTAAACAATTACGCCTATGTAAGTACATTGCAAATTCTTTACAGCTACAGCAAATCAATTTTTCATACAGCAGGTGGAAGAAGCCAATGCAGTGACAATAATACCTCAAGCTTTTCAGCACTTGGCAGCTCCATCTCAGCAGCTCATTTAGAGCTTTCCCTTTCCACTTGCAAGTCCCCTTATCTAAGCACTATGAAAGAGGTGCGAGTCATTGCAGGGCAGCTGATCCAAATCCCCATCTGGGAAGTGACACAGGCATTCAGGAATTAAAATCAAACAGAGCCTCAGTTGCTTTAAATCCTTCCATAGGTAAATAACATCTAAATAACACCTGAAAATGTTATGCCTGCACCAAGCACTCAACTGCGGGACCAGGGATTTCACCTGCCTCAGAGGTCTCAAAGGACTGAAGACAACAATGGAGCCGGTCCTAAATAGTGCCTGTCCTTTTGGTCCATGGATATGCTAGAATTGCCCCAGGTATCGCACTATCATTCATTAGATATCAGCATGTCCTTTAGTGCTACCCTTGGAGATATCTAAGCAGCTGAGCATTACTTGTATGTGTAAAAGGCAATTAAAAAAAAAGAAAGAAAAAAAAGAAAAGAAAAAAAAAGAAAAAAAAAAAAAAGCCAAGAGTGGTGACCTCACTTGCTTTTATTAAGGGAGCCATTACTTCTGGAGAGAGACGGGTTGATAAAGACCTCCTCCCATAGTAATACTATTACCAAGTAATACTCCTGCCCTAAACAGTCCCTGTGGAATGCAGGTTTGGCTCCAGTTTGCAGAACATGTAGGGGACAGATTTTGCTGTGCTTGGTGCTGCATAAAGTACAAGCTTGGCTCCCCCTCTGCTTTGCGCTCTGCACAGAGGAGCTGAGCCAAGGCTGCCAAACTCTTTTTTTTCCCTGCAGTCTGGGAACCTACCCCAAGGAAGACTCAGGATCCCTGGGGTTAGTCTGGGACAAGCTTGAACCCAGCTGAACCCCTTGCTCCTCTTGCTCCACAAAGCGGCAGAGAGTTTCTTAGCAAGTCGGGGATAATTGCAGAGTTTTACTACTGCCTTGCACTGTGGTTGTATCCTGGTTTCTTAAGCCCCAGCTCAGTTCAGGCTCGGAGGTGTCCATGTCCTGCAACTTCTGCTATTTTTATCATCAGAGCAGCATGATACATAGAAATAGTTGGATGTTTTCTCAATGTCTTCCTGGTGCCTACAGTGCCAAAGGAAAACCAAAATGTTTTATTAAGGGAATTACAGCAATAATGTTGTCTCATTGGGCTATTTCTCGGCAGATAAGGTCTTGCTGGACTGCATACCTTCGGCCTTGCATGGGGCCCTAGGATCCTGCAGCTGTTCAACTGCCAGGAAAATGTCCTCCCTGTTGGCGATTATGATTTAATTAATGGAGGTTTTCTGTGGCGTAGTATCAGGAGACTTCTAGCTTAAAAAACACCTTTCTCCCTGCCAAGTCCTCCCCAGGTGCTACACCAAGCATTGAAGGAAGATAAAGCAGTGCAGCGTCTGCGCACACCAATGCGGCGAGCATCAGATGCTGCTCTTGCTCTCTCAGCAGGAGAGGATGGGACACCCGAGGAGGATTGCTGTCCTCAAAACTAACATTGTGCTCTCTATAAAACACACCTTGGCTGCTTTGCTTTCCTCTCAGGCCCAAATGATGGTCCAGTGTGAGAGGTTTTTCTGAATTAGTCTTGTTCTTATGACCCTACTGTGAAGTCCTGCTTTATCCAGGAGGGCAGCTGAGCCACAGAAAGGCCAAGTGAATGTCCCAGGGTGTGAGCAGGCAACCACCCTGAGCCCTGGGGTCGTTCTGGGTTCCCAAAACCTCACTGCATTTAGTGGCAGCAAAAGGAATAAATACAATTCTCCATTGTGCTTTTTCTGCTGCTAGGATTCAAGTTTCTGGAGGAGAAGGAGAGCAGTGAAGAGTTGCTGCAGGCAAGATCCTTATTAAAGGATCTTTAACGTGATATTTGCACTTACTGGGACATTGAGCACCAAGAACCTGGGGTTTTCTGGCCATGCCAAGCCAGGCAGGTTAACTCAGCACCTGCACTAAAAGCCACCCAGCTCGGATACTGCTGAGGAGCACGCGCTCTCCCAACACGCGCAGTGAGAAGTACAGAACGTATGGGATCAAAGATTATCATTTAATAGCGCTGAGCCAATCCATTCATTATTTAATGATTTAATTGATGACCACCACAGAAAGCTGATAAAAGCGCAGCCCTGGCCTATAAAGCACCTTTCATTCTGTTTATTAAGTGCAGCAGCACGATATATGGGACTGAATACATTTGAATGCAAATTGGGCATCCTTTAGAGTACAGGTAATTACTACACTTAATGACTATTTCTGCTGCGGATATCTTAGACTAATACAACACCACTTGCACAAAGGGATCCAGAGGGTGTTCTAAACATACACATGCGTGAGTGGCTTTTCATCTTAATGCACATGAATCTCTTTACCTTAGTGAGAGAAAGGATGACAGCAGCTGCTAAATGCTTCCCCATCATTATGTCAATCTTCTCCAAACGCTCCTTCCGGGTGCCAGTTGCGCTCTTGTTGCTAAAACATCTCAGTGTCACCACTCAGCCTTTACAGTGACCTGTGAACAGGACTCCCTCACTGTAGAGGGCTTTGCACATTGAGCTGCAAGAGCCATCAAACAAGTGAGAATGAGTTGGGAACCACTGAGCACTTCACTGCTGGCAAATATGACGCTTTGCATTTCTTTAGGGAAGGTGATGGGGGAGGATGTATCACCATTTACCAGCACTCCAGGCTGCTGCCTCAATTCATTGCTCTGCTCCATAGCCCCGTCGGAATGAGCCCTACTTTTCTACTCTCTGAGCAAACAGCAGTTATTTATCTTCACAACACCTCCATGAGGCTGCAGAGCAGGACATTCGCTCTCGGAGCAAGGAGCACTAGATGCACTAAGAGTCCACACAAGGTTGATGTAATGCAAGAGATCCATAGCAAGGCAAGAACTGAAGCTCAGTGGTGCCCAGGATAGGATTCCTATAGGAATTGTAAAGACACAGGGGACTTTAAAAGCTTGTAAATGGTCCTGTTGTCAACCAGGTGATGCTGCATCAGCAAAAAGATGCTGGGATCATCGACTGCTTGCAGCTGTACACAGAAGAGAGTTATTCTGCTCAGGTTACAGCTTTTAGTGTCTCTTGCAATCTTTTCTGATTTGATATAGTGCTGATGCAGCTGATACATTGCTCCTTCTTTCTTCCTTCTCCACCTCATTCTTCTCCCCCTTCCAAAGGCACATGTCCTGAACCGCCGCTGCTGAATAAATGGTGATGGCGCTGCAGGACCAGGGCTTTCATACTGTAGAAATTGGTAGGGAAATATATTCATTAGGAAATGCTAAGATTGTGTTGAACATGCATATTACAGATACAATACGAATGGCAATACTTCCTGGCAAGATGCTGTTACGCACTTCTTTTCATGTGGTTTAATAAAGATGACAATCAACACATTGTGTCAGAAGCAGACGTGTCCAGAATGGATTTCAATTTAGCAGTAAAGTCAGCACCTTGTTAACTTCTGACATCTGAAAATAGCTCCCATATGCTTGTAAGTTACCTTGGCTAGCCTGACACACCATCTTCATCTATGTCATCGTAGTACTATGGTCAGAAAGACTTACTAGCTATTTAATGCTTCAGAGGAGAGAGCTGTAAAGGTTCCTTTGTATTCTGCAGAGGAAAGTAACTGTATTTCAGCTTCACTTTGCTCCTCTCTGCCTCAAGAGGTCCATGTCTCCAATAGCATAGGTGACCCTGAGGCAATACGATTGTGCAGCTGGAGGAAACTGCATATCATGAGAGCAAACATTTCCACCAGAATTTCAAGGATACATGAAAAGTCCTTTTAAGTTTGTGTCAAAAGGTGACAATGACTTTTCCATTATACAGACAAACACAAATTCTCATTACCCAAAGTAACAATGCCCATGGTACCTTTGTGGCCCTTTTTCACTTGAAACTCTTTGGCAAATGCACCCTTAGGGATGATGACTATTGCCTTCTCACACACACGCTACATATCTCACCCCAGACACAATCCATCTACCAGTGACATTCTTATCACTGTGGCATGTGAACTCCCATTTCTATCTCTATTGTACTTAGCTGACATCAGTTTCTGGAGAGCAGTTCATTACAGGAGAATGACTGTAGGTTGACATTCGCGGATTAAACCTTTGAGTGTCTGTATGATGTTATTAACTCTGTGGTTTCCATCTGGGGAAACAGAGGCACATAATAGTTTCGCTGACAATTTTAAATGGCATTAATATGAACTTTTGGCCTTTAGGTAAAGATCCAAGACCCCCAAGGTGGGTGGAAACCACAGTCGTTTGACTCTCAGTGTTACCCTTTTCCAACAGTGCTACAAGCACTGTGTAATAAATCTCCACGGGAATGATCTCAAAGCCCATCTCTCAGGATTTTTATCCATGGTTCCCAATACTATTTATAAAAAATTAACTTTATTATTCCCGTAGTAGTGAAGGGGAAGTGAAGAAGCAGGTGATGAGAAGGTCAGTGTCATCTGCTGCTAAGGACAGAGACACGGCAGGTATTCTGAGCTGGTGGCTCAAGGTGCGCTATGGTGATAAACTCAGTTTGACAGTCCACGCTGTGGCATCTATGTCAAGCAGTGATTGGTGGTACCATTTTGGAAGAGCTAGCTGCTAAAAGCTTGCCCACAGGTCCTATTACTTCACCAGCTTTTCAGGTTTATGTGATTTCCCAAACTTTGAGCTTACCTTTTGCACAGGTGTGAAGCACTAGCTGTTGAAATAAGTGTAAAAGCAAGATAAGGCAACATTTGATCACGAGTCATTCATTTTTTTATATCTGCACATGGATGCACTTAAAATAGAAAAGATAATATATCAACCTACTTTACATGTCACTTTTCATCCTTCTATTGAATGAAGCCTAATTATGAATTTCTAATTTTCACTGTTTATACAAAGCATTTCTGCTTTATTTCCTGTTGACTATCTTCAGAAATCATAAGAGTTCACATAGCCCCTGGTGCCTCTATGCAATAGGAAACACAATCAAATAAGGAAATTTATGTAAACCCTCTCTTAGCGAGAGGAAGATTTGCTACTGTGTGAGAGCTAGCAATGAATAGGCGCTCATAATGTATTCCTCATTGCTTTCCTCTTCCTTTGCAGACAGTCAATACCCTTGAGAGAAGTTAATTAGATCCGCTTCACTCTGCTTGGTCCTACCATTCTGCAATGCGAATGCAGGGGAGAGGGAAATCCCAGCAAAGCAAATTGGCAGGATTAGAGTGAGGGACCACTGTGCAATCATGTCTATTGTCTATGATCACAGAGGATGATCTCCTCTACAAGCAAGCATGAAAACGTTAAAAGAATCATTTTAAAATACTCGTGCAAAACCCCAGTCCAGTGGCAGGAGGTGAGTGGAAACTTAAAAGCAGGAGTTTTCAAAGGCACCAGTGTGCGCAATGTTTGTAGAGCTGAGTGCCTAGCTGCGTGTGTAGTCATCTGAAATGGCTCACTGCGAATATTAGTATTTCTAAGTAACAGTTTGCACATCAAAATAATGAAGATGATAGTATGTACAAAGTAGGCATCTAACTTGTGTCTCCTTCTGTCTATATTATTGTAGAAGTAACTGAATGGATTAAAAAATCATAAAGAAAAACACACTCCCTGTAGTTTTTTGAGCCTGCTTAGAAAGCTGCTAATTCTGGATGTACCCAGTCCTGTCTTTGTTGGCCTTATAGCAGATCATGATCTTGCCAGACCACAATTACAACATACTCCCACTGTATTTTAATTATTCAGGCTTTAGATTTAGACTGAACAACCAATAGGACAGTGATAAAGATGCACAGGAAAGTTCTCTAAAAAAAACACTTTTTCAGAAGCAAATTGTCATGAAGTGCCAAATGAGAACCCCATGAAATCCATGCAAACACAAATGACCTTGGCAAATCCCAGTGACACACCAGGTGGCTGTTGCCCTGTTTATAGCGGCAGCAAGCAGACACCAAAACAGGGGAACTTGCCTCAGATCATCCAGAGATTGGTGAGAATAACTCAGGTCCTGAGTCCCACCAGACCCTGCTCAGAAGTCTAACAGGCTATAATACTCTTACAGGGCAGAAACAATTTCTTTAAACAATTGGATAAAAGTGAGGGTTTTCTTTGCAGTCAGGGTTGAGACCTTTTTGATTTTAGTTACCTAAAAGAAAAGACAAATGTACCTGCTTGTGTTTAAGAGAAATGCCTATAGGCACCAGCTCTCATCAGGAGTGACAAACTGTTGGCAATTTCAGCCAGTCTCAAAAGCAGGAAATTCTTATCAATTTTGTAAAATAAGTCAGGGCATGATTTATGAAAATGTGTCAAGTAAAGCCAGGCACTACATAAATGAAGTGAAATCTCTGGACCCCTGTGTTTCAGTTAATGTTGCACCTCCTTTGATAGCTACTTCTCGAATAAAGACGTGTCTTAAAAATGAGGCTACTCTATAGCCACTGTCACATGCAAGCTTTCTTGCACAAGCCACTGGACAAATTCAGGCTCTGGGAGTATAATCCCATGTATTTTTTTGAAGCCTAGCTCTAGGAAAGCTTACTGTTTCTTGTGTTCCCAAGCCAGGGAAAATGGAAATGGCCTTTGGAATGAAGGGGAAAGGACCAATGTTTGCCTGTGGGATTTTAAAGTACCTAGTGCATGCACAGAGCAAGAAGCTGGAGAAAGATGTTTTACTAGGTAACTACATCCCATTGCCTGCCCTTGACTGCTCACTTTGAGTAAACAATAAATTAACTCTTGGGCAGACATGAATTGGAGGGCTCAATAGAAAACAAAGGCATCTGGGAATATGATGTTATATACATGCAATACACTTTTTATGGTCTCCTTCAGTCTCTCTGCTAACACGTTGCCTCTTAGTTTGGACAAACTTCACATTTCTTGTCCCCATCATTGGTGTAGCAATATTCCTGTATGAAGTACTGGATACCAATCAGACTCAGAGTAGTACAAACCCAAATAAATGGATCTAGACCCATTGCATTTCCAGACCATTCCACTTGAAGTAGCTTCAACAGCACCTTTCCCTCCCTGTTAGAGTAAGAAGTTCTGAACACCTTTGCCTCTCTATTCCTCTGCACTAGTTCCATATCAAATCTTCGTAACAGCAACAAATACCCCTCTGGGGTAGGTTGAGATCCATATTTATCTGACTCCTATTAACAAAGGTTTCCAATTGCCTCCTGGATAGGCACAGTCCCAGCCTGACTCCATCGTGATTTTCACTCCATGACAGCAAAGATTGAAGACACTGCTCCCAAAAAGGCAATGGAGCCATTAGGAGAGCTGACTGCATGACTTCCCAGAGCCACCCCCATACACACTTATTTCCACAGAACAGCCAAAGGACAGTCCTAAAAATAAATAATTGAATAAAATAAAATAAATAGAAAACCTCTGTAGAAAACTTGATATCTAACAACAAAGTGAAGAAGTGGCATTGCGCTAGGCTCAGTTTTGCTTCTATCAAGGATTTTTATTGTAGGGGATTATTTTAGTGTTTTAGTTTTTTAAAATAATAAATCTACATGCATTCCTCTCTTTTCTCATTGTATGCCTACACATCCTACCCTAGAAAGGTTGCATTTCTGGGTAGAGAGCAAGAAGAAGAAAACCCATTAGGATTACTTTTTTATTTCCCATCTTTCTCTTTTAGACTTCTACCTGTTCATCAGAACACACTCCAGTTCCCAAAGATGATTTCCTCTTAAAAAATAAAAAAAATCCACTCTTAAGGGCTTTTCAATGTGCTTGAACCAAAATACCAACTTCAAATGTGATGCTACCATACTCACTGGAAATGTGCAGACATGACAAGCATTTCCATCTCCTTGCTTTGCAGATGGAGGTTCATGGGCAGCAGGCCATTCCTGAAGATGCCCTTTAATCTATAATGCTGACAACATGTCACCTCTGCTCCTGTCATGCTGTTTGTTGCAAATATCACCTCTGAATTTCCATGCATCCTAGACCCTGAATTAGCAGGATGGGCTTGCGTTTTGCCCTTTTCAGTATTGTATCCTTTGATAGGCTCACTCACCTCATCCTGCTCCCCCCAGAGTCTTGCTAACCTCTGGGGAAAGGGATGAAACATCTAGCCAATAAAAATGGGATATACTGAAAAGGTCAAATCACATTATTACAATAAATTACCATAATTCAGAGTGTAAATCAGGCATTAAAATGATGATATGTTGCAAGGCAGGGATTGGCATTAGACCTGAAAATGGTACAACATTAATGCAGTCCAGGGTCAAAGATGCAACTGGGAAATGGTAAACATTTTAAAACTAGACCCTTATCACTATAATCTTGTGATCTTCTGAGACTGTCACATCAGGCATTACTGAGTGATGGAAACAGCACATTGAGCTATGATTTATTTTCCATACTAAAGACTTCGAAGCCAACAAGTAGGGGTAATTGAAAAGAGAGACACAAACAGTACTGGATAACCTTTAAGTAGTTACCGCAAGCCATCGACAGCTTACTGATTTGAGAGGGTGACATTTATTCTGCGTAATGTGGTAGCATCTTTTTAAATGCCTCCCTCTCCTAGCTTGGGTGGTGGATGTTTAATGGAATAATAAAGGCATTCACCCTGAAATTACATGGGATGGCAAGAAAGGTCCTGTTGCAGCACAGGGGCTCTCATTACCCTTCTGCCTCAGATTTCTTGGGTAGCTGGGGACAGGTCCACAGGTCCTCATGAAGTAGAGGTAAGCATCCTGCTCTTTGCTTTAGGTATTTAGACACTTCTAATATTGCCTGGAGTTTCAAAGAGAATAAATCATAGGTAAACAGGGTAAAAAAAAAAAAAAAAAAAAAAAAAAAAAAAAAAAAACCACAGAGCATGCCAAGAACATAAATGAGAAAGGTACGTTAGTGCCTGCCTGGGGCTGGGAGGTACGTCTGACGTGGCCCAGTTGGCACATCATCACAAAACAGCCTTCTGGTTTCTCCCAAGCATCTGTTGCTAGTCCTTGCATGATGAAAGAGAGACAAGAGTAAAAGGAGGACAAGCCCTCGGGGAGCTTCTATCTCCCCAGACACTGGGATTCAGGCACAGGACACCACGCAATAAGCAGAGTGGCAAAGCTAAAAAGAAGAGGTGCACTGAGTTAGAGGTGCACGTCAGACCTTGTCCCACCCTTTATTTTCCCCGCAGCTCTCCAGAAGCCTGGTTAGCCCTTTGAAGCTCCCACAAATGCAGAAAAAGATGCTCTCAGGTCTCAGCAGTGAAAATCCACCTCGTGCTCATTGCTGGCAGTGTGGCCTTGACTTGTCTTGGCCTCAACATTGGGTTTTAAATCTGTCTTCCAACCTTTCTTGTTCCTCTTGGCCCCTGGATCAAGGTGTCCTGTGGCCAGGGGCACATTTGACCCCTCTCATGTTTATTATGATCTTGGATGAGCCTTTTGCTTATCCTGTGCTCTTGCTCAATCCTCTCAAAAGTGAGAGGAACAACACCTAAACCAATTGAGCTACCCTCTTGTCAGACTTAATGAAGGGACTTTGAATCTGAATTTTTTTGTTTTGTTTTATCTGTACAAGCTAGTTCAGTAAAACATTCTGCAGCCTCAGCATGCCCAACCTCCATATCACAAGGATATGGGACATGGACATCTCCCAGGTTTGAGCAGGCTACCTAGGGGGAGGCCAATGTGATCCTTAAGTATTTAACAAGTGCTCCCTTCTGCAACCCTTACTAAGCCAATCTGTTACCTAGACACCATGTGCTTTGAGAAGGGATACCCAAGGGGAAGATGTATCACAAAATGGTCATTCTTATTTGCTCCATTCTGCACACTTCTTTGATAAACCCAAGGTATCAGTAAGCGATGGTTGGGATAATCGATCTTCTCTCCTTCTGTATCAGTTACTAAGGGAGAGCGATTGCTGTTGGCTGAAAGTCATCTGCCACTCTCCTGTATTTTCTGGTTAGCAAAAGCAGGGTGGGAATAGAAAGAAAATAAGAGCTAATTTTTCACAGCAGCAGCCAACAAGTACTTTAATCCTTGTGTCATACAGCTGCAGAAACCTCCTTTTCTGAATGGATTTTCCATCTTCAAAAATTTGCTGTGTCCCAGTAAAGCTCTTTCATTTCACACAGATTAAGAGTTAATTCAGGTCAAATAAGGATTAATTAGTCTGTGTAAACCAGCCCCAGACACTGATGCACTGGAGATCTTTTTTAAATTAGTTGCTGTTACTGTAAGTCTGTATCTTCGGATGGCAAGACCTCTGGTGTATTATAAATTTGCAATCAGGTACCCCACGGGATGTGAGATGAGGGAAAATGTCAGTCTTAACAGTGTTTAAATCCCTCCTGCCGCTGAACTGCAGCCTCTTTCAAATTAGGTCCTGTTGGCAAAATCAGATAAAGAGTTGGAAATAAATGATGTGAACAAAGGGCATCAAAGAGTATCATTTAAATTGTTATTGACTGTGGGCATAAAAAAAAGCACAGCATGAAAACATACTTAATAAAAAGAGATAATAGGACCATGGAGACAAATTTTTTGATTTGTAGAAAAAAACATCAAATAGTTTGTATATGCTGTGTGTAAATGCTTTTCTATCACATTTACAGGTAAGAAAAAGCTGGATATAGAATATATTTCACAGATTGTGCAAAACTGCTTTGATATGCCATATGCACTAACATAAGAGACTGTTTAGACTTTATTTCAGGAGAAGGGATCAAATCTGTTGTTTTTGGAGTATATTCCAGAATCTCTTATGATAACCTAAAAACATTAAGCAGAGTTGCCAAAAAAAAAAAAAAAAATCCAGGTGAACAAATTTGAGGACACCCACTACAGTGTAGGAAAACCTCTCAGACAAGACTCATCCAAAATTGTGCAGTGGTCTGTAAGACACTTACAGGATCATTCATCACTCTTAAAAACTTTTCTGGTAGAAATAGGGAACAATTATCTGTTTTCCACAGCTGTGATTTGACTACCTCTGTTGATTGAAAAAGGCAACCGAATTTAGAAAATCCAGCCATTTCCCCTCCTCCTCCAACTCCTCTCTCACAATTCCTTAGGGATTTAGGACTTTACATGCTGTTTTCGAGAACAGCTTCCGCACAACTTCCTGGATCACTACCTGCAGCTATTTCATGCTCACAGTAGACCAGACACAGCAGGTTATGTAACACATGGCCTGCAAAGCACAGCAAAGTGGGAAGACGACATTCAACAGCTGTAAGCCAGAAGGACCCTCCACCCACAGCTGAATCCAACGCAAGCATTTTGAGGGAAAGTGTGTAGGAGTGTTTTCCAGAAAGATCTCAGAAAAATGACCAGAAGCTAGAACACATGCCATGATCAAATGTACAACCAAAGCTTACCCACATACTTCAGACCTTACCTAAACCCTAGCAGGGCACACATGGCTTCAGTGAAAGTAAGGCCATTAACACAGGCAGAAGAGCTGGCTCACTGTGCTTGCAGGTTAATCATTTTCCCAAGTTTGCAGACACTGCCTTAAAACCTTTAGAGCACCGAAGGTGCCAGTCCTGAGGGTGCACTTGAGGATTCCAAGTGCACACTGTGATTTGGCCTGCAAAGACTTAATCTGAGCCTTCACCTCAACAAACATCTCAAACATCTCACCAATATCAACATCTTCTTTCTTCCTCTACCCCTGATATTTCTAAATGACTTTCGACATTATCCTTAAGCTTACAAGATAAAAACTATGTACATGAAGCCATTTCTTCACATTCTTCCTATGTGAACTGCAGAGCGTTTGAGGAAAGCTCAGGGGACTCTTCTTCTCCTCTGTTAAAAATAATAGCCATTAGCTTAGATGAAGGTGATTAATAGGACCAAATACATTGGTTGCGCTAATGGAGGATAGATCTCCATGGTACCTTTAGTGGTATACTTCATTTCTGCAGAAAGCAGTCAGAAGAGCTGTGCTGTCTTAACAGGTAGTGAAATGTTCTTCTCCAGTTCACATTATTAAGCGGAGCCTGGGGCAGACAAGGTGCACAAGCTTCTCTTTGTGAGGATGCATACCGGAGATGGGATGACCCAGGGTTTCAAACAGTCCATTGTTCCCTCAGAAAGCTGTCATCAAAAACAAGACGACAACAATTAAAAGCAAAGAGAAGATCCTTCAGAATAAAGCCCTGCTGAGAAGAGTATCTGACATACTAGCCTCAATTTGAATGCATTATTGAAAACAGTTGGTGTGTTCCTGCTGGGAGACACAGTCCCTAGAAAAGACAAGAATAATCATCTGGGCCAGGAATTTGGAATAGTATTTTTCCAGATCTCACTCCCTCTCCCTGAGTGGGTAAAACATTTGTTTTCAGTTTGCTTGCGTATCGCAGAATCACAGAATGGTTGAGGTTGGAAGGGACCTCTAGAGATCATCTAGTCCAACCCCCCTGCTCCAGCAAAGACACCCAGAGCATGTGGCACAGGGCGGCATCCAGGCGGGTTTGAAGATCTCCAAAGAAGGAGACTCCACAGCCTCTCTGGGCAGCCTGTGCCAGGGCTCTGTCACCCTCACAGTAAAGAAGTTCTTCCTCATATGGAGATGGAACTTCCTGAATTTCAATTCGTATCCCTTGTTCTATAGCTGGCCACCACCAAGAAGAGTTTGGCCCCATCCTCTTTACACTCTCCTCTCAGGTACTTATACATATTGATCAAATCCCCTCTCAGTCTTCTCCAGGCTAAACAGGCCCAGCTCGCTTAGTCTTTCCTCATAAGATAGATGTTCAAGTCTCTGTCACTCTATGCTAGACCCTCTCTAGAAGTTCCACATCCCCTTGGAGATGGGCCCAACTTAGAAAAGAGACTGAGCATCCTTGGCGCTTTGGAGACATCCTAATCTGGGCACAACAGGACTCCAAGTGCATCACTGTTACAGAGGCATTTGTATATTCCACCCTGGACCTAACCAAAAGGTCTGGGGACTGTTTCTTCTGCTAATAGAAGAGAGTGGAAGAAACCATATTTGAAGAACACGTTTAGAAATGGCACATATAAAAGGCAGAAACATCCCAGCGAGACAGGCACACACATCTGAATTTGACTCAGTGATCCAGCTCACTCCTATTGACTCCGTCATTTTTTTCCTTCTCTCATTGCACTTGACAGAGCTAATTGGATACTGCAGAGACCTTGGTCAGATGCATGACCCTTGGATTGCTGGGAAGCCAATCTCACAAGAATGCTCTCATCCGAGACACCCCTTGAGTGACAGCTTAACACCTCATGGAGGTTTTCTCAAAAGGTTGCAAAAAAGATGCCATTTCTTGTTGATTCTTTTTCAGAAACAATGGTCAAAGCATTTGGCTTTTTAAAAGCTAACTGCCACAATGACAAGAGTGTGACCTGGTGACTTGTTATTCAGAAACACTGGATGAAAACTGCTCTGTATGCTGAGGGATAAAGCAGCCCATGCAGTGCTGCCCTGCAGCAGAATGAGACCCCTGCCAGGCAGGAGCTGCAGCTGCCTCCCTGGGAACAGACTGCAGCAAGGATGAGTGCACTGGATCGGACAAGCTGCTTCCTGAGATTTTGAGGCAAAACACTACATTTTGCTTCAGGAGAGCTAGGTTCACATTTCTGATAGCACCAGCAAGACTTTTCCCTTTGCCTTGGGATGCTTCGTCAGAAACTCCCGCAGTTTACGTCAGGCATTTTATAGCCAGGGATGTTGAAATAGCTTGACATTGGCAGCAAGTTAGATCCACACAGAAGTCATACATTTGCAAGAGTGGTCTTGGGGACCATCCCTTGCATGGGACGCCTAGCGCCAAGCAGAGCTCTCCACAGAGTGCAGCCAAGTCACCCCCAAATTCAATCTATCTCCATTCCCCAGTCAGCCCCTGCTTCTGACTTCACGACATGGAGCGAGAAGTGTTTGCTTTCCCTGTCATGCCTAGGTAGGTTTTCAGCTCTTCTCTGTGGGTCTCTCACTGTGAATGCACATGGTGCTCTTGGCACAACAGCCCTGCCATCTGAGCGAGAACCTCCAGGCAATATCACAGTGTAAACAGCATGAGAGACACGCTGTGCCTGAAGTCAGAAAGAAAGAGGTTGACTTGAAAAGAGAGAGAGGTTAAAAAGGAGATGTGAAGTTGTTTTCTTGCCCTTTGGGGCTGTGTCTACATGAGCCAATTTAATACCTATTACTGCAAGTATTAGTGCAGACAAGGCACTAGGTATTTCCATTGAGCCAAATTATATCCCTGAGCTGGTATTCCTTTTCCATCCTTTAGCTTTAACAGCTGAATCATGCATACATGGAGGGGGATAAAGCTTTTACGATAGCCTCAGTCTCCTGGAGGTTTTAAAGTCCCACTTCCTGCTGAAATAAATTCTATATGAAAGTTGCCTTACTTGGTTTGCTATATTGGTGAAAAGGTGACTCCTACTTCACATCAAAGTGGTGCTGGTTATGCTGGGTGGCCAGGCTGGGACGGGGGATAGAGACTTCCAAGGAAGTCTGAGAACTCCGAGGAGAGTAGGAGCCACCAGCTAAGCCAGAATGGGCCACCAGCTCGCCGGCATGGTAGCAACTGCAAAAAAGGACAGAACATATTGGAGATGTTTTATAGGCTTGTCTAATGACCATGATCTCAGCAGTAACTCTATGGGAAAGGAGGAAGCCACTTCCAGACTAGCTCACACGTTGGTCTGAGCAGGGACCTTGGCACAGCCTCTCCCCGCAGCTCTCCTCTCCGTAGTCCTCCTGCAGCTCACACCAACAGTTTCTGGGGGCTGAAAGGATGGATGCAGCATTAGTCAAGTCCTTTCTATAGAGGGCAGGACCATGGCTTCAAGAGACCTGTCAGCTCAGAGGCAGCCCAGGGAACTGACTGCTCGCTGCTGCAGGGGAAAACCAGTCTCCTGGAGCTCCATAGGTCACCTCCAGACTTTTAAAAAATGTTTTTAATGACTCGTATCCTGTCCTTCAGATGAGGCGTTAAACCAGGCTTCCTGGAGGGTATCGGGCTGGATTTTTAAGGCTGCACAGCACTTTTTCAAAAGTAGCAGCACCAGAGTAGAGCCCGAGACACCATCACACTCTCTCCATCAAGCAAGCTCAAATGCCAGACTCTGTGAATCGCTGCATGTGTATCTATTTGGTCCTTGATTGCGAACAGCTAAACACAAAGGTAACAAGACACAGTTGTTAAAGACTTCTTCAGAAGACATGGTCAAGTCTCTTTTCATCGCTTCATCTTCTGTTACACTGCACAAGGCACAGGGGCACTTCACAAATCCAGCATGTCTCCCTTAGCTGCACAGTGATTGTTGAGTAAAGGCTATCTGAATAAACTGGGAATTTGCACTGCAGGAGATGCACACCTCTGAAATGAAATCACAAGATCTGTGAGCGCTGGGTATTATTCAAGCACTTTAAAATAGACCTCAAAGCAAAAGTAAGATTGGAGGTGCCACTCATTCAGCAGGCTGCTGGTATTTTCCTTTCCTCCACTCCCTGGCAGCATGGAGCCGGAGCAAATAACAGCAATAACACAATGCTGTAAACCTTGGAAGCAAAAAAAGGTATCTGCTGCCCATCAGATATTACACCTTGGTGACCATTCAGCTCAGTAAGTATGAAAGCGATTACTTATACCTTGACAGCACAACCACAGCACAAAAATGGGAGGCTTTATACAGCAGACTAGCAAGGAAGACCTGTGAACAGCAGGAGAAGTCACAATTTCAGCTGTGAGAATATGTTGGCGTTGCTTCTCTTGTTGCTGTGAGACATTCACTGCGAAATAGCTGCAAGCTGATGAAGAGCATATGGAGCATCTCAGGTAGCCTTGATTTCACCAGGGTGCTGTTAACCAGTGCACATCTGCTGCGGTCACAGGGGCCATCCTCCTCCCTGCTGCCCTCAACATGAGTTACACACAAAGTCATTGGAGGCTGTTGTCATTCCAGTATCAAACCACTAATGCCAAGACAAACATCTACTGCATAACTGCCTACTAGTCTTTATCCATGTTCAACAGCAGTGATAACCCTGCGTTTTCCTCTTTGCTCATCTCTCATTTGCCTTCTTTGGACACTAGCATAAGTACTATAGGAGTGCAGGAAGGTTGATTGAGAAATTCCTATGGAGGATTAAACACCAGCCACCAATTCAGGGTGCCACAGAATATTTGCTTTGCTAAGTGCAGGAGACACTGAGTGCTATATAAATAGGCCAGTAAGACTTGTTGCATTTACAACAGACACAGCATATCCCCAAGGGGAAATACTGTGGACAAGGCTGGTTACCCTGTCCCAAGAAAGATACTGTAGAAGGGACTCACAGAAGAGTATCCAAAAATGGGACATGAAGGAATGTCAAAGGATGGGAAATATTTTAGCACAGACAGTCTACAAAGATGAATCATCTCAACCAATGAAAATCATGGCAGACAGAAATTGTTCTTCTCACTTAATACAGGAGCAATAAACCTTTCACTGAAGCTGAAGAAAAAAGATAAAAAGTAATTCATGGAATCAGTTTATTGTGTCTTCTTCTGAAGTAGCTGGAGTTGGCAAGTCTTCAAGGAAAATCCTGGACCAGAAACCTGATCCAGCTGTCTCTACATTCTTATGTATAAAGCCTACCTATTGCAAAAAGACTCAACACAGGCTCTGTTAGATCCTGTAGATCAAATACGGAGGACACAAGGAGATGTCCAATTGAGAAAGATAAGGAAGCAGAAATCTGGCTTCTATCCGAACAAATTTCGATTATGATTTGCTGATATGACCCCTGTATTATGCAACACTGATGCTTAAGAATCTTCAAAGAAATGCCAAAATGGAAGGTCTCCTCTATCCCCTTACAACGAAGTTTCCTCAATTCCCAGGCTATAGGTTTTCTCTTCCCCCCATCATTCTGCATCTAGTTCTAAAAATACGTACGTGCTTTGCTCCAAGTCATTCTTCTAATTGCTCATAAAGACTCAAATCATGACCCGCAACTCAAAGCTTTTCACAGGCATTAGGGGAGTATTAAATGAGAAATTCTAAAACTAAATTATAGTTTCTCACTGCAAATGTTTCAAAAATGTATATCTGCTTTTAATTAGAAAGAAAAATAAAGAGTCTCACAGTTGACTACAGCCTCCTTCCTACCTACCACACACACATGAACTCCAGCCAAATTCTTACTGGGAGCAGAGTAACAAAGCTCCCCAGGAACTGCTGCAGTTGCATCAGCTTACCCTGGCTGAGGATCTGGCCCTGCTGGCATCTGGACAAGCTCAGAAATCTCTGCAGAAGATCCCTCTTCTCTCTCATTCCAGGCAACTTGGGTTCCTGTTGAGCATCTCACACCTCTCTGCCGGGAAGGTGAGATTTATTTGGCAGCTGGGCTTTCCCTCCCAGGGAGCTTCCTAATAGATCTGTGAAAGCAATGGTTATATGAAGGCAGCTCCAAGGATGAAGTCATGGATTTTTTTTTTCTCTCCAACACTGGAAATTGTAGCCAGGCTCAATGGTTTCAATAAAATAAAGCTTGTGACCTCGTCATTTGCCCAGCCAAGAAGATTTTTTTTTTCTTTTGCCTGCTGCAACAGCCGGCTGGGATTTCGCCAGAGGAGCAGCACCGCCTGACAGGGTGACAATGAAGTGCCTTGTAGTGACAAGCGAGGCACTTTCTCTAAGCTGTCTGCAATTGTATGTCAGGCCTTGATTACACAGGGGATTTAAGCTGCCGGTGCCAGCATAAGCCCTTCATTTTAGGCAGGCCGAAAGCCGAGGTCTGTGGCATCACATCGGTGGCATCACTCTGCCCTCGCTTACAGCTGTCTGCGGTAGGGGCTAGCAGCAATGCAGAGCCTTAGGCGCAGTTAACTGAGGTAGCTCTGCTTTTCCTACATCTCTTTCTTTAGCATTTGGCTACAGCCTGGATGCTCACATTTTAAGTGTCTTGGGAGAGAATAAAAAAAATTCAATATCAGTCGAGCTAAAAGATTCTGGAGATTTCAATAAATCAGCGCTGACTGATTGCTGGTAGTTACAATGGCTCATTTACAGAGACTGATAAGTGCTGTGTACACCACATGAGATAAGAACTTTCCTAAAGCAGAAATGCATATATATTATGTACTGCAGTATAATAGATAGGCATATAGATGCACAGCTGAGATAACTGCAGTGCACATTAACAGTACAATACACTGTCTCTTTGACCTTCTCTCCAACCCACTGCCTGCTAATCCATCTCCCCCAGGACTTATTCCAACATCCTGGAGCTTTGAACAACTCCCAGCTAATGCTACAGGGAGGAGCTGTGGGGAAAAACCAAACCAACATGCTGAAAGCATTTCTCTGTCCCAGAAAAAGCTCCATCACAACCAGAATTACATTGGCTTGGGAGTCTCGCAAGCAAAATTCAGTCCATGACCCTTCTCATGTTAATTGAGCATTTGCTTTTAATTTTGGAAGGTACCAAGTTAATGCATTTTACATTTTTTATACTTGTGTGTAATTCATGCTGTTACAGTAACTTAGGCCAGATCCACATCCCAGTAACATTAACGTGACAGTTTATATCAGCTTAAGTCAGAAAATAAAACTCCAGCTCTAGAGGAATTAAGTAATTAAAAAAAAAAGTCCAATCTTGTAAATATTTTTGTGAATGAAAGTGGTCAGCAGTGAATCACTAGTGCCTGGAAAACCATAGGGCACTGGAGAAATGCTTGCAGCTCCTTGAAGCTTCACATGAGTTGGCATGAATTAGCATCCCCCCAAACCCCAGAGTCTGTTATCATTGCTACCTAATTTAAATCAACCTGGAAATAAGAAGTGATACAGCATGACTGAGATGACCAGTCACATACCACACGAGAACGAATAGCCAACACCAAGGGCTCACACAGGACAGGTCAGGAACCACCCACTGATTGCAGCTTTCCGGCCAAAGAGTCCAAACCGTCATTTTAACTAAGATCACTCAGTCAAACTGAGCAATTCACAAATGCAAAGACAAAAACAAAAAAATCAAGAGTAAGTTCACTCTATCAGCTGCAGCAACATCCAAACCATCAAGGTCCACAAATTACTGCTCTACCTATAAAGCTAGCGGGCTCCCCATGATGGGGTCATGAGCATGACATTTGCGAGTCTCTCACAAAGCTTTTGGGAAGGTAACAAAAACCCTCAAATCTTTCCCACCTTGGAGGATGGGGAGCAGTTTGATGTGATGTGTGTGTCCGTGCTGGGGGAAGGGTAAGAGCAGCTTCGGGATACAGCACTGGCTTCCAGCCATTTGGAATCATTATTTACACGAGCTGTGATTTAATTTCACTCTGAGACTCGCAGAACAAAGGAGCCTTTCAAAGGAAAGACACCAAGACGGTGAAAAATGCCAGATCAAATTTTCTCCACCAGAGAAATCTAATTTTTGATTGTATTAGGTATGACTGGTCCTTTAGATGACCTCGTAACAGGGATTATAGGTTGGGACTGTTTTATCCTCCTAGACGCTTGCCATGCCATCTTGACTGTGCTTCAATACCTATGGTTACAAGGCTTGAAGTCTACTCTACCTTGAAAAGCAATCCCTGGAAGACACATGAATATTCTTTTACTAACTCTTTCACTCCTGATCATACTTACTGAGCTCCAAGAGGCCTTACAAAGTGCAGTTAGCTAATAAGCCAGGAAAACAGAGCAGAGTTACTTTTGCACTGCTTTCTATGCTTCACTTTCCTGGTCTACAGGAAGCAATAGTTGCATTAAAATACAAACAAAGAATATTTGTAATAATTTCTTTGCCTTTTCTAGAGAAACTCCAACACTACCCGCAACAGACAACCACAGCATTGAGCCTCTCATATACCCAAGCCAACGTCCACCAACCTTTATTTAATAGGACTGTCCTCACATACAGCTGTGTTGCATGACAGTGTGATTGCAGGGCAGCTGTGGCCAGGTAAGGGCTCCCATGCATTGCTCTTGCTACTTGAGCTAGTGAACTTCATTTGATGTTAATCACTTAATCAGAGAGGCAACCAAACAGAGGGAACAAGCAACTGGAAGCTAAAGCCACGTGGAAAAAAAGCCACTTTTTGCAGGAGGTGGATTAGCTCCTGGAACTGATGGCTCTTACTACGCTCGGAGCATCCCATTGGGAAGCTCTGTGAAGCTTGGCTGCTGTTACAGGGGAGGTTGGAACCAGCCTTTAAAAAAATGTATTAATAAGGATTTAGTCTTAATTAAATCAGAACAAGCTATTTGGAATGGGGCTAAGGGCATGGTTTCCTACGTAAATTGAACTAATTGGTTTAAATATCACACCATTAGTTAAACAGGTGCAGCTTCATTTATAAAATGCCACAATTTCCATCAGAAAGCCAAGCTCTGTTTTTAGAGCAGCTAGTAGAGCTGGAAAAAATAGACAAGCTTTTGAGCACAAAAAGCTCTTCTTTGGTGCTGAAATCTGAAATAGCAGCAGTTCCCATATCCAGTCACTCCTAGGTCTATGCTGACAACACTAACGAGGGCAGTGGAAGTAATAAATAATATTTTGCATGCCACATTCCTCTAGCAAGTGGGTATGGTTTCATTTGGACAGAGATAGTTTTTGAACAAATGAAATTACTGACATAAAATGTATAATTTCCTTGATTTTTAAAATACTTCCCTCTGCTGTCAGCCTTTTCCCCAGACTTCAGGAAGAATCAGAAATACTCTCAGCACGTTTAGCAATTTTGGTTCTTGCAGAACAGCTGACTCTTTGCTCTCAGAAAGCCTAAGCTCTGAAATTTACACTTTTAATGGACATCTGCCATGAAGGCATTCAGCTTTGAGATGGAGACACTGAATTTGGAGACGTGGTGAGCCACCTGTTCCATCCCATTTTTGGGTGAGCTCTAAATAAAAACCGAGAAAGAAAACTCATTTTTTGACAGTATCAAACTCTGATCTTGATCCATTTCTATCTTGGGACCTAGGGGCCACTCAGGACTTTTCAGCCACTAAGAGGTGGGACTGTGCAGTCCTGCTAGGTGGTATTTCAGTAATTGAACATCTCTTTGAGAGAGCTGGAGCAAGTGACTATTTCAGCAGCAGCATCCCTGCTCCTGCACGCTCCCACGGAGCTCTTTGAAGTGTTGCTTTTGCCACAAAATGCTTCCTTTCCTCAGGCCCCCAGGAACAGAGTCAAGATTTGTTATTTGTCTACTGGGGAAAGTAGAGTCTCATAGATCTCACTTTACTCTGAAGTCGGGAAAAAAAAACAATCTTCTGTCTTTTCCTCATCTATAAAGAGCCCAATGTAAACAGCATCTTGCACACGGCAGCAGAGAGGTGCTCAGCCTGGCCAGGCTCTCCCTGCCTGTGTTTTAGAGCTACTTTCCCATGTCTCGTGATGTTTCTGTTGTACAAAACCCATATTAATGCCCCTCTCCCTGCAACTTGGCTCACAGAATAGCATGTCATTCCACAACCAATTGCTGGGGTTTGTTTTGGTTTTTAATTATGTGCCATGAATAGCAGAACTCTTCCCCTTACCATCAGGTCCTGATGAAGAACGGTCAAACCCTTACAGCTCCCATGGGATCCACGGCCCAGGGATCTGCCTGCAAACTTGACCCCACCAGCATCCCAAGAACAGGCCAGGAGTTTTTCTTCCTGTTCACAGAATGCAGGAAAAAGGTTTGCAGCTGTATCATGCAGTACTGCATTGAAACCTGAGTGTTTAGAAACTCTGATACCAGAAATCTCCAGAGCAAATTCCAGCTACTTCCATGATCTTCACCACTGCGTCATGTCAGTGTGCTGAGTAGATGTAAAAAAGAGCTGTCAGTTTCCGCAGCCTCGAGGACAGCAGGAATCCCATCAGCCCAGCAACACCTGTAGCGTGCGCACGGGCTATGTTTCCAGCTGGCAGATACTGGCACTGCTCCACTGGTAATCGTGGAGCTGCACTGATTTGCATCACCTAAAGATCTGACCTTAGGGAGTCAACTGCTGCTTGCATTTATTCGGAGAGTGCATGCCATTTTGGCAGGCAACGACCGAATGCCATTTAACTGCCTTTTCTATGCATAACCTGATGCTGACTGTAATCATCAGAGGAGATAATGTCATACATTAGGGTCTGAACCTCTCTGTAATACCTTTATGCAGTCAAAAATCCTCTTCTATATATACAATCCAGATAAAAATGTATACTGCAAAGTAGTGAGGGCAGCTAATCTCATTATGGGGATGCATCTTACAATCTCTTCAAAATGCAGTGCAAAAGTGATAAAGCAGGAGACAATAATTCCATGGCTTCTTATTTCCATGAAACGAAAGGATAATATCAGAGGCGGAAGTTACAAAGCGGACACCAGCGGAACCATTCTGATATCCTCCTTGCTGAGCCATGCAAAGTGAGTCCATTTTCTCCACTGCCTTCATGACAAGACCTCCCAGCAAGACACTGGGGGGCTGCAGCAGGGCAGCAAGTCAAACAGATGGGCTGGAGTTTGTAAAAGCAGGAGGGCTCAGTGTGTAAAATGAAGGCTAGAAGGGCTATGGAGTTCCCCCAGTTCTTCAAGAAATCACGACGTGGTCTGACACTGACATGTTGACAAATGATCTAAGTGCTCTGCTGTCTACAGCCATTTGTTAGAAAACCCATGTAGATTACAGCTATGGAAAACTGAAATGTGGTTTGAACAACACCAGCTTATTAGCAATCTCCACATAAAGGTGGGTTTCAACAGCTACCAAAGCAAATTCGCAACTTGGAAAAAATAAAAATGGCATATAAGAAAGTGCAGAACTGGGCTAAGAGGACCAGTTTGCAGTATTGTCTTCATTTAAAATGGGGCAATGTGTCTTATTTTACAGGTTCAACGCACTTAACAGCTCTGAGGCTGTATTAAATGTCTCTGTTTAATTCCAGCCACAGGCAGGGATAAAAACACCAGTTTCTGCTGTGAAGAAGGTGACTGTGGAGCCTCTCCTGTGCATTATAAGCTCAGGGTTTCCCCTCAGCATTTGCAAAGGAGCTGTGTGCCAGATTAAGAGTCTTTACACATCAAACATTTCTTATCACGTTTTCTACCGCCCCCTTTCTGATTTTGATCTATCCCTAATATGTCAACACAAGCGTAACCTGTAGTATTTGAACTGGGGTTCAACTTGCTTCAACACGGCCTCCCTGCAGGGAAGTCTGTGGTGCCGTCCCGACGTGCGTTGGCTACGGGACTGGCCCTGACGCAGGACAGCGATGGCATTCAGGCTGCATGTCACTGCCTACGTGGCACCTTCTGTCCCCATCCAGCTGAGGGACTCACCCATGAGCAACATGGACTGAGAGGCCGAGGAGCAAATTGTCTATGAGGGCTGAGTCCGTGTCTCAGCTGAAAGGCAGTTTTGGGGCACCTTGCAAAGTTGTAGGGTGGGAAGAGGAAAACTTCATTTAGTTCTATCACAAGCAGAAAAATCACTACTAAATATGAAGGTACAAAAGTCAAATAAGCAACCAAGTATTGCTGAAAATGATCTGCATACTCATTTCAGATTTTGGTTAAGGGCGGGACAGTGATGTGAGAGAGAGGCCAGATACATGGTGTTTACCCAGTATACGGGAATCAAAGTGTCTGCTGTTAAGTCCCTATATGCACTAACATATTTCCCTGTTGTCATGAAGTGCAGCAGAGCAGATAAAACCATCAAGTATTAAAAATAAGTTATTGCTGGGATGTGATCATTTGGGGATTTGTAATTCTGTTCTAAATTGGATCAATATTTTTCCCGTTAGTTTTACTGTAGACTTTCTACTTCACTATTGCACTTGAGATGCAGGCTATGAGCAGAGTACAAGCCAGTGGGCAAACAAAATATTTCTGCAGCGATGCGACCAGTTCTGTTTGAGGAGGCTTGCCAGGTTCTGGAGATTCAGTAGTCAGCATGTATTTATTGAAGAAGAGAGCTTAGCTATCACGCAGGACATATGGGATGATCTCTCAGGGGCTCCTGTTGACAGAACATTAACTAACATACAAAAGCTCTGGGATCCCATGACGTGATCCATCACTGCATAGAGACAAGTTACCAGCATCACATAGGATGAATTCATAGAGGAGCCAAATCATTAGCATAGAAAGGTCATCTACTCGTCTGTCATTATAGTATAAGGCAGATAGTCTATAATGTGGGCAGGAGTTCCCCACGGAGCTGCAATCAGGCCTTCCTCACTACAGTATTTCATTGTTCTTTTAATACCTGGTGAAGAGCTTTCGCATTGAAATCTGTTGTCATAAACACCTAAAAAGAAATGCACAAAGCTTGACTACTTTCGTGTTCTTCATGCCAGCACGAATGGCCAAAACTAAAAGTTCCTTGCATGTATTTTACTGACCTCCACTAGACACAGTCAGACCTAAACATCTGTGTTAACAGACTCTGTACTGCTAGTAGATAAATAGGATTTCAGTTTTGCTTAAGTAGCAGAAATCTCTGCATCTGAAACAAAACCTCTAATTTTTTTGTCTACACTTATACCAAAAGCTGTGCCATGCAGTTTAAGCATGTGGCTTTAGATGGCTACCAATGAATGACAATACCACTAATTCCTCCGGCTGTATATCCCAGAAGATGAGGTGAATCTTGGCAAGCAAGCACTAGCTGGACAATTCTTTTAATCTCATCAACCAATCTGCTGGATCTGCAAATAACATCAAGAAAATGCCCCCAGCAAATGCAACATGTTTTGAAACAGGACAAAAGTTAATTAGCTCGCTCAGCCAATGGGGTGTGTATGGTTTATGTCACTCCATACCAAACTTGGATGAAATCCCACTTGGCAGTCGAAAAATGCAGAGACAGCCCAGCTATGAGTATTACGTTATTGTCATTGTAGCGAATCTCCTGCAGCTGAAGACAGCTGCATAGCAAGGGGAGCACGTAGTGCATCAGGCTTAGTAGCTTCGCAGCTTCTCCAGGCTTTCCTGTGGTGCCTTATTTCATGCAATTTCCAGAACTGTTTAAAAAAACATGTTCTCTACTATATTTTTCCTCATGCACACTTTTCTCCATCAATGGTATGTGCCAAAACACCTGTGGCCTCACTTACATTTAGTCCATAGCTCCTTCTCTGTAGCTAAGAGGAGAAAAATCAGTGGCAAACTGTAGTCATTCAAGTATGTCTTTGGAATGTCCTTGAAATGCTGCCATGGGCAGCTCTGCTCCTTCCTGAATGCTCCTTTGCTGCACACGGCTGTGTGGGCTTTCCTACATCATTCACCTGAACAACACAGTGACTGCACGATAAGACCTGTGCATCATTCAGCTGGTCTAAGGGGCAGGTTGAAAACTTGACCCTAAACATCAGTGACGCACATCTATAGCAGTAGTATTTCACAGACTTTATGAGAAGACCTTGGAGTCCTTACAGTGCATCCTCTCCCAGGCAAAGTGTCCTCTCTGCCTTTGTGATAACCTTGCCGCAAGTAGATCTATAGCACCTCACATTATTTCAGAGGTGCCCATTCAGAAAAGAGGCACTGAAAATCCATGACAATTGAAATATAGCAGAGTTTGAACCAGGGTCATACTAGCTTGAGAGATGACCTGCTGTTTTCAAGAGTACCTCTACCCGAGGCATGCGCTGCTAGGTTTATAAGTATTGCTCTGAACTGCAGAGATTCAGAATAACTAAAAAAAAAAGTAATGTTTGCAAGGAGGGGAGGGTATCACTTCCATAAACGGAGGAGCCTAGACAGGAATGAGCTGATAGCTATGAAATGCTCATGGACTGCTAGAATGGAAGATAAATGGGTTTAGAGTGGTTGATACAAAGGACAGAAGGAAGCAACATGAACGTTTCACATATTTGTTTGCATGAAATAGGACTGCGAACTCCTGAAACTCCCCCAGCTAGACCATGTGTACTTCTCTGAGCCAAGCTTAACTGGGAGGAGTCAGGACAAAATCCTTGACCCACTGAAAGAACTGTAAAAATTCCAGTAGACCTAAACAGGGCCAAAATTTCAAGGTGCCTTGGACAGAGCAGGGGCTTGTGTGAGCTCCAGTAATATACTATTGGCATTCGATGCACAGAAAAGGTGACCTATTGCATTGCTTGTTAATAGATCTTGGGAACGTTTCTAAAAGCCAGCTAAAGCGTTAGCGAGCTTGCTTGGTTCAAAGTTGCACCGGTTGACCTCAGAGTGCTATTTTCAAAGGATTTTGCAAACATATTGCAGAAGACATGCATGACATGCTTAGACCGGGTTTGTCCTAATTGAGATCAACTACAGACAGACTTAGTTTAAGCTGAAATAAGCACTCTTACACTGGTGGAGTCCATGTTCATGCCTGGCTATGTCTGACTAAACTGGTTCCAGTTTGATTGAGGTCAAGCTCCTGGTTTAAAGACAAGAGGTTTTGTAAAATGCACAAAGCCAGCAGTGAGAGACAGTGGAAGGACTGTGAATAATCATCGAGATGTAGCCACTCTTAAAGGAAATTAGAGAAATTGGATTTTTTTTGTGCGTGAGTGTGAGTTATCTTCAAAAGACAGAGCTAATGCTGTTTGAAAATTTTCTAAAAATGCAATTTCATCAAAAAGGAAATTTGTTACAGGGATGTGTCCACTTCAACAACCTCCAGTTCTGAAAACACCCTGAAATGAAGTGCTCGGTGTCAGCGAGCTATTCTGGCCTGAGACGGAGCAGTTTGAACTACTTTTCAAATTATTTTTTGGCTTCACAATTAAAATAATCCAGATTTTTTTAATTTTTAAAAAATCATTGATGGCTCTATACAATCTTTTGTAGGACAGTATGTTCAACCCTTCCTCTGCCTCTCTTCCAGTCTCGGTCCACCCAGCGGTATCACCCTAACATTGTGCCGAACACCCAGACAGAGGAGCTGAGCACTTCTGCCCATTCACAAGGCTCCCACGAGCCTATCACACTGCCAGGATGCTGCTCCTTGCCAATGACAAGACAGCCATTGAGAAGAGCATGAATATTTTAATTAAAAAAAATAAAGTGTATGAATCAGTGTAAGTACTGCACACTTCAAGCAGGGCAGTCATATCCGACAAAGCACTGCCTTACATTGGCTCCTGTTTCTTCTGTATTAACAAAAGAGAGGAAAGGGAAAAAAAAAAAAAAAACTAAGTAATGGATTTTTTTTTCTGCTTCATTTTACTCCCACCTCCTCTGCCCCCTGTAATCTGATTTTTTACACCTCATTTATGTGTTTTTATTCAGCTCATCTTTATGTTTTCTTTTTTTCACACCTTTGGATCAGCTCTCTCCCCATGTCTGGCACCTGTGATTATATCCTTCAGCTTCACAATGCAGACTTGCAGAACAGCATTTAATAACAGGGAGGATTTGACTGACTGGAGCTTTGATAATGGTGGTGGGAAAGGCACAATCACTGCCTTTTCAACAGTATACTTTGCACAGAAAGCATTCTACAGTGTCACAATCTGATAAAAAAAATCCTAGATTCCACCCATAATTATACCTTCTCTCCCTTACCTATCCACCTTCTTTTCAAAACTAAGCTATTGTGGGTGACACCAGCCTCCTGTGAGGTGGGGGTGGTGGGACGCAAACCTATGGAAAGAGAGAGAGAAAGACAGAGAGAAAAAAAAAATCAATTTCCCATGATTTTTTGCTCGGCCTTCCTGTCTACCCACGCTTGTGCACACCACATCTTTTCTTCAGCTGTCACCTTGCGTTTTGTCATGGGTAGGCTGACTTTGTGAGATCTTGGAATGCATAAATGAAATTAGACTGGCTGGCACTGCCGGTCAGTTATTAGAAAAGGAAACATCAAAGGAAAGCTGAAGGATTTCCGAGGGATTAGAAATCAAGACTAAATAAGGAGCTGCCACACATTTGGGCAGCAGCTTCAACGAAGGGTCCTAAGGGTAGCGAGAAGGGACGGTCAAGGTTTAGCTCCTCTAGAATGGGGCCCACGGGCACCCTGCTGCCTCAGGGTTTCTCCACATGAAGGATTTCACAAAAGCTCAGGAAATGCCCACTGACCCTTTGTGAAATGCAGAGCAAAGACCCTTGTCCCCAGGGTGTTGCGGGGCATGTTCCCCAGCTTTGGTCAGACTTTGGATTAGGTCCTGGGAAGATCTGAACGTCTTTCCTCAGATGTGCTATGAGCCAAGATAAACCAAGGCGCTGCAGACACTGAGTCATGAGACAGTGCTAAGACCTGAGGACAGCTGAGAGTTTTTGGAGTGGTCCATGGGCCTGAGGACAGGAGGACGTCCCCAGTGCTTGCTCCTATTGCCTATCCAAATAGTGGAAGACTGAGACTCCCACCATGACTCCTGACGTAAGCTCAGATTTAACCATCTACATCTAGGGGGACGCAGCATCCAGGAGGCATCTGTGGAAATGCACTGGGCATGGCCTGTCTCTGCACTCAGGGTGCCACCGGCATCAGCACCACTTGCTCTGTGCTTCCCTGCTTCCCAGTGCTTCCACTCACTGAATTTCCAGGAAGGTGGGACATGGCATCCATCAACACTGGCAAGCAGCCAACGCTGTGAAATAGTCTTTAAGACTTGTCCTTGGGAAGAGCTTCAAGGAACAGCTGTAGGAGCCTACGCAGACAGAGCATACTTGATTTAAAATGGCACTAGAAGCAAAGAACGGAGGAAAAAGTCAGAAGGGGATAAATGACAGGGTTACTGGCATCAACTTCTGGCCTTGCAAGACCACACAGGAGCATCGTCTAGGCATGGCAGAGCCAGCATCATTCAGACACCAAAGTGTGCACAAGACGGTCTGTGCCAGGCAGATAACAGCCTAAGAATTAAAATATCAGAGAAACATGCATTATGCAATCTTATTTTTTCATTCTCTATGGGCACTGGACTGTTTCACTTACAGCTCTAAAAATTAGCCAGCACCCATTGCAGCCCTAAAAAAGCACAGTGCTGTTGAGAAGCCAGAGGCTCATTGAAAAGACACGAGTATGAAACAACTTCATGATAATCACCATTTTTGTTATACTACTGTGCTATTCATTTTGGGGGAATCATCTTTTTACACTTTATTACACAGTGCTCTGTCTTTCTCCATTAAAATCAATGGCAGATGTAGTAGGCAGCCTGTTTTGTTATGGTCTTCCAGGCAGCTCAGACACTTCTGGGAATCAGGAACAGAAGAATAATGCGTTTCAATAAGCAGCTTATCGACCAAGCAGGAGTTAAGTGAACCTGTGGTGCACTTCTATAGTTTCTCTCTTCT
Organism: Tinamus guttatus; assembly: GCF_059628265.1. NCBI lineage: Eukaryota > Metazoa > Chordata > Aves > Tinamiformes > Tinamidae > Tinamus > Tinamus guttatus. Next base: position 628,954 of record NW_028288553.1, on the reverse strand, counting down.
CACATGATTATTGCACTTTACTCGTGCTTTGCCTTTGTTCCTTCTGTGATCGATACAGCCCAACAACTCGCCTGCACCACAGCCCCGTGGATATCGGGGAAGAGCACACGGCGGGTTGGCTGCCAGGTGTCCCACCATGTCCCTCGTCTCTGAAGCCTCTTGAGCTCTTGCTATTGCTGGAGCAAGCAGCTCCTTGACCTCCAGATCACCAGGTTTCTGGCCAAATCTCCGTGTGTGTCCCTGTTATTCAGAGAGGGATAAAGTAGTAGCAGTAGTTGCAGGAAGTTTGGGTCGAAAGAGCCCCGTGATGCATCAAAAATATTCAACCATCATGGAGGAGATCTTTCTAGAGGGCTAAGAGAGGACAATGCAGTAAGTCAGTCACCCACATCACTACTTCAGGCTCTTTTAAGCACCAGACACACCTGGAGTTTCTCAGGTCTCACATAACTTCCACTTCATCCCCTATTTTTCACATCCCAAAAGTCTTGACCAGAGCAAAGAGGCACATCCTTGCAGTGCCCTGCCTCAGGGCAATCCAGCAAATGGGACATCAAGTTTCTGCACTTTGTGCTGTTGACTGTGGCCAAGAGCTCCTCTGACCATGATGCCTTCTGTTCTGGGGAGCAGCAGCATCACTAATAACAATTCTAAGAGGAGGTGAGCAAAAATCTCTTGATAAACACAAGGCAAATATTTGTGCTTTCTCCTAGATCCTTTTGACAGGTAAAATAGAGGAAATCAAAAAGCAATTAAAAACAAGGGTTTTAAAATTAAAAACAATGATTTATCTTCTTTTTCTTTTTCATGGTTGAAATCAGAAATCCCAGCAAGAAGCAGTGTGACAGGTCACAGTAAAGCAAGAACTTGAACATGATGGATCTTGCATTTTCTGTTTGATGATGAACTGATCATCTTTCAGTTCCTAATTTGTTAGGATATTTAATCCTAATAGAAAAAGTGCCAGATGAGGACACTGCTGGATTTTTCTCTGTTGATTTAACTTGAGCATTTTTAAATTAGTTTTCTTCACCCTTATTAGAGTTTTTCTATTTTGACTGAGTGGTCTTTGGAGCAAGGCATACCTCTAACCACAAGTGTGTTTAGTATCTGATCTAGTAGGTCAGAACATCCAGGGTGTGCTGCAATGCATATTAGTAAGAGTTTCATCTATGTGTGATTCTACCTCTTCTGGGGAGTGCTTGTGAGAAGAATTTTGGCTTAACTGGTTAATTTTAACTGTGTTTCTGAGAATAAGAAAGTGCTATTTTCTTGGCAGGATCAAGATAGGTGGGTCCTGCCCAGACACTCATTTGACAACAGTGCTGGCTCTCTGGACACAGTGCAGCTACAGCGCAGCTGTGATCTGAGGCCATTAAGGCTGGAATTACCCAAGTGAATCATCCCACACAACGCAAGGGAACTACGCAGGATATGTTTGAACCAGAGCGGTCCGCAGAAGAGCTACCCCACACATCAGTAACAAACCTTTCCAACACCCTATAAAACATTTTAAGGCACTCAGGATGAAAGGCAATACTGCAAAACCTGCTCTGCAGATGAGGAAAAAAGCGCATTTCCATGAGAAGAGCTGTGTTTTGCCTCCTCCGTTCATTGCCTTACCCCAGCAGATGATCTGTGGGTGATCTGCAGCACACTGCTCACCCATGACAAATGTGCTTGCGCTAAGTGGCTGCCATCTCACTGTCCCCAGTGCCACCTTTTTCTTGGCACATGCTCAAAGCTGAAATTAGTTCCATGACCAACTCCACCAAATTGGCCCTTGAAATTTTAGTTCAAGATGGTGATAAAGAAAAGGTCACTCAGGTATTCTCCAAAGAAGGTTAGAGAGAAGATATGCCTGGGCAGATGGGCGCTACTCTTGTTGCTACTCCAAGAGCACTAACAAGGGACAGTGGTTGCTGCTCTACCTACATCCATCTTTTCCTTATAGGGACAGTAGCTAATTTGGCTTCCCAAGGGGTTGAGGTATTGCCATTTTACTGTCTGGCCTAATTGGTCTATTTGGGCTATACTTCAATCTGTAGGCAGTAGGCAATGACTAGCTTTAGAGCCAAAACAATGTTGGTGCCCAGCACGGACATGTACAGAGTCACAATCTTAACTAGAACACGTAGAGAGGCTCCCTGGACAGTCACACTTCTCATAGATGAGATTAAAGTCTGAAGCAGATGGATGGAGAAAAACCAATCATCCTCAAACTGCCATGAGAGGCTTATTTTCCCACTTCATACCACCAGGGCTGAACAGATCTTTGCTCCAACCCCAAGAGCTTTGACCTCAATCCCCCAGATCAGACCATTTTACAGAGATATCCAGAAGGAGAGGAAGGAAAAGTTGATGCCATTTGCGCACCACTGTTAAAGGAAAGACCCACAGGCTTTCATACCAAGACTAAAAGGCCAGGGGAACAGGGAACTGTCATCTATTAAATACTCCTCCTGCAGGTACTCATTACTGCACCTGCGTGACGAGCAGCTGTCTGATCTGTCTGAGGCCAGGGAAGACACACATCATTCTGCTGCTCCTCTGAGGTCTTTTTCTTTAATGCAATTGTATGATGCAATTTTACAACTGTTGTGAATAATATATAGTGTTCTCAAAGACTGCAAATGTCCACAAAGCCCTACAGCTCCTTTGCATTTTGCAGAAGTGCATTAAAAATATTTTTTAACTTAAGCTGGGGACCATTTTAATTGATCAACAGAGCTAGAAATGAAGCCGTGTAGCTGGTTTCTTCCATGTACAAAAGCTGCTCCTGTGCACGTGGTGTGTAAAGCATCCGCTATATAGGGCACCTGCCATGGTACAGGAATGGGAAGTGTGGGAAGATTTTAATTACTCACCATGGCAACCTGCATTACCAGCAGTAATCCCCCATAATAACCTGGATCTTTCCTTCTCTTATTTCTACAAAAATACTTCCGGAAAGGTCACTGGCACTAATGATCTGTTATTGGTGTTTGACACTTTGCTACAAAGACTCATTGAATCATTATGGTTGGAAAAGACCTTCAAGATCATCAAGTGCAACTGTAAACACATCACTACCATGTCTGTCTCCATGCTAAACCTTGTACAGATGCAACCCAGCCCTTGTCAGTGAAAACTTTTTGCTCTAACCACATCAGGGCCAAGGTTTAGCCCTCTTTTAAAGTCCTATAGAGAAGCCCTCTTTAACCTCGATGGACTAGGGCTCCAGTCTCAAGGAATAATGTAAGAATGTGTCCTAGGGTCATAAAGGGCAAGAGTAAATATAAAAAATACTTAATATGAACTCTAATAGGGCCTGATGTCCACAGCTTGTACTTCCTAACTGGAGCCCATGAGGGCGTGATGCGAATGTCATGACCAGATCCCAGGGGAGCTCACTAGATCCATCACTCCTGATGGGACAGAGGGGCCAGAAGCCACAATGCTTCCCATGGGCTCACCCCTCTGGCACATCTGAGAAATTAGTTATATTTTAAAGTGAATGAACTTGTAGTATTTTTCAGGAGAGCTTATCCTGAACTCATTGATCTTGCTCACTGAGCTGAAGTCTGCATTAATTAGAAGCTCTCCTATCGACACCAGAGAGAGAGCCCTCCAGGAATCAGTAGAGATGAAATACTGGGTCCCTCCTGTGAGCAGAAACCTTTGAGATCCCCATCTTCCCTTGGGGACATGTGGCTCCTATGCCACACTGGCAGAGCCACCCCCTGCCACCCATTCCTATGCAGAAATGCAGGCCTGGGGGAAGCAAAACCCCCAAGACAAAACACAAATCCCAAAGCAGAACTGAAAAGTGTTGTCAAACTGTCAGTCTGAACCCACAGAGATGAATGAGGAAAATTCTGCCAAGTTTAGTGCAGAGCTGCCAGAGAACAGCGCAGCAGCAAGGAGAGACCTGCATGAGGCCTGGAATTGCAATCAGGGACGTGAAATTTTTACTTATCTGTATCCCGATTCATAAGAGTGACTTGAACTTTGCAGGCACCTTTGGATCTGAGCCTTTATGATATCAAGTTCCACTTGCATGTCAAAAATACAGCATTTTTTTTCCCCATATCTTGTGTCACCTCACAGGGAACAGGCAGAGTTGTAAACCTTGCAGCACCTCCCGCCAGCTCACCACAACATAATACGTTATCATTTGGCCAAGGTCTGCTTCAGAGAATGTGATTTTGGCAGGGAACTGCACAAACACTCACGTATCTCTAGTACCAACATTTCATATTTGTTTACTCGATCTCCTCCTGGCTTCTTTTATATGAAGCTGAGGGCTGTGGAGCTCCAGGGAAGCTGGAAGCAATTGGAGTTAGAGCAGCACAAATGCAAGATGAATCCAGCCCTCTGTACCAAGTGCAATGCAGTTTTTCAGCTTTTCCCTTGAAGCAGCACCAATTTCATTTCCTGTTCTGAAGTTTCATTTGTCTTTAGGGGACTCCCCTGAGAAAACAATGAGGGCAATGTGCATGGGGGAACAACGTTGCCCGCGTGGCCCATCAGCTCCTGCAGGCCTGGGGATCAGCAACCCACTTGGTTATTTTTTCACTCCCATGTGCTGATATTTTCTCATTCTTTCCCAAATCCCTGCCACCAGGACACGAACAAGACATTTCCCCTGCAGAACCTCTAGCAGAGGGTGACATTAATTATATCGGTGGTAGCAGTTGTCTAGTAAAAAAATAATCCCAGAAAAATAACGTGGCAGTTGAAATGCACCGTCCCCTGCTTCACCTTGCAGCTCTTGGAAGTCAGAGCTTGGCCAAACGCATCTCTCTCGAGCCCAGTCACAGAAATTTTGAAGGATCTGGAGAGCAAGTTTTCATGAAGTGTTTGAAGGTGGAATGATGATGTCCCTGCTACTTGGTCACAGCCACTGATAGCACTAGCTGAAGCAGCACAGGCTTCTCCAGGAAACCAGCGTGGTCTTTTCCCAAGTGACATTTCCTTCCGCTTTGGCTCAGCAGCAGCTACCAAGCAAAGTGGTAGCCACCTCCTGAGATCCCTTCCAGGGCTGCTCCCAAAGGGAGTTTTACACTCCCTTCCCTGTTTCAGCAAACTTTGGATCACTTTGAGGGAGCTGCGGTGACTTTGGTGGCTCGGGGAGGACCTCCTGATCAGCTTTCTTCCTCTTGCACCAAGTGCCAATTCGTGCTAACCTCAGGCTCAACTTTTCTTTCACCGACTTCAACAAAGCAAGAGAGAGTTGGACCGGGTGAGGATCTTTCCGACTGCCACTACTTGGCTGAGCTGCTGCCAGTCCCACAGCCAGCACCGCTCAGCCCAGCGTGACCCCATGGTGTCAATGAGCTGAGATACTGATGCTCATCAGGGGACAGCCCTGCAGTTCAGATTGACATGTCATTTAAAGCCAAAGAATCCCTGTTAGAAAATCCTAGTACTGCGGCTCAGGTGAACAGGCAGCAACATGGCACTTGCCTTATTTTGACAGATTTTTTTTCTTTATTTCCTCCTTTCCCTCTTTAATTATTATTTTTTTTTGCAGGAGGGACAATAGCAGACTAAGTGCAGCAAAAAGGAAAAGCAGTCTCTCTTTAAGGCAACTGCCTGATTCCATGTAGGTTGATTTAATGATAAGACACTGTTTGAAGTTAATTGTAACTGCAGGGAACAAGAAGAAAGCTGGAAATTCACTGTCAAGCAAGATGAGGAACTGGAAAAGACACAGGGTCAAACTGTGATAAGACCCCAGGGGACAGGTATCGTGGCACTACTCAGGGAAAGCTGCAGTTAGAATTAAACTTCATCTACATGCTCTTAATACTGGACAGAGCACGGCTGAAAGGATCTGGCCATTTTAAGCCAAGTCTGGCGAGTGACCATGTCTTGCTAACGCATGAAGATGCCACGTAGGGCTCTGCACAGGTTGATCCGAAGTCTTTTTTTTTTTTTTTTCCCCCTCTCTCTTCCTCCCTCATTTTTTTTTCTTTTCCTCTTTAAGATAAGGAGATTGCTCATTTTAAGTGCCATTAAAAATCCTTTAAGATATTCTTTCTTTCCAGGGTGGAAGCACAGAAAGGGTGTTCCTTCTCTAGGAGAGGCAGCACCCCACTGCTCCATGTCCCTCCTGGATTGACTTAGGGCAGCTTCCGCCTGAATAACTGATGCTGATCTCCAGACAGAGCTGAAATCCAAGACAGGCTAACTCCCTGAAAAAGAAAAAAAAATATCCATAGAGGGAAAAGGGATCTTGGAAGGCTGGGCTTGCTTTCCCTTCCTCACATTAGCATTTAGGGCATGAAGCAGAGAAGTGCTTGAGAAACATTAGCCCAAGGTAATCTCCAGAAGCGCACATAGCAAACGCAGGGTCCGTCCTACCTGCAAAGGGCTTTTGCTTTTCCTCCTCTCTGACCCAACACTGCCAGCGTCGGGTCCTGCAAGAGGACCCCGATGCTCCCCCAGTGCAGGGGGGATGCTCCCCCAGTGCCCCTGGGATCTGCAAGGGCTCCCTGACATTAACGGCCTCCGGATCTGGCCCTCTAGCCCATTAACAAACCAACACTCTATAAATCAAGCATTCAGGTTTGTTTTAAAGTGCTTCTAATAGCAGTAAATTTTAACAGCCTTCTCCCCCCGCCCCGCACATGCCACTTTGCATCACCTAAATAAGACTGTCTGAAACCAAGGAAATTCACAGCCCTAGCCTGTACGTCCACAGCTCACCACAGGAAGCCCTAAATTATAACAATATTCCAAGCAATAAATCACTTTTTTCTTCTTCTTCTTCTTCTACTGCAAAGGAGAAGGTGTGGGGGAGAGAAGTTTTAAAAAAAGAGAGAGAAGCTTATCTAAATCTATTTACACAGAATGATTATTCAATTAATTTTTTCATTACACTTGCCAGAAAGAATTGCCCAAGTCTTTAATGCTGTGTGTGAGATTTCATTAATAATTAATAGCAGCCGCTTGTGCTCCTCTGTTCAGCGCGCGGAGCTCCTGCCTTTGGAGGTCACTCCCCACCCACGCCATGGGCATTCGGCTCTCACTTGCCAATGGCTGCTCCAGCCCCATGGGGGTCTGAGACCTTGGGGACAGATTCTCATGCCCTGAGCTCCCATCAGGCTGGTTTCAGCGTTGGCACCTCTTGTAGAGCAGCATTTTTCACCAGGCTGCAGGAGTACAGGGTTGTCCCCATCACTGCTTGTCCAGTCTCCTCCTCACCTTTCTTCCTCAGCTCTGCATGCCCAGCTTCCCCAGATAACCTCCTCTGGCTTCTCCACCATCTCTCCGACCAACCTTTGCTCATTTCTGCCAAAACTGTCCTACCCCACCATGTCCGACACCATCAGTACCCTCCCAACTTCAGCTCCACAGTGGCCATACCACTGCTTGCAGCAGTGAAGACCCTCTTTAGTACCCATGATCCAGCTTGTCTTCATGAATGAAAGGAGCTTCCCTAGGATTTAGGGGGCGGACATGCGAGAGGAGCGTGGCTGGGGTGGGATGGAGGCACGCGCTTTCCAACAGTCCTCACCCGGAGACATTTCTGCACCATGAGCTCTTATCAGAAAACCAGCAATGCAAGTGCTACTAGCGGACAAAACTGAGACTCCCAGTGCAAACCTTGCCCAGCCCCGCTGCACAGACAGCCTCGCGACTCAGGGTACTGAGCAGAAGGACCAGAAGGGCCCCCTGGTTCTGTGCTAACACGACAGCCCACGCTGGCCGTGTTGCCTTGCGATGGACGGCATGGCCGGGGAAGCACTCACAGACCTGCACTGTTTACATGACCTGAAATTTGCACCGAATTTGTGGGAAAACCAGGTTAGCTCAGACAACGGAGGGAATAGCAACGAAAGCAGAGAGCAGCACAAACAGCGATTATAAATCACCCTATCTCCTTCCCAAACATAACATTTGTAAGAGAACCCTGGGTTCTTATAAATATTTAAGTCAAATTTCAGCTGTTTATGTCTTACATCTGTCTTTATCAGTCTGTAATCATTTCGCTGCTCGCATCCCACGCTGCCGCCTGCTAATTTAAGCTGGCTGCTTTCGGTGCAAATGTGTTTTCTCACCTCAGTTTGGACAGCAATCATTTGAATTCTTCTGACTAGCAATGCTCATTGCACAGGCCTCAGTGTGAGCCGCTTCTCACAGAGAAGTTGAAAAGGAAAAAGAAAAGGCCTCTTAAGATTTAATGATAACACTACCAAATCAATTAAAATGTACATGATAGCTTTCACTTGGAACGAGGATCATAATGTGTCTGGGCATGCCTGTGCTCTTTATGGCTTTTCCTTGCCTTTCAGTGCAACAGAAGCTGCATATTGTAATTATCTATATTTTCCTTCTAAAAATGCTTGTGCTGCTCTGCCTAGCACCAGGAAAAGATGCAAGGGCAAACTAAGATTATCAGAAGAGTCAGTTGATGTCAGTCACAGCAATACTTTCTGGTATTCTTGATTAAAAGAAAAAAAAAACAACAACAACAAAGGATAGTGTTTTCGAGAATCTCTTTAAAAACATCATGCTTTTCCAGCAACTGTAGGCCTGCTGAAGGTCAGAGCAATTTTACAATTCTGAATATCCTGTTTCATAGGGAAGAGACATACAGACAATGGTTTTGGAGATCACCTCTCCAAGCAAGGCTTCCCAGAGACACATCACTCCCCTCTTAGGGATCCTACCATAAAACCCCTCTAGACTGATCAAGCAAGTTCACAGCATCCCTCTCCAGGTGAGATGTGAGATTTGTCCGAGCTGGACATATGGCCAGGCTGCTTGCAGCAAGTAAAGTGCAAGGAGATACTGGGGCTCACTAGGCCAGGGGTGGGAGGGGGAGAAATCTCATTCACCTCCTGCTAAGACTCTCCTGATGGTCTATAATCTCCAAAAGACTTGGGAAGAAAAAAACAGCAACAAAAGAAAGATTTTCCCTGTGAGCCTAGAAATCTGCCGGAGCTTGACTTCCAGCAGCTCGAGCTGTCAGTCACGAGCGCGATCTGCTCAGGAGCATCCTGCGGGATGGGCAGTGCTGCTGCCCCGGGCAGGCCATGACCGCAGGGTTATCCCCAGCAGCACTGCAGCCCAGCGAGGGTGGACGGGCCAGGCCTCTGCTCACAGCAGTGCAAAGATCAGCCATCTCGGAGGGAGATTCAGGTGTGGTGCAAGGTTAAAGGTATGTGCATGGTGCATTCCCTGCACAGGATCACATTTTGTCCTAACTGTTCTCAGCCAGGCAGTCTCCCATGACTGACTTTGCTGGCCCAAGTGCAGAATTTGTGCCAGCAAATTATCAGCTCAAACTCCTGCTTGTGGATCCTCAGAACAGCCTGGACACTTTGAGCACTCCTCAGGGCTGGAGTCTAGCAAATCTGGGTTTGGTTCCCAGCTCAGTGGTGCTTGTGCAAGCTGCTCAGCCCTGGGGTGCTTCAGACATCCCTCCACAAGCTGGAGAAGGTTTATAGCCTTTTCCTCACCATTATTTTGACTTGCCTACTAACATTACAGTCTTTTGGGAGAGGAGGCTGTGCGTGCATATCTACCAAATCTAATACAACAGTGATCTAATCCTGGCAGACTTCTCTAGGTATTACTGTCATACAAACTCCAAGTGGCTGTGTCTATATAGACAGCTTAACCACTCTCCAACTTCAGTGACTTATCCCCGTGCTGTGCCCATGTACGGAAGTCTGCATGCTTTAAATTGGTGCTTCAGGAACTGGGCAGACAAAACTGTCTTCATCTGGGCATAAAGCAGCCACCATCCAACTCTAGAGCAAGAACCTCCCCAGTCATTCTGGGCCCATGACAAAAATCACTTTCAGCAAATGAATTTATATGAACAAGTCTGGTCAAACACCATTTCATGGATTTTATTCACTTTAGTAAGAAAGACAACCACCCAGCCTAATTCCTTTCCTATGCTTTGTTGGCTCTTTTTCAGCCCATGGGACACATGATTCTTTCCCTTCCCTACTTAATTAAGAGCAGAACTCAAGTACCAAAGTTATCCGCTTCCCTAACCTTTTCTCTAGGGAAGCCAGCATATCTCTGTGGACAGCTGGCAGCATGTCAGTCATCCTCACAACACCACACATCAAGTCCCGTGGGTGAATAAGGCCCTAGAACCCTGATGATGGATAAGCTTCCCATCATCTGGAGAAATTGGCTCTGGAGAACTTGGCTGCTCTCTGATGCCTGCATCTCCTGCGAGCACTGGAGGCACAACAAATCAAGCACATGAAACAAGGAAGAGAAAAGAAGGAAACATGATGCATAAATTTAGTTGAGAAGTCTTTCTAGCTAATTGCCTGTCACTGTTAGGAAAGCTGATGGAGTAGATTTTTGCCTCTCCAGTTTCTCAGGGAAGACAGGACTCCTATCCCCTGCTCCAGACAGCAGCACAGACCGTGGCTAGTGCAGGAAGCCTCCTGCCATGCAGAGGACTTTCTCAGCAGGATTTGCCATGCAAATACACATCCAAGGTGTCCAAACACAGAAGCTGATCTCAAAGTTGCTCCAGAAGAGCTGTTAATGTTGCCTCTTGGAGGAGCAGTGCCATTCCCGCACCACTTTCCCATGCAAGTGATGCCAGCAAGGAAAAGCCTGGCTCTATGTGCAAAGTACTTTAATAACAATATACCAATAAATGCTTGTCACAGCCATCCCTTTCTTGAGGTCTGCCTTGGAGCACCTTGTTGTAAATCATCTTTCCTCTGCCCCATTCTCTCATTCAGGGATCCACAACCTATTTTGTGTTCATAATTAAGGGGAAATAGAAAGGAGAAATAAAAGGGATGAGACCAGGCGCAGAGCTGGTTCCTCCGCTCTCTCCTCCTGCCAGGCTCGCAAGCACAGCACCATATTTGTTCAGAGGTAAAGAGGGAGCATTGGGGATTATGGACATGGCTTTGATTTTATTTTAAAGGCTTTAATATTTGGAGCTGTATTGATTTGATTTATCTCAGCATGCCAGTGTACTGCCGGTAGCTAGGCAACACCGTTATTCTCCGTATTCTGGGAGGCTCCCGGGATTTTGCCTATGAACGATATTACTTTGTGTATACGAAACTAAATGGACCATAGGCACCATTTGTAAGTGGAAGATATTTGAGGTTCTTTTTTTTTTTTTTTTTTTTTTGTTATTTCTTGGTGCTGGGGGGGTCGCGCTCCCTTGCACAGAGACGTAACCATGAGTTGCATGACTTGGGCACCTCCTGGAGGGACATGCATTGGCATAGCTCTGCTCTGCAGCTCATGGAGGGCAATTCACCCTAAAGGTGTGTGGATGCATCAAAGGAGGGGAAAAAATATAATTTCCTCCTTTTTGACCTAAAAGAGAGCAAAAACTGAAGCGGACCCGACTTTGAGAATCAAAGCATGAGGAAAGGGAGCAGGCAGCGATTTCTCTACTTAGCAGCATGATGAAACCCGCTGAGGTTGTCACCTCCACCCCAGCACGCGGGATGGGGAGCCTGGCCCCACGTGCTGGCATCTCACCCGCCGCTCCTCTCTGGCTGTGTCTTTAAGACGACGGCATCTGTGTGGTCAAAGTCAGCAGGCAAAAGAGGCACTGTCAGCTCGCACTATATGGTTCAGTGGTTTGGCGTTAACAATGTTTGTTTTGGAGGCCGCCTGCTGCTCTGACCCATTTAGGATCCTCGCTGCACTACAAGCTCGCCTTTCAATTACTCAGTGCGGTAGAAGGGGTCTTTAAAACCGAAATCTGAGCCCACCACATCTGAAGCTGCCAAACGCGATTGCAGTGAGGTGGGCTGCCATTGCACATCTCTCTGCTCCTGGCCGAGGGAGGCAATGTCAATAATTTCCCAAAGCGGGGAAGAGGGAAGCGCGCTGCTCTGAAGACAAGCAGCTTCGCAGCCACGGCCAGGCACAGAGCTCCCCTGTGACATGTAGGAAAGATCCCTTTGGCTTGAAAAGACTTTCTGGAGGTGGGGAGAGACTTGGGCTGGGATGCTGAGAAGCCGCAATCTCCATAAGCCGAATAGTGGCCAGAGATGGGAGAGCTGGTGCTGCTCTGAACAAGGTCAATACTCTCCCAGTGGATTTGCAAGCAGAGCATTGCTAAAAAGCCCCTTGCCACAATTCTTTTCAGGCTTGCCTTGGGTGCCCTTTGGCTTCATCTTCACCATAAGTGTTTTATTGTCCCCTTGGCTAGACCCTCTCATGGGAGCAAGAGGACTCAACAGCCCCTGGAGTCACACACAGATTGTGCCAGGGGCCTGGTGTGGATGTGGCAGAGCTGAGACAAGGCTGCATCTGCACCCACCACGGCCTGGCACGCAATGCTTTGCCCTGACAAATACTCTCTATCAAAAGACACACTTACCTGCTTTTCTAATCGACAGAGAGTGCTAAAAGTGTTCTGGGGCAATCCTGTGGTTCTGGCATGTACAAATTGGCCATTATTTTAACTTAGCTGAAATGGAACAGATGAGGGGGCTGTTTTTTCTTTTTTTTTTTTCTTTTTCTTTTTTTTTAATTATTTTTATTATTTTTATTTTCCCCGCTCGCTCCTTCCCCTCACAAGAAATCTGAATCCACGCAAAATGCAACTGGCTCTGCCAAGGAGCTTTCCTGAGGTTTACGGCTTTCTCAGCAAGTCTGGACTGAGTTAGGGAAACTCAAAATGAAGAGGGAAATACTCCACCTCAGAGGGAGGCCCAAACCAAGAACTCCAAAAACTTTCTCCAACTCCAAATCCAACCTCCCTTGCCATGGCTGCAGCAGTTCAGCTTTTCCTTCCTCAAGAAGTTAAAAAACATATTTTTTTTTCTAATCAGGACAGAACTGGCATCCTTGAAACACCTTTCAATAGCATTAATGCAGACATACAAGCTATTCTGGGGTCTTACGCTTGGGCTTGTCCTCGTCCTTTGGCAGAGCTGAGCTTGGTGGGTTTGCTTTGACTCCCCAACCTGTCTCCTAGGTATTTTTGCTACCAATCAGCACAATTTCTTAATTCCTATTGTCATGAGGTTAGTGTGGCAAGTCCTGAGCTTTCTATAGCCTCCCAAGAGGGACAGCAGATGGATGGTTTTGCAGAGCACTTCAAGTAACTGCAGTAGGACCCATGGCCTCAGTGTAACCGGTGTAAGCACACAGAGCCTTTCAGCTATGTTGCAAATCAAAGCAATGAAGTATCTCTGCAACATTCCTCCTTTCTGCTCAGCTTAAGTATGCAACCCCAGGAAACTAAGCCTAGCCCACATACTAACACCCTGCTTAATTTCTTAAGTTAATTTCTTAATTTCAAATTTAGGCAGTCCCTATTACTCAGTCCACATCCACAGACACAACTGCAAGGGCACAATGAGAACAGAAAACCACAAAACCACCCCCAGCCCTTTAGTTCTCTTGGATTCAAGAAGCCAAACAAAATTACCACTCCAACATCCAACTAATTCAAAAAGAAATAAAAAGGGGAATACTTTGGGAATACTACCAGCCATATTGCACTGAGTCTTTTTGTTGCCCACAGCACTCTGAAATTAGTCAGATTATTAATTTTAAATATAAAGAAAAATCATACAACAGCATAACACTTCAGTTCCCATTTCCAAGAGGCATCTAAGCTGTCTGCATCCCATTTGGTCACTTTACAGAGAAGACACCCCCAAAAGCTGCTGAAAAATGAGGGCACTGGATCTCCTTGGTCACAGCACTGGCAGTAGCAGGACAGACTTAGCTGCTCCACAGAACCTCTGTATCTCTCATGTAAAAAAATCACTTTCTATTGCTTTTAATTGCTTGGTCTCTCATGCAACTACCTCTAAAAGCAAAGGGCAGAGGCAGGTTTAGGCAAGACAGCCACTTACCTGCTCTTGACACAAAAATGAGCTTCTCATAACCAACATAGCAGTGATTCACTCAGAATACTTTATGGTAGAAGAGGTTGGATTTGAACCTGCAACCTACCAGCAAAGAACTTCAACTCCCATTGAGACTTGAGCGTATGAAAAGAAATCAGGAAGAAGTCTGCACTCAGGAAAGACTCTGGATTACGTAAGGGAAAGTGCCAGCCTGTTGAGCGTTGCAAAGTGAAACAAAATCTTAGGATGTCATTCAGTTGCTTTTATTTGTGAATTACATTTTATCTGCGGAGCAGGGAAAGGAAAAAAAAAAAAAACCTTACAGGAACACTCACTATGTTGGAAGAAAAAATAATGTTAAATTAAGCTTACAAAAATGTTTCTTTTTCTGGAAATCTTGGCTGGCATTAAATGGCTGGTGCCAAGTTATAAATCACATGTTGGGTTTCTTTTAATGCTCAGTATCCCGTGATTTATGATACTATCACAAGCTCTCGATTGATTCCTGACTTGGTAATCCATCTTCCTCTATAGGTAGTCACCCATTATAACGCCTCTTCCTGAGCAGTCAGCAGGTTCCCCTTCCCAGAAGGGCCTTATATGGGAGAGCTGTGAGCAGAGCCCGTCCACTGGCAGAGCAAAGATCGCAATGGATGGACAGGACATAAAAGTTTTTTGAAGCGGCTGCGCTGCTTGTTTCATCATGCAGGACCAAGTTTGCTTGACATCAAACCATAGCAGCTTTATGCAATATGGAGATGTTCCTAGACAAGCTCCAAGTGTCCTCCAGGCAGCAATTCCTTCCCGAACACCAACTGCTGCTCTTGCCTTTGGGGTCATGCACAGGCTGGAGAAGGATGATCAAAGCAGCTGTAAGGAGAAGCCAAACAGCGCTGGGCTTCCCACCCATCCAAATGGTCTCAGACATGTGGGGATGCATCTGGGAAGTTGAAGCTGTGATGCATCCACACCAAGAAGCTAAGAGAAATTACAGCAAACCTTGCAATTCCTTTTATTTACCCCCCCCACACACGTTCAGACAGTTCACAAGGCAGGAGTGCAGAGGATGCTTAAAAACCTTCGTGTATGATTAGAGGTTTGAGGGCTGCCCAAGGCTCGGCACAAGTGCTTGCTTCTCAGATGTGCAGGAGGGCAATTCCAACATCTGTTATCAGCAAATAATTCCCATATATAAGAAAGAGACAAGCTCTGCCCTGACTACATAGGGAGCATTACCTGGCCTACTTAAAGCACTGGGGCTCACAACTTCGAAGCATGCTTCCCTTGTGCAGTTGCTTGCTGTGCACTAGCCCTGGCAAAGCAATGGAAGTGCCACTTCAGAGCTGATGGATTGCACTTTATGCACCAATAATGATAAAAGCTGTCAGGGTTGACCCTGTGGGTCAAGCAGCAAGAGCCTGTCATTTGGGAATGGGAGATGCAGCCCTATCACAGCAGGCACCGTGGAGATGAGCACTTGCTTGGTGCTGTATGGTGCTCAGGTGGCTCTTTGCTCCAGGGACCCTCTCCCTGCTAAAAACAGGCAGCACAAATATGGGGGGGAGGAAAAACAAACAAAACGGAGTCACCCTGGTGATGTTTTCACTCTGCAAACCACTGTTTCTTACCCCTCTCACAACAGGGCACTCGCAAGAGGACTACACACCTTGGCAAAAACTGCAGGACTGAACAGAAGACAGAAAGCTGGACCCTGCCAAGGCACGAGCGGGGCAAGAGGGGACAGCAGCGAGTGCTCCGGCTCTATGCAGGGGTCAATGTCTCAGCTGCTCCCTCAGCTTTCCACACTGCAGCACTTGGGGTTGTTATCACTCCTAATCACAGCTCTTGTTTAAAGGCTAGATACCGAGCAGCTTGTAGACAGCCCAAGGAAAGCACATCTACCAACTAGCTTTTCTCTCTGAGCTGTTTCACCTAGAGCCTTCCTGAACATTTGGTTTCTCTTCAGCATCAGTGTTTTGCAGTGGTTTACATCAGAAATCCACATTTTCTTACAATAAGCAGCTTCAAAAAAGCATCCCTGCCCTTATTTTGGATCACTGGAGCTGCCATGCTTGACCAAGGTTAAGTTCCCAAGAGCAGCCATCCCTTGAGATTAGAAACAAACCAAGCCTCGTGAAACAGAATAAAAGCATCAAACTCACTGAAACCTCGGAAAAAAAAAAAAAAAAAAAAAAAAACAACCCCAAAACTCTAGAAGCACATTACTGAGCGAGACCTGTTCATATCAAAAGAATAGTCCAAAGACATCAAGGCTTACCTGGGACTTAGACGATGCACGACAAACTGCCCATGAAATGGCTATAGCCATTTCATCCACATAAATCAGTCATGAATGAGAGCTCTCCAAGGACTTGCTCATACATCTTCTCCCAGCTGATCTCCATCCCTAGCTGGTCATGGGCACCTACCAGCCTTCCAGCCTGCACAGAGCACTCCCCAACTCACTCTTAACCGATAAAAGATACATAAAAATGTGAGCCAAGCTTGGCTACTTATACTAAGCTCATTTTCATGTGACATGGGTGAGGGTTGGTTCTTACGAGTGGCAGAAATGGCAATGACCTGGGGCAGGCAGTGGTGAGCAGCTGGGATCTGTCACCTCTAAATATAGCAGGGGCAGAAAGAGACCGTTAATGAGACATAACGACCTCCAAAAGCACATATAATATGAATGTGGGAGAAAAAAAAAAAAAGCCTTCTGTAGCTACCAAAGCTCAACTGCCCAAAGCCCTTTGAGGTTTCTGGATTGGGCCATGGGTTAAATGCTGTGTCCAAGCAATATATAAAACCTCTGGGCTAGTTCTGAGAGCACAAATATTAGCTGGGAACCCTTCCTGGAGCTCTGCAATTGACTGGCTAAAGTGCCATGGCTGCATCAACCAGGTTGTATATCTTTACCTAAAGCACAGACTCTCCTCCTATGTAAACATTTTCTTGGGGAGTCCAGAAGCAGGCTGTCCACTCAGACGGTGCCTTTCTAACTTCCAAGATGAATAGGGCTTTTTTATATCACTATAAAGCATTATTTATAGTGGAAAGGGCCTGTGAATGTCGCCTGCTGTCAGTTCAGTATGTAAATGATGCCAGCCCTGTTCGCTACATCCCATCAATTATTTTCATACGCTTTTCTTTGTCTTCATCTGTCAGAGGAAAAGTCACCTTGATGCCTTGAAGTGGTTTTCTTCCTCCATTTCCTTGGGCATTTGACTCTTCTTTGAGGCTTTGTAGGGAGGAGAACCTGGGATTTTTAGAAACAATTGAGTGACTTGGGGGAACATGTCCTGTTGGACTGCAAAGAAGCACTTCAAGGAGTAAGATTGCAAACTAGCCTCTTATTAAAAACTCTGTATGCTACAGGGCTTTGTCAAAAGTGCTTCAGAGATGTCATGGCACAAGCAGTCAGGCCTGGTCTAGTGGAAAGAGTAGAATGATAATATTCACATGAGCAGAGTGTGCAGGATTAGGCTCAACATCATAGCTCAACATCATTAGGTTCAACAACATATATGGGTATCTGGATTGGTGATCTCCAGAGGGTCCTTTCCGACCTCAACCATTCTGTGATCCATTCTTTTTTTTCCAAACACAAATTTTCCTCAGCTCATGTTATTTGTGGAAGTGAAGTGTTGTCGGCTTCCCCCCTTGCTCTTCTTGTGTCTTTTCTTCTCCAGGCTCAACCCAGTACGACCCAATAACCTTGGGGGTATTTTAGAGGGGTATTTAAGAGATTGAAACTTGCAGTGGTTTTGAGATGCAAAAATGTTCCCTGTTGCTTTCTGCCTGTTCACATGAGCGGGGCTTGTTTCCTTGGACAGCCCAGCCTCAACCATCACTCTCCTTGCTGTTGATTCGCAGGCAGCAGCAGCTCCTGGATACCAAGGTGCTCTGTCTCTCTTCTGATGCAGAGAGAGGAAAAACATAAAATGAAACAAACCCATAAATCACACAGCCAGCAAATGAAAATAAATACACTTAACAATATTTCCATGCCACTTTTTATTATTATTATTTATAATGGTATTACAGAATTTTGTAAAATTAAAGTAAATGTCAAGCAGAATGTAATAATTTTCCTTGGGGTTTGGCACATTTGTGTGCCTGACAGATTCGCATTTTTCTTTATATCCGCGAAGACAGGAGCCTGACAGGGCTATATTTTGTTACCCACTTTGTTCAATTTTGTCATAAATTGGAGTGAACAAAACAGTGAAAATACAGACACCAAATTAATCAAAGAAATTACTTTTTAAAGGACTTCTCAGACAAACATGTATGACATAATCATTCTGTGCCAGGAAAGAACACAAGGAAAACCAGCTCTTACCTGGCCACGTACCCACATGCTTTGTGCCCTGGAAGGACAAAGATCTCCTGCTGGTGTTGTTAGTGCCAAAGAGCGAGACCTCCCTCCTTGGATGCCCTCACCTCACTCTCTCCTTGTATTTCATCGCCTTCAATGTCATCTCTCCCATGCATTTCTCTACGTGCTTTTTGAGCACAAATCTCTGGCATTCACAGAATCAAAGCATTTGGAAAAGACCTTCAAGATCATCAAGTCCAACTGTAAATCCACCACCCCATGCCTGCTAAACCATGTCCACAAGTGCCTCATCTACACGTTTCTATTCACAACATCCCTGGCGATGAGCTGCATCATCCAACGTGACAGCGAGTGCTTGACACGCATCAGTGAGTTCTGAGACCAGCTCCAGACCTTCAGACAGGTTGTGCTCCAGTTGACACCATCTTCTCACTTCTGGCACGTCCCACCACCCCAACGCAACTGGCACTGCAGCTTGCCCTGCCATAATTCCCAGGCAACGGTGACCTCCTCTTGAAGGGAGGTGGCTCTTACTGGGGGTTCAACATCTGTGCTGGCAGTGGCACGGGGAAACCACCACGCATAAAGAATTGCAATTTGCAAGAATGACAAGGCGAAAGGCAAGGAGGTGGTGGGGCTATCCTCAGGCCAAGCCTTTCTGCCTCAGTGAACTCGATTTGAATTCCTCTTGAAACACCAGCTCTGCAGCACTTGGACTATATTGAAAAGGTCACTGGAGGCAGTGTCAGACACATTCTCCAGCTGCACTACAAGAGCACAGAGAGGAATTCCTAACAATAAATCGCTGTACTGGAGATCCAGAGCGACTCTCTGACTCTCTGAGGTATGCGTTCTACTTATCTACCAGTAACAGACTATTCTATTATTCTCCTTTAATGTTGAGGTGCAGGTGTTAGTATGTATTTTCCCAAACACTAATGTAGAGTCATTTCTTGGAGCTTGTTATATTTGGTGAAGGTGGTGTGTATTAAGTCTTGCAGATCCAAAGCTCATTTCAGTCCATTGAAAGGACCTCGGCTGGGTCTCACCTTCTTCCTGCCTCTCCAAGCTTGAGGCTTTCTAAATGCAGTGGAGGCCAGCAGCACTGGAGAGCCATCCAGGCCAAGCCAGTTGTCCTGTTGGGTCACGCATAACACCCACAACCTCCAACAGCAGCCTGTGATGTTGGCAACCATCCCATCCAGACACCAAGTTTCAACTCCTGCTAAAACAAGATGGAAACCCTGTAATGTGAAGTGTTTCCTTTCCACTCAGATTTGACACTTTGCCCTGAAACCCTCTTCTATGAAGCTGAGTTTTCCCCTTATCCAACTAATAACCAGTCCTGTGCTAATACCTGGGAGAGCTGGATTCAAGGGGCTGAGGAGAAGCAGCATCTTGCAGAGAGCAGGTTGGTGGGAGACCTGAATGACAGAAGCCTTCGGGGAAGCAAATGTGGCAGCACTTCAGAGAGATATTAAAGGAATCTTCTACCCAAACTGCTCACCAATATATGGCAAAAATGCATTTTAAGTCCATTTGTGCATTAGTTGCTAAATACCATAATTGTCTCCAGCTGGGTAGCAAAAAGATCCATTCAATTAATTTTTACTGTTTATTTTTTCATTTTTATTTTTTGCCTTCTTTATCATATTATAAACATATTTCCTCCCATTTTGCTCTGTGCCTATGGAATGCTTGGTTTATGTCTCCTAATCACACCTGTTTTCTATTACTTGTCATCCATCACTTTAATTCCGCATCTATTGTGCAGAATCCTAAAAAAAAGACTGATAAATCACATCCTTTATTCAAAGACAAGCCCATGAGAAGGTTTTAATAAGTGAAATTTGTATTTTTCCACGCTGTGCGCCGTGAAAGCGTCCAATGAATAACCCCTGATTGTCAGGTGTACACATTCGCATCGTCTAAGTGGTGGGATAATTAGGAGGCAAATGAAGGTTTACAATTCTGCAAATATCTCAGAAAGACCATTTGGCTGCTTGATCGGTGGAAGAATATTTTTAAAACTGCCATTTGAGATTCAGCTGTATTGCTAATTAAATGAGAATTTCATAAAAATAATCAGAAAAAGTCTCTGTTAATTGGAGAATGATAACGAACAGACCCACTAAACAGAGGCATAAACCTCAAACAATTAAAAGAGAATAAAAAAGTACCATGTTATCATGTAATGCCAGGCAGCTTTCTTACTTCTATTTCAAGTTTTAACTTTTACTTTTTTTTTTTATGAATGGCATCCAAAAATGTGCTTTGCAATCATATTTTTCCAAACTTCAATTTAGCATCAGCAATGCATGGGTAATAGTGACTATCGCATTAACAGCATCCTTGCCTTAAGACTTTTTGCATTCTATTAACAGCTTTTGTGTTCTGCAATGAATATGATGGGGAAATGCATTAATATTGTATGGATGTTATTCATGCAGGATAGTGGGTTTATTGAATTAGTGATTCTTTGTAATAATAATGACTTCCAGTGCTATATTGTGCAGTAAAATGCATGGAGTCAGGAAGGAACTCAAAAGCCTAATGAGAGACTCAAATATACAATTTTGTTAGTGCTCTTTGGCATTTTGTTCTCAGCTACTGCATATGTAGGGAGCAGCATGCACTTTTTCCTCGTGCAATCAGACCAGGATTGACCATAAATGTATAGGGGCAGAGTCTACAACCCATGCAGGTGCAGAGAGTGATGCACAAGCCCTAGATGGACACTAAAGTGTCTGTTGGAAATTCCGCATCTCTGCTATGGAAGAAACAGAACTTTGTGAGAGCTCAGAGTAATGAGAATTGACTATCTCACATGGGAAATATCAATTAATTACTCTGCAGTGGAAAAAAAGGCAACTCTGATGATAAACATTTTTCGACTTCAGTGTAAATGGTTGCTTTGGAAGCACAGAGAGATGTTTCACAGAAAAGTAGTGAAATGAAGTCATCTCCCATATGGAGATGGCAGCCAGGTTTATTGGAGGGGTGAGAAACAGTGAGAGAAATTTTGGCCAAAGACATTCTTTTTCTAACATTGCATCAGGTAAGATTATCTGCAGTGCTTCTGGTTCAAGCTCAGCTTGTTTTTTGTTTTTCTTTTTCTAGAAGAATTTCTTTAACAAAATGCGCATTTAAGCGTTGGCCTTCGTACATGGCTTGGATTACACTGGATTTTGAATCTGCACAGCCTCCAGGGTCGTGACTTTAAACTTTCTGAGATACTGCTCTGTTGGTGCGTGTGCTCTGGTGGTGCCACTCTGCCATCCAGAGAAGATGTCCCAGGAAGAAAATATTTTAAAAGGTATCTTCTGCTGAATTAATATATAATAATATATATATAATATATATTTACGTAATATATTCTGCTAAACTTAATATATGTATTTATGTACTATACATACACACAAAGGGAGGGAAGAAACCTCTAATAGTAATAATTTGAAAAACACATAAATTAATGTTATTATCGCCCATGTTCAAGCAAAATACCTGCAAAATACCCACACAAAATACCCACAAAGCAAAGCAAGCAAAATACCCACACAAAATGCACAGAGCTTCACCCTTGTCTTGGCTTCTGCCAACCTGGTGAGACAGCAGCAGGTCGAACAGAGCAGCCACCCGCCCTGCTCTGCTCTTGTCCAAGTGGTTTGGCTATACCCCAACAGACACCAGCACAGAAATGCAAAGGATAATCTCCCTCCCAGAGCTCCTCTGCTGTCACATTTGGATTTTAACATGGAAGGAGAATACTGCTTCGGCCCCGCTCCAGCACCATGTACAAGATCCCATTTGTATTCTGAGTCTTGGCCAACATCCCAAACTAGTAGTTACTGTGATGGTCTATGGCCAGGTCATAGCTATGTCATTTAGGATGTGAATTTTTGTGACATTTCTATAACAGCAACAGACAGAACTTTATGGGAAGTGGTGACAGAAATGAGGATCTTCTCCTCCACAAGCAATGGGACATATCGTATAAGCATTACATACACATATATATGTAAGTAGAACTGTACTAGTGAAAGTACGTCCATCTCCCCTCCACACACTCATCCCAAATCTGTACTTGTAGAATCTGCGTACACGGTTACACAGTTAATGAAACCTGAAGGATCTCTTCATGCTTACAAAACCTCTACTCTGAGCTGTCCACACTCAGCCCAACCGTGAAGGTCATGAGAAGGGAAGGGGTTGCTCTGGGGACAAAATGTGTGACATGTCCCCAGGCAACTAGCTGAAGGCGCATGAGGCCGTGGAGACGCATCTCTGAGCCCAGTAGCACCTTGACGAGGCCAAGTGGCTAATTCTCACCTTTCACCATGATCTTTCCTCCACGGATGCACTCAGGTGGCTTAGGGGTGCCTGGGGAAGGAGGACAGACACCAACACTGCTCAGTGCTTGCTCCTGAAGGGATTACGGGTGCAAGAAGCCAGCAAGTCCTGCCATGCAGGCTTCTTCTGCCCCTTAGACTCTTGTGTATCATCCAATTAATTGCTGGGGGAAAAAAAAATACCCTAATTGGAGTATTAAAAGGGGCAGATCTGGGTCTTCCATGATGAACTTGACCATCAGGGCAAAGATGTTAAACTAGTTATCAAAAGATGTTAAACTAGTTATCAAAGACTTTCCTTGCCCAGGGCAAGAACAACAGGCAGGGATGAGAGGCTTCCTTACAGCCCTGTACACCCAGTATTTCCCTTTTTACAGCCGGCTGCACTCAGGCAGGTGGGTTTTCTTAAACCAGCGCACGGTGATGCTTGGCACAAAGCGCATCAGCAATTAATTGGGTTTGTGTGCCCATCTTCCACGCACCCCTTGGAACGTTTCCCCAGGAGATGGTAAAAGCTGGGGACTGAGCAGAGCCTTGAGAGGCAGGTGTGATGCGGGAGGACCCCTATGTTAATCCTGCTCTGCTTCTCTCTCATTATCGCCCCTCATTAGGACATCCTGGAGAGCGGCTGCGTGGGTTCGGCTGGTGAGAGGCAAACGATGCCTTAATGAACGATGGCGCCTCGAGCGGATAATGGAGTGTCCCTCCGTGGCTTGGAAAGGAGGTGGCATTAGGCACAGTGTGTCCCACTGCATTTAACATAATTGGATGAAACTTGTAATAGTTGGTTCACTCCAGGTAGGTACAAAAGTGACAGCAAAGGAAAAATAAAAAAAATCACAGGGATAAAATATCAAATGCTGTCACCTGCTTCCAGACATGACTGCGGTTAATGGCACTCACAGAGCAGAATGTCTTGGGGGGTGGATAAGGGGAGGATGGATTCACACCGGTGAGCAGAGCTCGATGCAAACCACACCGAGCACCTTCGGCATCGAGCTGCCGAGGGGCTGGAGGGCAGAGCGGGCAGCAGGGGTGTGGGCACCGAGATTGCAGCAAACTGCCTGGGATAAGCAGCATCCACTTGCCCTGCGCTCAGGCGGTATCCAGGAAAGCCTTGCTCATTTAGCACTCATTTTCTGAGTGCACAGATAACACATGAATGGCAAGCATGCTAGCTAGGTGCGACTTTAGCCCCATGTGATTCCAACCATTTTCCCAAAACCATTACTTTTACCACCTGAATAATTATTTCATTTAGCACATGCATCAGAACTAAAATACTCAATGTTAGCTCATTTAAGTTCATGTTCAGTGATGGATTAATCGCCTCTGTTTGCTGGAGCAAAGCCCAATCCATTTCATCTAAGGGCATCTTCCTTGTCTCTGGAAGCCTGAGGCATCTGCTGTGCTTCACATGTCTGGTCCCTGCACCCTCCGCCTCCACCCTTGGCAAAAAAAAAAAGTTAATCAATGCTTAAAATAAAAATAATAAAACGATAGCTATAGATCACAGCTGCTTTTCTCCCTGCTTTCATTGCAGGTGCAAAGAAAGCCTATCAACAGGACAGTCAGCATAAGCCTGCACCTCCTCTGAGGCTTTAGATGTCATATCATGTTACGGGGGATATTTTTTTCTGCTGTATTCTGCTGCATCATGGGGCATACAGGAAAATGCAGGGAGCTAAACAAGCCTGAGATGTCCAGCACCATGTGAGCAGACACTAGCATTAGAGCTGACCAGGCTGCAAAGGAGGAATCCTGTATGCTAAACACGATGGCCAGAACAAAATAAAAGCAAGCAGTGAAGTGACCAGGCTGGCATGTTCAAGGTCTCTTGTAGTGCAGGATTAATAGAGATGCTGGTGACTCAGTGCAAGGAGTAAATGGCAGGAGGAAACATCCCCATCCATCATGCTTGCACGCTGGAATGCCGAGGCTGCCTCCATCACACATGCAGGGGGCTCAGCTAAAAACGCCTTGGATCCAGTGACAGTTTATGTGCGTGGAGACTGCCCTATACGGAAGCAGGGCTCGATGGAGTGCCCCCTTGGACGTAGCTGTACGCTTCATTTTTAAGCATTTTTTTTTCTCTCTTTTAACCACAGCGTAATTGAAGCAGGACCTGATTTAAGCCCAGCTGCTTGGCGACAACCCCCTTCAACCCAGCACTGGATGTCTTGTCCTCTAATCAGGGATAGGAAAGGCTGCAACAGGGAATGCCCAGGTGGAGTGCAAGCACCCGGACCCAGCAGGGCTTTCCTGATCCGTAATTCCCATATGCAATTGGCTGAGTTTGTTCCTCTGCCTTTTAATCATCCCCAAAGCAAGAGGGTGTTAAATAAGGCAAGGGGCAGGGGTGGGAGCTGTGATGTGCTCGGCCACTCCGTCAGGGAGATCTATGGGCCTGCCCTGCTTCTTGGCGCCAGAAGAAAACCTCTCCTTTTGCTGAGTTGCTGATCGAGCGTGCCTCTGTCTTTGTACATTGTGAAAAAAATATGGAACAAGAAAATAAGGTTGAAACATTTCAGACAATCTCCTTTATCCCGTGCTCAGCAATTACTCTTATTGTCAGCAGAAGTAGAGAGGCATGTACCATTTGTAAGTGTTTAGACCTGACTGCATGTTTTCAAAATACAGGATCTTTCCAGGGACTCCTCTCTTCTCATTTAGTGACACAGGCAATTAAGTTTTTAAGAGGTTCTTCTGTAACATTAGCAGCCTATATGATATTTCTTGAAGGCGCTTTTATAGCATCCTAAAGACAAATCACTTGCATCTTCCTCGGAAAATAAAAGGCTACATTCCGAAATTGGAAGCTGACCAAGATGTTTGACGTGAAATCCAAGCTGGCTGGCTGTGCATCACTGCTGATGCTCTCCTGCTCCCCCACCTAAATTACAGCAGTTTCAGGGTGGCTCTCACTGATTTCGGGGAACTGCTTCCCAAAACGGATGCCACTTACTAGGACCAGGGCATGGCTCAATATCATTCCTGGCTCCAGCTGTGGAGAGCATCCAGCTGCCAACATGAGGAGTCAGGGAGCAACAAGAGGCATCAGGCTCTGTCCCCTCCTTCACCTCTAGGTAATAGGAAATCATGGTAAAAGGAAAAAGAGGTGTCCATCTTTGAGATTGGCTCTCAGCTGCTCTAAAAGTATATTTCTATTAGACTGCAGCAAAACGCTTCCTGGCTGTAATGTATTTCCTCATTACAGTAAACATTCACATGGCATTTGTGATCTGGTTGCAGGAGTGACATTGCACAAAGTTGAATATAGCTGGGTAATAAAATCGCCTCTGATCTCACAAAGCACAAAGCTCCAGACAAATAAAGTCTGTAAACACTTCTGCACTTCAAGATGTTTTATGAGCTGGACCATCATTTACTTAGGGCTAAACCTGAAGAAGTTCATTTCACCACTTGCAGAAGGCACAGAGCTGGCGAGGAGGCTTCGTTCCTTGGGGGGAGGCGGTGATGGGTGAGGTTACTGGAACCCAGCTCTGCGCCACCTTTTTTCCTTTGCTGTTTGCAAGTTGGTGTCACTCATTCCACGTTCTCCTCACCTGGCAACACTTTGGTGATATTTAGAAACGTATATAAATGTCAGCAAGTCTGCAAAAGCCCACAGGACTCTGCAAGAGCGGGCAGCGATAGAGTGCGGCAGCATCACGTTAAACTGAAACCCAGTGCTGGCAAGTGGGGCTGAGTCATCCAGGGCATCTGAGACGGGCTGTCCCTCACTCAAGGAGAGCCTGTGGGGAGCAGGGCAGCTGGGCAGCATAAGCTAATGCATCGATCAGTGTTATCTCCAGCAGAACCAACCCCATGGATGCAAGTGACAGAAGAAACCAAGCTTGTCCAGGAGACTCTCCTTTGAGTCCCCATGTCGCAGCAGAGATCAGAGAGGGAACATACGAGGCAATGCATCCTCCTGCAAGGGCAGGATCCCTTTCCATAGGAGCTCTGAGACATTGCAGACCGGGCTGCGTTCCAGCAGAGGCCAGAAAGCCTCTTGCTCACTACATGAACACACACGGCTTTGTGCATTTTAAAATACAGCTGCCAAGTGGGGTGGCTTCCAAAAGCAAGAGGGAAAAAACTGGCACACCACGAAAGCTTGAACCCTGCAGCCTGCTGACCCGCCTGGCTGCTGTCACCCACTCCCTGGGGGCTGTGCTTTGAGCAACAAGGGGTCCTGGCCAACCGTGCTCATGCAGGGAGGTCATCTGGCACATCCGAAGCTCAGCACATCCGACAGCAAAACCGTGGCAGCGAGAGACTTTCTGGCCCGGAAGAGCCCATCTCCTGGGATTCACAAGGCACTACTGGTGCAAAGCGAGTGCTTCATGGGGACATAGAGGTTTCTGCTTTCCCTCTGGCTTCGGGAACAGCATTTTGGAAGAAAAAAATCTACCGTCCCATCCTATCTCCTATTCCAAAGTGCTAGACTCATAACTGCCAGTGAAAGCAAAGATGGAACCTGCAAAATGCAGCCTGTATGGAATGAGACCATCTTCAGTGGAGTCCTCTGGCAGATTTAATTAGGCTTGGGCTGGCCTCCTATTTGAAAGGCTTGAATATAGTGCATTGCTACAGATCTAAAATGCTTCAGCAGTGCTGGCCCCAGAGTCACACCTGAGTTATACCAGCTGCGATTAAAACTGCTGATGATGTGTTGGCTGTGGCCCACATAGGGCCAAGGTGACTTGGTTGCCTCGTCCAGCTGAGGTTGGAGGATTGGAAACGCCACAGTCTCCCTGGGCACTCGATCACCCTCACAGTCAACATTTTTTCATCACCTCTAACTGCATCAAAGTTTCCTTTGCTGCAGTTTGTGCCTGTTGCCCCTTGTCCTGTTAAAGTGCCTCTTGAGGCAGAGCCTGCCTGCCTTTTCTCCATGCCCTCCCACTATAGACAGGGATAAGATTTTGACATTGCCTTCTCCAAAACCTGTTCTTCTTAGTCTCTTCCTGCATGTTGTTCGTCTCAGCCCCATCTTGAACTTGGTGGCCTCCACTGGGCTTGCTCTAGTATATCCCATGTCTTCTTTGAAGGGGGAGCCCAAAACTGGAGATCAGTCTCCAATCCTCATGCACACATAGAAGCAGCTCCAGGATTCACACCTGCAGCCATGTGGTAGCTATAGCTGTGCTGTAATGATTTACCACGCAGCGCCTATAGCTGTTAGAATAAAGTCAAAGTTGGAGAACTTCTTCCAGCTAGTCCCCCTTTGACAGATTTCAAGCATTCTCAGCTCTCTCATCCGGCTATTTGTAAGAGTTCACACAGCTACAGCCGCTCCGTTAGAGCTTGTCTTCACGGCTAGAAAGCTTCATTAGTTCAGGGCTGCTAGCGCGTATCTCCTGCTCGTAGGTAAAACAGCGTGTAAGACAAGCCACGTTAGTTATACCATGAGAGAAACTCATTAGAGTCAAGCTCAGCTGTAGTCTTAACCTGACTTTATCTCCCTGGCATCTTTACCTCAGGAGAGCACAAGGCTTCGTTACAGAGAAAGAGAGAAAGAAAAAAAAAAAAAAGGTGATTTTTCACAATAGTCCAAAGAAATCTTAGAAATCACTTCATGAGACCAGGAGGAAGACGGAAGGGGCAGATTCCCTTTGGAAGCTCCAACCTCATGAAGTGATGACCTGCTCCCCAGCGAGCCTGTCCCATCCCACATGAACACTTCCCTTGGGAATCCCCAGAAAGGCCCAGACCCAAAGTGTGGAGGGAGAAGACTACTTGAAAGAAGGTCCTTCTGAGTTCTTTTTGTCCACCTTGTACATAACAGCAATTACATACATTGCATAGCTACCTGATTCGGGCCATGATTTTTCCCAATCCTTTAATGATTTTAGGTTTCTCCATTTTTTTGAGCACCAAACTAGAGATACCAGACAGAGGGCTGATGTTACTGCAAATAGCAAACATTCCTCTAGAAAGAAGAAAGATGGGACTACTGCAAGCCTGAGGGAAAAGGGGAAACTCCCCACGCCCTTGTAACCTGGTCCTGAAACTGGCCCCCTCCTTCTGGAAACCTCTGGCCTTGAAATACACTTTGCCCCTGATCTATTTTAATTTTGAGCTGAGGCTTAGACCTAGGGCAAATTCTCCTTTTGGCTGAAACAGCAGAGCTCTTTAGCTGAAAAGACAGACTGCATGATGGCTGTGTACCAAGCACTGCTGGCATAGCGGTGCTGGAAAAAATAAAATACATTTCATTCCTCAATGGTCATGCTGTAATGGCATGAAATTAGAAACTCTAATCAATAGCACTTTGCACAGCATGACTGTCATGTCAAAAGAGGCTGTGGTTTAAAAAAGAGGAGTCACAAATAAATATGAAAACCAAGGCTGTGAAGCGTCAGTAACGAAGTATAATTCTATCAAGCGACTGCATTCAGCGATTCTTCTCACAAAACTTCTGCTCACCAAATCCTTCTCTTTCCACA